>NC_072732.1:188544071-189144071 GCF_026930045.1 Uloborus diversus | reverse complement strand
ACTAAACATTAAAAGCAAAAATTATCTACAACTTTTATGTTATCAACCATGGTTGTTTACGTAATACTCATGAACTATGGCCATAGTATGGGGCTAACCGATCATAATGTACAACCCTAGGTTTTGCATTAGGTGATTTTTGGATCCTCACTACGACGTCATTTAGTCGGTTAAGGACTTTGTAGGGTCCATCCCAATGCGACTGCAATTTGGGTGACAGACCTTTCCGTCGGATGGGATTCCATAACCAAACCTTGTCGCCTTCGTTGAATTTATGTCCAGTAGACCTTGTGTCATATCGGGTCTTCATCTTCTCCGCCGCGATGTTGATTCGCTCTCGTGCGAAGTTATGAACGTCTTCCAACCGGGCCTGGAGATCCTGGATGTACTCCTCAGGCGATGCAGGCGCATCCGGAGGACGACCGAAGACGAGATCACAAGGTAGCCGAAGCTCTCGTCCGAAGAGCATCTGAGATGGGGCAAATCCAGTAGTCTCGTGGACAGCACTGCGGTAGGCCAGCAGGAACAAAGGCAGCTTCTTGTCCCAATCCTGTTGATTTCTGGAGACCATAAGTGAGAGATTGTTCAGGATTGTGCGGTTAAATCTCTCCACCATGCCGTCCGATTGTGGGTGTAGTGGTGTTGTCCTAGTTTTCTCAATTCCGAGAATTTGACATAGGCCCTTAAACACAGCAGAGATGAAATTCCTCCCTTGATCGGAATGAATCTGCAAAGGTGTTCCATATCTCGAGATCCAGTGTTGGACTAGAGTCTCTGCTACGGTGGTAGCTTCTTGATCTGGAATGGGATATGCTTCCGGCCATTTGGTGAAGTAGTCGATGGAAACAAGAATGTATTTGTTCCCATCAGCAGTTCTTGGTAGAGGACCCAGGATGTCGATCCCAATTCGTTCGAAAGGAGCTCCAACGTTGTACAGATGTAGCTTCCCTCTGCTTCTCTTCTTCGGTCCTTTACGAGCAGCACAGGCGTCACAAGAATGGCACCACTTCTCCACGTCATCCTTCGCCTTGCTCCAGAAGAAGCGCTCCCGAACTTTATTGAGGGTTTTCAAGACACCAAAATGTCCTCCAGTCGCACTGCTATGTATTTCTTTCAGAACATCTGAAATCCTTGATCGGGGAAGTAGTAACTGCCACCTAGATGTTTTGCCGTCGTCAGATTCCCATTTCCGGTGTAGCACGCCGTTCCGTAAATGGAGTGAGTTCCATAAAGCCCAGTATCTTTTTGTTGCAGGACTGAAGATGGAAACGTCCTGCCAGCTAGGGCGTCGACTGTCACTTTCCATGAACTCTAAAATTGGTTTTATGTCGGGATCTTCAAGTTGATCTCTTCGAACTTGGTCATCACTCCATGGATCAGGTTCTGATGATGTTGGAGTCACTGTCACCTGATAGGCAGTAGGGCTAGTCGTTCCATACTGTTTCTCGATTCGGGAACAATAGTGGCAGTTCTCAGGACAGGGTCTCCTGGATAAAGCGTCAGCATTACCGTGAGATAACCCTTTTCGATGCTTGATCTCCATGTCATATTCCTGGAGCCGCTGTATCCATCTGGCTATCTGACCTTCCGGATTTTTGAAGTTCAAAAGCCAAGTTATCGAGGCATGATCTGTCCGAAGCAGAAATTTTCGGCCGTAGAGGTAATGATGGAAGTGTTCTACAGCTTTCACTATGGCCAGTAACTCCTTTCTGGTGACGCAGTAATTTCGCTCCGACTTTGATAAGCATTTGCTCCAATAAGCGATGACATGTTCATTTCCGTCAATTTCTTGGGATAAAACAGCTCCGATGCCCTCGTTGCTCGCATCAGTGTCCAGGATGAAGGATTTTTCAGGCTGAGGATAGGCGAGGATAGGCGTTGATGTTAAAGCCTCCTTCAGTCGTAGAAATGCATCTTCGCATTCTTTGGACCATTCAAACTTTTGCTTGCTCTCCGTCATCTTATGCAAAGGTCTTGCAATGTTGGAAAAACCCTTTACAAACTTCCTGTAGTACGTGCAGAGCCCCAGGAAACTTCGCAGCTGATGGATGTTTTCGGGACGACTCCAACTCCTGACCGCAGATACCTTTTCTGGATCGGTTTGTACACCTTCAGAAGAGATGATGTGACCAAGGTAGTTCACTTCCCGGCGGAACAAATTACATTTGGACGGGCTTAACTTCAGATTAGCTTCCTTAAGCCTTTGCAGCACCTTCCTAAGATTTGCCAGATGTTCTTCGAAACTGCGTCCCACGATGATGATATCGTCTAAGTAGACCAGACAGGATTCGTAGGAAAGTCCTCTTAACACTGTCTCCATAAGACGCTCGAACGTAGCTGGTGCATTGCAGAGGCCGAAGGGCATCACTTTAAACTGCCATAAGCCTTGTCCAGTTGTAAACGCTGTCTTCTCTCGGTCATCAGGGTGTATCTCAACCTGCCAGTAGCCGCTCTTCAAGTCCAGGGTCGAAAACCACTTGTGTCCGGAAAGAGTGTCCAAGGTGTCGTCTATCCGTGGAAGAGGGTAACTGTCTTTCTTGGTGATTTCATTCAGTCGTCGGTAATCGACACAAAATCTGGTGGAGCCATCTTTCTTTCGGACCAAGACGATGGGAGAGGCCCAAGGACTGGATGAGGGTTCGATTACATCATTCTCCTTCATCTCTTTCAGGAGGGTTTCAACCTCTTCCTTCTTAGCGAACGGTAGTCGTCTTGGATGCTGTTTAATAGGGGGGTGTTCTCCAGTGTAAATCCTATGCTGCGTTAAATTCGTACGGCCAACATCCTCCGATGTAGATGAAAACAGATGCTTGAAGTCGTCCACCAATTGTTCCGCAGCAGTTCTTTGATCCTTCGATAAGGGTGCACTCCCAATTAACTTCGATGTCAAGGACTCAGAAGACACAGTCTCGGGGGAATTGATTCTTCTAATGATGCAGTTTACTGGAGTACAAGTTGCTAACACTTCACCTTTCCGAATATTCCTTGGCCTTTCACTCACGTTGGCGACTCTTACAGGAATTACATCCTTGGAAAGGTCCACAAGCGTAGATGCTACCAGCACTCCTTTTAGGTTATTGCTTAGGTTAGGGTATTCAATGAGTCCAAATCGAAAACTATTGCTTTCTTCAAGGGAGCCAGGTATTAATGATTCTGACCTTGAGGGAATCGATAAATCTGTTTGAGCTATTATTTGATGAGCGGATTTTACATCACTTTCTGCAGGGAAAACGGCTATGTCTTCTCTCATCGAGTGCAGCTCATTAGTCTTGAAGTCGAGAGTGAAGTCATATTTCTTCAAAAAGTCCAATCCGAGAATGAAGGGGTCCGTGATGTTAGCGACGAATGCCGTATGATGGTAGGTGGCATTCCCAAACACTATTTCCAAGTCCACTTTACCGTCAATCTCGATCTTGTCACCTGTCACAGTCTGGAGACTTACGCGTGGCGATGTCCACAGCAGTTTCAATCCAAATTCACGAGCCACATCTGTCCTAATGATTGTCACATTGGCTCCAGTGTCAACAATCAGTCTGCAGGGGTTCCCATTTACATGTGCGTAAATGAAAAGTCCATCACTGCCACTACTAGAAGAGGAAATCTGCAGAGCTTTAGTGGTGGTGATTTCCTTCCCTCGCGTAGTTTGGCGAGCCGGACAACTCCTTCGCAGGTGTCCTTCACTACCGCATTTCCAGCACTTCTGCTCTTGTTTCTTTTGGGCTGTTATGCTGCTCAGATGTCTTGTCAAGTCACCGAGTTGTCTCTCAAGTTCAGCGAGGTGGGACGACCTGGAATCAGACTCATCAGCTTCCTGAGTCCGGATTAGATGGCGATCCACACGGGTTGCTTCTTGGGCGGCCTCGTATCTCATCGCATACACAACGGCAGAATTCAGGTCTTTGACATCCGCCATCCGTAGAGCTTTCTGGATTTCCGGATCTCGAACCCCGTCGATGTAGTAGTTGAGTGCCAGGTTGTCTCGAACATCCGCAGGACAGTCACAAAAAGCAAGATGAGACAATCTCTCGACGTCCGCCGCTAGCTCTTGCAGGGTTTCCCCGGTTTTCTGGAAACGGGACTTCAACTGGAGTCGGCTGAAATCTTTCTGGCACTTCTCACCGAAGCGAAGCTCCAACGCAGATGTGAGGGCGGCGAAATCCAGGCGCTGGCTGTCCGGAAGGGTCTGAAGAATGTCCGCTGCGTCACCTCTCAGGGATGCTGCAAGGTGGCAGGCCTTGGTAGCAGAGTCCCATTCGTTCGCTTCCGCCACTATCATGAATTGAGTTTTGTAAACCTGCCACGAAGTTTTCCCATCATATGTGGCAAGTTTAATGGACGGTCGAGCAACTGATGTGGGAGCGCCAAACTGTACAGAGCTGCTTTCCGCGGTCGCCAATCTCCTTTCCAGGTCTTTAAAGATGTTTTCTTTAAGTTGATGAAATTTTCTATCTTCTTCTTCTAATTTATTTTCTACAGCATTGAATCGGCTTTCAACGGTATCAAATTTTTCTTCAATAGCATCAACTCGATGCTCTATGTCATTAAATTTATTTTCCATCACAGTCTTTACCGAAATAAGGTCGTTTTTAATTTCCTCTTGGTTAGACGCTAAGTCCTTTTTCAGCACCGTTAAATCGCTTTTTAACTGGTCTTGATTTGCCAACATACTTGCAGTCAGATCACTTTTTAATTGTTCTTGATTAGCCGCCATATCATTTTTTAATTGTTCTTGATTAGCCGCCATATCATTTTTTTAATTGTTCTTGATTAGCCGCCATATCATTTTTTAATTGTTCTTGATTTGCAGTAAAACTTGCAGTCAAATCACTTTTTAATTGGTCTTGATTAGCCGCCAATTCATTTTTAACAGAGTTGATTGCATCAAGAAGTTGTTTTAATTGTTCATCCATTGCGCGAGTAATCACCATAAAAATAAAGTCCAAATTTAAAAAGTCTTTATGAAAAAATGTCCAAAGTCACACTTACTGCAAGAAAGTCCCGAAGTAGCCCCACGTTGGGCGCCAAATTGTACCGGATTCGGTGCGACTTCCACTTTCTTGAAATGAAGACACAGTTCTTGATAAAAACACAGGAAATTTATTTACACTATGTACAGGAAAGATCTTCAACAACTGCTAAATTATTCATCAGCAATTAAGCAATTATCACACAACACCGTAAACTCAACGTTTACACACGTATTTACTTCCAAATACGAAAACAACACAGCGAAATGCCTCGCTATAAACAGAGCAAATACACACGCTCAGTTCGAAATCCTCAATCGAAACTAAACTGTTTATCCATCGCCAACGGCTTAAATACACCGAAAAGAAATTTCTCAAATATTCCACACGCTTCTCGAAATGCGTTGACCGTTATCAAATTTTATCAATGAACAAAAAGGGAATAGGGGTCGTATATTTTAGCCATATGAAAAAGGGGTTGTATATTCATTACGGGAAACTATTTACAGGTTACGTTACTACAATAATTACTATTTACAGGATTTGTAACAATATATATACTGTCAATAAAATTAATAATATCGTATTACGAGACTTGGCAGCCGAACACGCACTTCATCATGCGTTCAGAGTAAAATAAGCGACTTCTTTTAATTTTAAAATTTTGGTTGCTTAGCAGATTATGCACAGCACAGTGATACAGTACTGTTCTGCGTTGTATGTTAATTAATATATATTTTGTATTGTAATGCTCCTTTGTTCTTTATTTACTTTTACTTAAATAAACACAACACTTCTGACCAATTTTAAGCACTTCTTAGCTGTTCATATGTACCGGATAGGTTAGAAGCACAACATGTTCTGTAATCCGAACAATTTGATACCCCATACCCTCCTCGGTCTCCATTTGTTGGGACTGAAGAGGTTCCACTGTTCTTTGGTAATACCAAGTTTTTTTGAAAATACCTTTACATACTAGGGGGTACCGCCCTCCGTTCACTATCACTCACCAATCCCCGGGATCTGTCTGGAAAGTCCATTCAGAGCACTTTTGCGATCCGAACTCACCGTTCTCGTTCACCACATATCAGCTGACTACGCTTGCCATGGAATTGGCAAGCAACCAGTTAAGACGATTCTATATGAATAAGGGAGGGAAAAAAAATATACTATGCTCGTGATTCTTTTTTTTTTTCCAGTGTGACTCTTGTTAATTAAGAGGCAACAGCAAACTTGTTTGCAACGACAAACTGGCATTTCTGAAAAGTAATAGATGTGTCCATTTCTGCCTGTAAGCCGGATGCTTGCCTTAACGTCTCATCAATGACCAGACTGTATTTACTACATTATTATAGCATGCTCATAACATCAATATATTCTGGTAATGTCCGTATTTAAGAGGCGAGTTTTTAGGGTTAAACCCACTCCGAAAAATTTCAAAACTATTACAAAAATTTCTATTATACGTTTTTGCTAAAAAATTTACTATCACTGTTTTGTTCATTTTCTTTTTCACTTTCGTTTAAAATTATATTATTATTATTATTGACGAGTTTTACAAATTCACTTCTTTATCTGCAGTGTTTATTTTTACCGTAGTCACTGTGAACATCTTTTCTTACAAAACCGTACTTTCATAAAGATTTTATGTACATGACGCTAACAAAAACATCAAAATTCTTTAAATTTGAAAGTGCCAAACGATCGAATGCACGTACATGAGTGCCGACACCTTTTCTTCCTCCTTTGATTTATTAAGAAGACATCATATATTCCACAGGGCAACGTTTTGTAAAGCTCGCAACATTTTTTCTTTATTTAAAAGACACGTCTTTTTTTTTTTTTTTCTTAGTGATGCCTTTAAAGTAGCATCTCCTCATTTAAAAAACCTATTGTAACCAAAACCAATAGAATATATGAATAAAATCGAGTTTTATTGATCATATAGATATTATGGGAATTGTGTTGTAAAGCCCTCCCCGAAACAAACGTCTGGTGCGGCCCTGATTCTGGGCACTAATGTTTTTTGACTTTGCTAATCTTACTAAAGTAAAACTATAAGGGTTGCCCAAATGAAAAGTAGACAGGTTGAATAAAAATAATACTTTTAATGTAAATCAAAAGAAATCACCGTGGACGTTGAAGCACAGGTCCCAGCTTTGCAGTATCAGGTCGATGCCTCCACTGTAGGAAGACCGGGGTTGATTCCTGAGGAAGTCTTGCACGGCCTCCTTCAATCCATCTTCCGAATGGAAAAGTTTCCCTTGTAATGCTCTATTAAGTAGCCTCAGATATGAAAGTCACAGGTTGACAAGTTCCAACTCAACGGGGGTGCTCCAAAACTTCCCAACGAAAAATGTGTTTAGTGTCGTCTGGGTTTCCTGGGATGATTCTCTGTATGATATTGTGAACCGTTCTTTTTACTCAGGTTGAGTTCGTCATTGATTTCATGGGTCTCTTAATCTTTCGTAGCTCGGATCGTTTCATTAACGAAGGCAACGGAATCATTGGTGATCGCGATGTTTGCTGGGCCCGTTCTCGGCAGATCTGATATCGTTTGCCCCTCTTATCCGTACTACCGCGCTTTCCGATCTGGACGCATCCATGGACAGCACGACTTTCCTTTTGTACAATTTACTCTACTTCAAATAGGTTCAACCGCTGAATAGCATTTGAAATGCATACCTCATACCACTCTTTATACACTTGCGCAGTGACGCTCTAATTGAACCAATGAACCATTCATTCTGATGTTTTTGCACTTGTCCACTTTTCATTTGGGCAACCCTTATATAAAAGACCAAAATGTGGCTACAGTTTTAAAATTTCAAGTAACAAAATCTTTCCTACCACTAGTTGCTTACTTTAACTTCAATGATTTTGGTGAATTAATGCAGAGAAAAAAATTATAAAACAGTGATACTTCTGCTTTGTTTTAATCAACTGAAATCTATGAAGCCTTTGCTCGAAGTTTTTACCGTCAATTTGGAAATTCATTCCTAATTTTTTACTTTATAAAATTTTAACGATTTCATTGGCTGCTTTGGCACTATCATAAGATTCAGCGAGAAATTAAATTTATTTTTTGAAACAGCATTTGTATATATATTCAGTAAAATGTAATTGAAGTCTGCAATTTTTTTTTCTCTGCCAAAACAGTGTCTAAGCAGGGAAAACAACCAGTGAGTTAAACATAAAGCCAGAGGCAGGGGGCAGGGAGTCAAACTGCCTTGCTCTGAGAGAATGCAGTTCTCTGGCAGTTTAATAGTAATGTCTAATATTCTTTAAACGGGACAAAAATTGTCGAATTTGGTTTTTACATAATAAACTGAAATTTTCAGTCACCTCAAAAATGTCTTGATTCAGCAATGGGAGAAACGTTCTGAATTTTTGTTGCAATTATACTTTTGGAATGCAAGAATATTTTAAGTTGTGAAAGATGAAAAAAAAGTTACAGTAACACACATTGTTATTTATACTTATGTGCGTCTTTGTCAAGTCTTGGAGAATTTTAAGTTTATTCATTAGTTTATTACTATGCCAATTATTTTTTATTATTATGCCGATTTATTTTAATTGTTATTTTGGAGCTGTAATGTGTTGAAAAGGATTTTTTATACCAGTTCTTTCCGTCCAAATCTTCTAATGCCTTCTTCATAGCAATTTCTGCGACTTCAGTACTTTGATAAGGCTGCAGAATTTTTATTTCCTCTTCGAATTTTTCAGCCCAAGAGCATGTGCCTGCTTTAGAAGCGTACTCTAGGTCTCTTCTATGAAAAAGAAAATGGAATAAAAGAAATAAAAAGCACTAACTTTAGTGAGAAACACACTCAAATCTGTTTTTTTGCGGTCTTTTCTAAAGCGATTTTTTTTTCTTTTGTGTGATTTTTTTCCGGCTGTACATGAAAATTTCAATCACATTGGGACTCTAGTGACGAAATTATTTATAAAACGAGTATGTATCTTCAAGTGACGACAGGGACATCCAGATGGAAGGTGTCTGTGACCTCCCAAAAATGTCTCTATTCTGGAAATTTTGTCTGACAATTCGGCAAAATTATCGCCACATGGTTCATTTTGATTTCGTTTAAAGATGCAATTCCTAGTTATTCCGTAAGTTTGTGAGTTATTTTCTACGCGAGACTTGTTTTATGTGGTCTCTATTCACCGCATAAAAACGAGTTTGAGTGTACTACTGTTTCATTTTTTTCCATGAATATGTAAATTTTGTTTTCTTTCCTTTTCTTTTTAATTAATGGTAGTGTATTTTTCGGACGCTTAAAAATGTATTTTGCTTAAAATATAGTTCTTTGCAATACATTGGACTCTCCCTAATCTGAACACTCATGGGTCCGAAAAAAAGTTTGATGACTATGGGGGTGTTCATTATAGGGAAAGACTTGATAATGTATGTATAGTTATTCTACTGTGTTTAAAGGTCTATGTACAGTACTTTGCCTAGTGAGCTATACCAGTTACTAAAATAGAGGTGATGGATTTTAGATTGGTGGCTAGTGCTATCTAATGAATTATCTCTATCGTGTCTAATTCATCTCAGTAGGACCTAAACTCTTTCATTCATCTTTTACTTTAAAAAGTTTAACACAGCATTCAACAAAAAAATATTACAATTTAGCTTTCGATATAACACCTGGAAAAAAATGTAATTAATTTTTGCGTTGTGCATTCCCAGTAAATTATGCGCTGTAATGAAATTTTTTAATCAAAAATGTTTTTCAGTGATTCTCAGCTGAATATCGCTTGAAGGTAATCGAACTTTAAAGTTCTTTAATACTACTTGATACAAAGCTCATGTTCTTGAAATATAGCTCAGTGACAGAAAAATTAAGCTCATATTGCTCAGATGAATGATTTTCTGATGCAGTAATATGTAGGAAAAGAATTTCTCTTCTTCCCCTTAGTGCCCTTTGATCACTGATAAAATTCTGAATGTATTTTATTCTTTCCAATTTGATTCATAGAAATTCTCGAGTACTGATTGTGAACATGTTCAGTATATAGAGAGGTAGTAATTGAACGGGGATTAAAAATAGCGTTCATAATACTGGAGTGTTCATATTATAGTACAGAGACGAAGGCCTATGTTTAGTCTATGGAGTTTCGCCGGGATTGTCAAAATGTGTTCAGATTATCGGGGTGCTCACATTAGAGAGTGTTCAGATAGAGAGAATCCACTGTATTCTTCTTGTTACATTTTCTGCTTTAAAACTATGGGGTCTTGCCAATTCACTTATTTATTTTTTTTTTTCAATCACAGGGTCCGGCATATCAACCTCCCGTATTTGTAGAGGGCGCTGTGTGAACTGTGGTAAGGATAAGGCTGCGGACGTAGTATCGTTCGATAGCAGTATACGTCCCTTTTTCTGGGATTACAATGGCGATGCGCCGTGATCATCATAGTGTGTTGTCGAGGCGTATATTCGTAACTGTCGTTCGGTGGTCACTGGTCAGCGGGCATTTTTCATTCGGCTCCTACTTGGCCGATATGATCCTGTTCCTGATAGAAAACTATTTACGTTTGGGTGTCAAGTTATAGAGACACTAGCTGTCCCGGCCACACGTTGCTGTAGCTAAGGTTCTTGTTATATTTTATTGTAGTAAATTATTTAAGGGGCAAGTTTTACTCATTCCTCCAATTTGAATAGTGATTTGGTGAGCATATTCAATTTGTGGATTGTAACTGAAAGCTGATCTTCGACTGTGAGCTAAAATGTGGTTACGCACTCCAGTCGCTGATATTCATTGCCTTTCCCTGTGTGACATATTTCGCTGTAGACGCTCAGGCCTGTTTGCGAAGCGCGTGCCTGCGAGGTTCTAGCATTTTGTCCGGCAAGTCTCAAGGACCGTTCAGCGCTAGACTCCCTCGCGCGAGCTCTTGAGGTTCTGGCATTTTTATCAGCAAGACGTTGCGAACGTTCAATGCTCGATTCTAAAACTCTCGATTGTGAAGCATACTGCCGTTGACTTGCAAGACAAAAAATACAAAAATAGCTCTATCTGCAAAATTGTTTTTTTCATCACAGTTAAAATAAAATTTCCTACATTTTAGTACAAAAAATTTTTATCTGGCGCAATTGGTTCGGGGTCTGTTGGGTAAAAAGCACTAAAAATCACATAAAACATTATATAACTTTTTTAAACTAAGTGTTTTTGAAATAAAATATACCCTATTATAATTCCTGATAATGCAGCTTTCTAATGGTGGAAAAATGGTTCAAATCGGTCTAGTAGTTTTAGAGCCTATACGATACAAACACACAAACAAATCTTTCCTCTTTGTAATAGTAGTATAGATTATTGCTACAATGAAAACTCATCCACTCAGGAGTCTCCAAAGCGTTTGGCACTTAAACATGCAGCTGTCTTGCAATTGTCTGATAAGAGCGTGAGAAAATCCTGCTAAGTGCATCTTCACAATTTGAATAGTTTTTCTAGTCAAGCAAAATCATGTCGGTCAATTTGGAACTAAATGCGAAATGTTTACTGAATAGTACTCACAAGCCTCCATTATGAATGTACTCCCCTCCACGACACACGAATGTAGGGGAATGTGGGGCAAAGTGAAATAGTTAAGATGACTGAGCTTTTTTAAAGTGAACAAATTGGAAATTTGTTTTGAAAATTACAGTACATAAAGAAAGAACATTGTATTTTATAATACAGCATTATTTTATTTTTTGCAATAAAACAAAAAAAATTGAATTTTTTTTTTTTTGGCAAAGTGAAAAGTGAAATATTTTTCGTATGCGAAATATTTTTTATTCCATTGTGAAAAATATTGTTGAACAAATTAGTGAACAAATAAAATGATACTTGAATAAATGAAAAGATAATGAAACAATAAACGAATAAATAAATTAACTAATTAATAAATGAGGGGGAAAATGAGTGGATAAAATAGAGAATGAATGAAGTAATAAGTGAATTATTAAATGAAGAAATGCAAATAAATTAGATAATAAATGGAAAAGTAAGTAATTTAGTAAATGATTGAATGAGTAAACGAAATGAACTAATTTTGCTTTGCCCCATCCACTTTGCCCCGTATGCACTAATTATGAAAAATATAAAAATACAAACAAGCTAAATATTAACTTAATAAATGTTACACCGAACACCAGAAGATCCCAATTAATATTTAAAATGTTTGAAAAAATCATTTCATATTATAAAAAATAATTTTGACATACAATAAAATATCAACAATTTGAGTATCAATTTTTGAAAATCGCTTGTATTGTCATATTTTTTGTTTTTCAGAGGTAATTTTTCTTGACTGGAATAGACTACATGTGTTACTACGTGGTTAAAAGTAAGTGGCGCTAAAAGCGGAGTAAATATTTCGCCATTTCGCTTTGCCCCACATTCCTCTACTCCCCTCCACAGAGCACGACGATGCTCACCACGTCAAGCCTTTGAGACTATTGTTAATTAACGTGGTGCAATTTCTTTGGAGTTGGGGGTTTTGCTTATGTATAAATGTTGGTTTTCCTCCATGAAAGAAAATTCCATATAATTATCTGGTAATTCATGAGCATGATACCACTCTCTTATATAAGAAAATATTTCAAATTATTTTGAATGTGGGACATTCACAATATAATGTCAATGTTAACATTAAATAATTATTGATAGCTGTTTTACATCCTGAAAGCAAAATTATCAGAAACGAAAAAACTCCCTAATGGAAAAGCAAGTACGCAAGTGAAAACACCAACTGATGAACTAAGAGACCAATGAAACATGTTTTCTGAAAAACTAAAACAATATATGTAAGGAGGTGAGAAGCCAAGATATGTATGTGGATAAATTCAAGTTTTGCGTAAAACGCGTTTAAAGATGAAGTCCTAGGTAGGCTTTCATTGAAAATGTTTTCTAAATCATGCTGTTTTGAGGCACCTACCAGAGCTACTAGTACCATCTCTTGCCCCAATACAGGTTATTTGTACAGGTTAGCTCCAATTTTTTTATTTTGCTACTTCCCTTTGCTTCTCACTGCCACCTATGCATTTCCATGCTGACACAATTTTTTCAGTGCTATTTTATAGGTTGTAATCAGTAAAACTTACTTCCATTGGCAACCATTCCATTTAGATGAATCTTTTTTCACGTCATCTTCTCTCTTGATTGCTTTCAAATCTTCCGTTTTCTCTTTATCTCCTTTTTTACTGATGGATTTAACTTTTGAAATGTTCGACTTTATATGCTTTTGTAATTTTTTCGCAATTGTATTCGAACTCTGCGCAAAAAAAGTCTCGAGCATTATTAAAAGCATGCATGAGTTCATACAGAAGTAGTAATAAATATTTGCTTCATAAAATACAATGAAAACACTTCGGTGAACCATACAACTTGGCTTTATGTTAAGAAGAATAAGCATAGTAAATAATGGTTAAAATAAAATAAGTAAAATCTAATGGCTTTTTTTTTTTGGATGGCGTAATTTATTTCAACCTATCACAGTTAATTTACTTTGCAACATAGAACATCAAATTTTAATTGTGTACTAATAATTTCAATTTGTAATTTAATTAATCTAGAGTGTTTTGCTAGAAGTTTTACTTCTAGTTTTTATTTTTGAGAACAATATTTTGTCGCTATTCTATTATTAAGTTTGCAAGAAATTTTCGATGCGTTTGTTATACAATTCAAATGAAAACATTCGTGCCATGGCATTGTGAAATTTGAAAGCTATGGCGTTATTTTTCCAAGTGAGTAAATTCTATTTATAGAATGTATAAAAATTTTGCAATGAAGTAGTTACTTCGAAATCATGGTTCGAGATTATAAATTGTTTTATAAGAGTGCCGTGGAAAAAAAAAACTAGTTTTCTGAAAAAAAAAGACATGCTCTATTAATTTGATTCCATTAGTATAATCAAACATGTTATTTTCCATACGTTTCATACACTTTATTTTTAAATCTTTCAAATGCTAAATGTATTTTCAAAAGAAACGGTTTTGTCCCAAAACGGTCGCAAAATAGTCTTAGGCAGAGAAGTTTATTGTTACTTCTCTGAAACATTGCATCCATGGATTTGAGCAACTATTTATTAACATATTATATGTTTTATGCATGGCACATCAAGAACTTGCTGTGGACGATGAAGATGGCGATAACTTTAGAGTAACCTTAATGGAATTTTGCGACGAGCTTACATTGCTCATAACTACATTTATAAAAAAGAAGAAAAATGTATTTACTTTTTTCACTGTTGCTGTTTTAACTTCTACCTCAGTTGCTGAGTTAATATCATTTTCGCTTTCAATCTGGAAAGAACTCCTTCTTACAGGTACTGGAGTTCTTGGCAACTCTCTGCCTTTGGGCACAAAAGCTGTCTCTTGTTGATCATTGTAAATGGACTCAGACATCTCGCTGGCAAGGGTAACTCTTCCTTCTGCGTCGTCATCTGTTTCATTCATTTCAGGCGTTACAAACTCCTTCTCCGTTTCTTTTATTTGAGTGGACTCATTGTCGTCTGACTCAATCCTCTCCCCGGCTGCTGAAAGTTCTGGAATCGAATGATTTTCGAAATCACCAAAGATATCATTCTCTTCTAAGTTATTTGCGCTTTCCTCCATGGAGTTTGATCTATGAGTTGCAGAGTTATGTTTCACTGCAGATTTAATCGTGAACCTCGAATGTTGTGGCTTAGATTTGTTTTTTGTTGGCAGTGACTCGATGGTAGTTTTTGTAATTCCACCGATATTTCCCGCAGTGTTTCCAGTTATTGCTTCATCTCCCCGTACATCCGAAAGTGTTTCGAGCCTAATATCTTCTTCATCACCTCTGTCTTGGGTGCATTCCGCGATTTGGGATTCCTCTGCAATCGTGCGAATACTGCTAGGATCGGATGAAATCTGTGACAGTGGCAGGAACTTACATGAATTATTCACCTAAATGCGAAAAGAAAACAAGTACGAAGATAATCATCAGTTCTAAATATTACTTTGTAAAAAAAATCGCAAATTTTTTCAAATGCATATTTTAGTGATAGTAAAGTTTTATTCGCATACTTTATTTTCTACATCATCTACGATAATGTATGCATACATTATCGTAATATAATCTTCCTACAAAACTAAAAAGAGAATTTCTTGAATGTCGTTTGGCAGCACTTTTCGGACTGTTTACTTACAGCCCTTACTGTGAGCGCTGCGGTTAGTAATTGCGCAAGCGCAATAACTAACCGCAGCGTTAGCTACTGCGCAAGTTATTCCTTCGCCATTTATGAAAGGCAATAATACTGATGCGCTTTTCGTCTGTGAAACAGAGTCGAGAAAAGATAATGACCTAATTTTGAACTGTAGTATCCTCTAGTGAAGACATACAGAAGTCGCTGAACAAAAAGAAGAAAAAAACGCATAAAGAACAAAAATTTCAGCAAGGGTATCATTATCACTCTATGCTTCCACCTCCGTTAATGTACTGAAGACTCCTTGTGGAGAAAAAAATTCTTTTTTCTCAGATCCTAGTCTAGTGATTGGTACAATGGTAACTAGGTTGGTCTCTTCCCTATGCTGATTTGTTGGAAAGTAATGTTTAATTCAAGACTGTCAATGTTTTTACTTCGTGGTTCCATTTTAGGCAAACATAAAATATATAGTTTGAAGAAGTCATCCTTTTATATATAACAGCCGATGATTGAGTCACCTGTGTGTTTCAACAATGAAACTCGCGCCACGGCATGATAATTT
Organism: Uloborus diversus; assembly: GCF_026930045.1. Lineage (NCBI taxonomy): Eukaryota > Metazoa > Arthropoda > Arachnida > Araneae > Uloboridae > Uloborus > Uloborus diversus. Next base: position 189,128,386 of record NC_072732.1, on the reverse strand, counting down.
GATAATATGTGTTGGTAATGTTTAACATGCAGGGAAAGGCTTTATTGTGACAAGACTGAACTCGATCCGGTAACTTAAATGTTTTACTGGTAAGACTGTGTCATTTCAGGGGAACGGAGAAAAGAAATGCTATCTACTGGAGTTTAGGGTTAATCCACTGGAGAAACTACTCTATTCTCTATTTCGGGTTGGCGTTAAACTCGATCACAGAACCAACGAAGAACGCCCACTTCCAGAGCTCGGCTTGTAACCGGGACTTCGACGGTTTAAAACTAGATTTCCTTCCCATCATTCCTTTGTGAGTAAACAAAATGGACGACGGCTGTTTCGATTATTTTGAGCGATTTGCAAATGCTAGAAACTATTGATAAACATTCGCTATAAACATTCTTGATGTCAGAGAAACAAAGATTAATTTCAAAATTTAATCAGAATTAACATTCGTTATAGGTGTTATCAAAAAGTACGGCCGAAAACATTAATGCAACTCTCAACAGAATGGTGTAAAAAAATCATTTTTTTTTCCATATCACTGTAGCGCGGAAAAGTTGCGATTGGTAAGAAAATATATTTTTTCTTTTTTTTTCTTTGAAATCTGATTTCTTTCTGCCGCACCGTTTCTTCGTTTTTTAAACTTTCGCCTCAATTAACAACAAAAACGTTACAAAAGAATACTGCATGAAAAAATAACTATTTGGGGGGGGATAGGTGCCCCTTTTGAGAGAATATCTTAGAACACTTTCGTCCATTACAAACTATCCTTTATCAAATGATTTCTGAAAAATTTAAAGTAACACGAAAACTTATTTTTTTTTTTTTAATGCAGCATTGCTCAACCTTAAAATGCTGGTCAAACAATTTTTAAACCGCTAATAGTTTTTTAAACAAATTCTTCCCTGAATTATAGTCATATAACGTCACAATGGAGCTTTAATAATTGCTAAAATTTTGTTTTAAATTTGTGAAAAATTTGACAAAATAGCACTTGCCATTATTTTTATGAGTTTGGGGAAATGAAAAATGGTCTGTAAGCAAAATAATCAGGAGTACTCATCCCGGCTGGGGGAGGAGGGGGGGGGGAATCATAGCGATCATAGCGCAGAATATGCCATGAAATTTTTCGGGGGGAGGGGGGTTCAAGGAATAATTTCTTCTTTTTTTAGAGGGGTCATCCAATTTGGGGGGCCTTTGTAGTGTTCGGGAAAGAGGGGTGTGCCCTTGCTCTTTGGGAGGGGGGGGGCACCCCTGGAAAAATCACTTTTCTTAAACAGTAGTACCTGTTGCAACTTTTTTACTCAGATCAACTATTGAAGTAGCAAGGTATCTTGTCCAATTGAGAGACGACGAATTACATAAATCATTCCCAGACAGAAAATGACAGAATGGAGCTGAATGTTCCTCAAAATTTCAATGCGCAACACAATAATATCTAAACGAATATAAAATTATCTTTGTTTCAAATAATTATAAATGAAACGGTTCATGAGATTTTTAATTGCAGATGAAATTACTATTACTAGCTTCATGAACACATTAATGTGGAAAAATATTCTCAATGAATGAAGTAACATTTGATTTTATGCTAGGAAATGTAAATATAGAAGCAATTAGAATGTGACTTTGTTTTTGCGTACAAACACGCATATAATTACAAGATAGGGGATGAGAAAGAGCTTTGGAAAACAAGTGATTGTAAAAATTAAGGTGTGAATGATAACAAGGAATTTTTACATGGGCGTCCATATGCAAAATTTTAAGGGGGGGGGGGCTCAGATATTTTCCACATGTTTTAGCAGGATATTTTCCCGTGGAAACCGATTTCAGTACAGATTAGAGTGAATAAAATTTGACATTTTTACTCATTCAATAATGACTGGAAAAGAAATTTTTTTACATTTTAGCAAAGAAAAAAAGTACTAAAAGCAAGGAAGTTCTAATTTCTACGGGGGGGGGGGGCTTCAGTCTCAACTTGCCCTCCCCCCTCCCCATATGCGTGCCCTTGAATTTTTGGATGATAAAAAATATAAAATTATTTGTTCAACTCTTAAAAAGGAATAGATTGTTGAAAAAATAAGTTCTTCACATGGAAAACTATAAACTAATGCAGGGCAAAATGCAGTTTATGAATTTGTTCTGTGTCGTTTGTATTAATAAGTTTATGGATTTTAAAGACAATAAATGTTAACAAATGCTTTACGAAATGGAACAGATAAAGGGGGGAGGGGATCGGGTTCTAAAGCCAAATACATTGTAACAAGTTTTTAATAATATTGTAAATTATTTTTCTTTTCTATGTTTTTAATTCTTTTCTTTCTTTCTTTCTTTCAAATGCATACACAACATAGTAGAAAATATTAAGCTCCTATATTATTCAAAAATGTTTACTTCACACACAAGAAAAAAAAAACATTTATGACTGACAGATTTTCAACATTAAAAAGAGACTAATATATTAATCAGTAGCATATCTAGAGGGGGGGGGGGGGACAACGGCACAATATTACGCTTGGACTGGGCACGTTACATATGCGTCTAGGGCAAATTTTACATAGAATTTATTCGTAATTAAACTCGTTTTTTAATTATTCGTAATTAAACTCGTTTTTTAATTATAACTATGGTTACAACGCCAAAATAAAAATAAGTTGATGTTTCTAAAAAAACACGAACTTAATATTTACATAAAACAACTTTTGAAAGAGGGGGGGGGGATTTCGTAAATTACAGCCCGGCCCAGATGAAACCCTTGCCAAGAACGTGACTATATTATTGAATTAGTTTTTATTTCTTCTTGATTAATAACAAGATGAAAAAAAAAAAAAAACAATTAATAACAAGATGAAATAACTTTTTAAGCTTCTTTCCAGAAACTTAAAAAAAAATGCATTGATGTCTTTAAATTTCAAATTGAGTCTAATAAAAAATAATTGCATAAACTATAGATCCATTTTGCACTCCCAATTCTTATTATATGTCAATCATTCTTCAGCGCGCGAATGTACTACCACGTGGAATGCAGTCAGGTAGAAAATGTCACGTGAGTCACTCTACCCAATGGTAACAGCCGTTTCATTTCTACTTCAGTTAAAACCAGGGCTGCGGAGTCGGAATGAAACTGACCGACTCCGACTCCGACCCCGACTCCGACTCCTGGATTTTTGAAACGCCCGACTCCGACTCCGACTCCAACTCCGACTCCGACTCCAAAATTATTTTTTTTTTGAATTGTATTTTTTCAACTCCCTCTCACCCTTCAGGGGAAGGGGGACAACCTCTAAACAAAGATTGAAATATTGATTCCTCTTAGTAACAATTTCGTATTTTGTTTTTTATTGTAAACCCAAGACGCATACGACGTTAGAAATTCAATTAAAAAATCAAATTTTCCAATAGTTACGATTAAAAAGTGAGATGACTTAAAAATCCCTTTTAAAAAAAATTGAAAAGGATTCTTTGTAATTTGCCCCCCTTTAATGTTTAACAAATAGATATTGATCAAATCGTGTGTTTTTAATTTTTGAAAGCTGTAACTTGAGAGAAAAAAAAGCTTTTTTTCTAAATCCAAGTTCTTGAGAGGGGGTGGTTTGCTCCGGATGACACTCATCTGATAGACGACACCCAAAGTTAATTTCAGAGTTTATAAAAAATATAAATACTTTAATTCTGAAAATTTTCGCGAATGTATTTTAAATTATATTTCATCAATAAAATTTCAACGAAAATAGGGCACATATACGCCAGGAGCTAATTTTACACAAAATGCGGCGGTATACAAATTTGTACGAATAGATTTTACCGTACTTATTTCTTCTTCACTACATTTTCAATTTATTGGCTGCTTTAGAATTAACCTTAATGTGAAGATTTTAAGATTAACTGCAATTATTGAGTGTTGTAATCAAGAAATCATTTACACTTATTTTGTTCCATACTTTTTAGTGAGAACCAAGCTTATAGAAATAGTCTTAATAAAGAAAAAAAAAACATTATATTATTTCATTGGATCTTTTGGATTGGTGCTTTCGCGCCAGAACTTATTTGAATTTGCCGTTTACCCTCAAAAGTGTCCAACTGAGCTACGGGCCTCGACTTACTAAATTGTTACGTTCCCTTTACTATTTTATAACTGAGATTGAACAAAACACTACATTTCTATTTTTATTTGAAAGTGATTACTTGAAATTGTTAGGCAACAAAATCGTTTGCTGACAGTTGCTATTAGTTAAGTTAAAAAGCAAGCAAACTAGGGGACGGCTACAGAAAATTCGGTAAGCACTCAAGCTAGCTGATTGCCATAATGGCAATTATTTTTTCATTAGTATTTTTTTATACATGTAATCGAAACAATTGGTAGTCAGTTTTTAAAAAATGCAAGGAGAGTCAGTGAAAAGGAAAGAAAAAAATAAACCCGGAGTCGGAGTCGGAGTCGGCATGTTTTCTAACAACTCCGACTCCGACTCCTTAACCCCAAAATAAGTCCGACTCCGACTCTTTGACTCCGACTCCGACTCCACAGCCCTGGTTAAAACTCGGCTCCGATAATTCGTGCTTGAAATGACTTGAAGAATAAGCCAGTTCACCGTTGGCGACGAATTTGTTCCTAAATGTCGGCTTTAGGCCCAAAACATGTTTTCGTTAGTATTTTTTTTTCTGTGCGGAGCTTACAAACTGGTCTCGAAGTGGAACTTCTTCTCCCTTTATCTATATTCTTTGTACGCACCGCGTTCGAAACTAGTTTTTCCTTACTTCTCGATTTTGGGGAGCCGAGTTTCATCTCCGTGCTGTGACGGTATGGAGAATAGGGCCGTAAGGGTTATAATTTCAACTATCAAAGTATCGCCAAAACAGGCAATGACTTCGTTCAAATGTAGAAGCAATTTTCACCCGTCATACCTTGACGGGCGACTTTCTAGTAGTGATGTTCCGGATATCATATCCGTATCCGTATCCGCGGACAGCCGAGGGAAAATAAAGATCTGTATCCGTATCCGTATCCGTTAGTTTTTTGACGGAAATTAAAAGGATCATTTCTATTCTAAAAAAAATTAAATATTTGAATAAAAGACTCTTAAATTCCGTTTAAATTAGGTTTTATTCCCTGTTTAAATCATAAGGTATCATGTCTGAAGCCAATTTGTACCCCCCCCCCCCGTTGCAAGAAGGAAGGGGAAACAAGTTTTAAAAGTGTGTATCAGTGTCTTTTTGTGGCACCGTAGCTCCTAATAAAAAAATTTTGAAAAAAAAAATAGAACCGACTTCAAAATTGCTCTAAAAAGTGAAAAATAATTTTATTCTTTAAACACCATCGATAATACTTTTAAACATAATTTTTGAAGTTGGCGCAAAAACGATCGATAAAATCATTCACAGCCATAACTCAACTACAAGTATAAATTTAACCACGTCCAGTTTCTTCAATACCACATGCATTACGCATTGATGACAGCATATTTGAGTAACGATATAAATGTTTCGTTCCTGAGTTTGGATGATTTTTTAATAAAAATATGAACGAAGCATGGTTACAATGGATTTAACTTTTTGTTTTTGCGCCAACTTCAAAAATTATGTTTAAAAGTATTATCGATGGTGTTTAAAGAATAAAATTATTTTTCACTTTTTAGAGCAATTTTGAAGTCGGTTCTATTTTTTTTCAAAATTTTTTTATTTCATTCTTTTTAGTGTAAATGTAGATATTTCAGTAAAAGTAAGAAGTTACCTAGTAAAACGTGCGGCTCTATATCACTGTATTGCTTTAGAAAAGCCTTTATTCAAAATTATCATTACAATTACTATTAATGTTACAGTTATATGGCACCAAACTTTTATAACAATGAGTTTCATATTGCCGCGTAGATGAAGATAGCGAAGACAATGTGAAAGCCAAATAAAGCGAATACTCGTTAGTCTCAACTCGAGATCTTTATTCAGAACCACGAATGAACGTTACATCTCCTTATAAACAACTTGAAAAAGTGCTGGAACTTTCCAGACTTGAAAAGATACAGAAATTAATAGAACATTCGAGAAAATTCGGGAAACAGTAGAAACGAAATTTTAGTAAAATTCACTTTGTCCTACTCGGGATTTGAACCCGGGTTGCTCGTGTGTGAGACGAGAGTTCTACCACTGAGCCACCGTTACCCACGGATGAAAAGTGCGAACCTCGCTACAATATCATTTTAATCATTTAATAGGGAAATTTACTGTTTTTTGCCCATAACTTTTTTTCTAAAGAACAAATATGGTCAAACAAAGTAATGGGACCTAAGTTGAGCCATCCTCTATCCATTAAAAAAAGAATCATCAAAATCGGTTCACTAGGTGAGACGCTATGAGTGGACAAACAAAAAAAAAAAAAAAACATACATACGGTATGAACTGATAACCGCCTCCTTTTTGAAGTCGGTTAAAAAGATGAACGGATTTTGATAGTTCATTTTTGGTTCAAAAGGTGACTTGATCGAAAGTGTTCTTAGCTTGACCTCGTGTTTGTAGATTTTTAATTACCGGAGATATTAATTAAAAACCGATTTAACATTTTTTACAATTATGGTAGTAAAAATTTACCCGTACGTTAAAAATGTTGGCCCTGATTAAAATAACGAAGTTTTCTGCGTCTGATGTTTATTTGAAACTTCCAACTTATGTACAATAGGAGCTGTAATCTTGTTAAGTAAGTTTTAAATGCAATTTTAAACCTTTATACGCGTGATAGGTAGCGATTTCATAGTCGGAAGATAATGAGAAAAAGCTCAATGATTTAAAATTTTTACCTGCTATCAGTTCATATTTGTTAACAAATGTGTGTTCTGACCCGCGAAATTCATCTTAATATGAGGTCGGCTCTCTGGGACATGTTTTGTTTTTTTAATTTTTAATTTAATATTAGTTTTTGTTATTGATTTGGGGTTTCTGTTATTCCTCATTTTTTTTCTCGGCATCCTTTGAAAAAAATGAGATTAAATTCTCTATTTACTGTTTGTAAAGGTGTTCCCGGCTCTGTATTTCGTCGGTCGCAGAAGTTCAGCGGAATGGGTCAGCGCTGCATTTATGCTGAAATAAAATGGGAAAAAATATTTCTAGCCTGTCCAGTAGCAGCTTTACACTCTTGCTCCTGTATTCTACATCTACCGAGTAAGCTAGAAATAATTTTTCACATTCCATCTAAGCATTAATGCAGCGCTGATCCATTCCTTCCAACTCTCCCTCAATTTTAACGGAGATTTCTTTAAAGAGTAAATCATAGTCTTGATTATATTTTTGCCGCAGTTGACATTTTTTGAAGAAACTACCATTATTCTGACGGGAATACCTTCCGTAACATATTTTACACTTGGATAGTTGAATTGCGTTAAAAAAATGAGATCCGTATCCGTATCCGCGGATCTTGACACTAATGATCCGTATCCGCGGATCTACTTTTTTAACGATCCGACATATCACTACTTTCTAGCTATAAAATAAAAACTTACCATGTGTTTCGAATTCAACTTCTGTTTGCCCGGTATTTTAGGTTCTTGCTGGGTAACAGTTATATTTTTTGGCGTTTTCTCCAATACTTTTGTATCCTTTTTAGCAGTTTTATCTAGCATTACACAATGAGTTCCTGGCAATTCTCCAGTATTTTTGGAAAAGTTTCGAGTCACTGTGCCTTCAGCGTTTGCAGAAACCACGCTACTTGCCTAAAAATGAATACTTTTGTGTAAGTTTTCATGCATTTATTGCTTGGAATTTTCTTTTACATTGCTTCATAAGTTATATCCTATGATTTATGCCTTCCTGTGAATTCTGTAAGATTTTAAATTATGACTTTGGATAATGATTTGTGAAACTTTCATCTTTAAAAAATAATCAATTACAACTTTGTTGCGTCATCAATATGAAAACTCATCTAACTGAAATTTAACACCGGCTAAATACAATCAAACTCGCTTATAACTATTCTTGCTTCAAAGATAATCTAAATATACCGAAAAAAAAAACCTAAATATTTGGTTAATACAATGTTACGGCTATGGGGAAATAAATCGCCGAGAAAAAACTGGTTGAAGCGAACCATATTTTTGTGATTCATAAAATTTCAATTTTATTAAAGCTAATTTTATTTTTCTGGGACCTAAGCATAAACGAACTGATGTGTGCATCACATGACTTCCTTTTACACCAATTTAATGGTATTTCCCCATTATTGGAAAATTTAGTGTGATTCAATAGTTAACTTTCTAAATATCCCCAACAGTGGCCAATTTGAAACCAGATTTTTAAAAAAAATCGACAAATTTGTCGCAAAAGACTGGCGATATATCGCCAAGTGTCCGCCAAATTATAACACCACTTGAGTTTGCATCGAAATTAACAATGATTTTACCCCAAAAAGGTGTGAAACAATCCCTTTGGATCATCCGAATGCAACCAAAAAGGGAGTCGCACAACTAGACTCCACTAGGAGTCTACGTACCAAATTTCAACTTTCTAGGACATACCGTTCTTGAGTTATGCGACATACATACGCATATCTGACTTGCGCACATACAAACATACATACGTACATACGGACGTCACGAGAAAAGTCGTTGTAGTTAACTCGAGGAATGTCAAAATGGATATTTCGGGTGTCTATACGTTCTTAGGCACTTATCCACGTGTGGCGCAGTCGGAAAAAAAAAAAAAAAAAAAAAAAAAAAAACTCAACATTAATTGGGGGGTGAACAAAATGGAAATTAAGGCCGAATTTTGAGTAAATTTTTTTTTTGCGAATACAATACCTCCTTTTTTGTAAAAGGAAGTAAAAAATCTCGTAATTTTAGGAAAAATTACCATTTATTCTGATATTACTGAGAAACAAAGAAGACACGATTTTAATCGAAGCTTAACAATGGTAAATCACGCAACGTTTCAGTTGGAATGGGGTCGTTTCCATTTTTCAAATAATTTAAGTTTAGTATTTTTAAAAAATTACTTAAATCAGTGATCTTTCATTGTTTACATTTCTTGCCGATGACATCACAAATGATGAAATGTCATTCTGTGTTGCCATTCAAAGTGCAAAATATTTAATTCGCATCTTTACTCACGTGTATTGGCAACGATATGGTTGATAACAAGCGTAGAGCTCATTTTTAATTCGCTTCTTGATTATCATAACGTGGAATCGCAGTACAAAGATGCGCCAAAGAGCATCATTTGTGACGTCATAAAGACCACGTCTTGTTTGAAAAATCGGACATTTTACAAATTTAATTAAAAAATAACTGTTTGGAAAATGAAAGAATTTTCTGGGTCTATGTTTTTTTTTTTTTTTTTTGCTTATTCTATCAATTTCAGTGACTAAAAGTACTACTTTTGACTGGAGGAAACAACCCCATTGGTTATTCCAAAGCTAATTTCACTTTCAACGGATAAACCTAATCAACGGTTTTTAACAGAAATCTTCCAACAGTTTACTGGTGACTTAAAGATCACTAGATCCTGTCGATGGTTAGGCTTGCATGTATTAATAGTTACTTTAAAGAAACAAAATTGTCATAGAGAAAAAAAAATCACCTTTTCGTAGTTCATTGGTTTGTGGTTTAGTCCCTCTTCTTCCTCGCTTTCCGTCTCATATCGATATTCTGGACTGATATCGGTATCTAAAAGTAACTCCTCCGATGTACACGAACCCGATTTTCTCCTTGGTGTACTAGTAACTATTCTCCGGGACTTGATTTCAAAATGAGATTCTGAAGCAGCTGTAGAAGGCGCATTAATGTGTTCGAGACATTCCTTTGCACCAGTAGTCTCTTGGGAGCTTCCGAAAGTATTAATTCTACATTTTGAATGAAAAATGCAAGTACTTATTATTTTATCATTAAACTTGAACTTAATTTTTTTTGAAAGATTCAATGCATATTTTCATGGTAACTGAAAGTGGTTTTACTTCGTGATTTTCTGGGCCTAAATAAACTTACTGAATTGCCATGTTTAAAAAAAACCAATCAAACAATATTTAGACATAACTTTAAGTATCATTTTTAAATAGAATAATTTTATGAATCATCATAAAAATTGCATACAGCTTACACGTTTTAAATTAAAAAAAATGATGGTAAGATATTCGAAGAAATATTAAATTTAAAAAAAGAGAGAGAGAGAGATTTGTTTCTTGGCGATCAAAAATTGTTTTGTTTGGAAAGATGGTATACGACATGGTACACGTCTAATTGTACATTCGAAATTTTGTTTTTTCATATTAAAGTACATTAATACGTTATTTTTCAAGATCTTTAACGATACATAGAACTATTTTATGTTTTTTCTAAATGTCCGAATTAATTAGGCAGAAAACTCCAAAATAATCAGCATTGGTATTGCCGAATCCAATTTTGAGAGATCAAAACGGTAGAAATACGAAAAAACGTTTAAAAATACCAAGTTAATTTCAACAAGCTTCATAAATTGCTGTCGGGCTCTTTAGGAGTTTTGCAAAGGTTCCACTTACCTGCTTTGTTTTTGTGAAAGAATTGGTGGTAATATCTGTTTCGTTTGAAAAAGTTTGCAACGACTTGAACTGGGTTCTTTTGCGAGTTTTGCGCAAGGTAAGGTTTTCTTATCTGCATCGCTTCTTTCACTTGTGTATGTCGCTATGCTGTGTGTACTACGAAGCCATATATTTTCCGTTCCGTATGCCAATATACTTTGCGTACTTCGAGGCCAAACATTGGATCCCTGCGTTGTTGTGGGCGTGTCAGGCACCTCTTGCTCAGACACAAGAGTTGTAGAAGTGCTTGCCGACTCATACTGCCTTGACAATGCGGATTCCGATGTCTCATCTTCAGAATAAAGTTCTGACTCATCAAGATATTCTTGGTCATTTTCTTCCACCAGACCAAGAAGCTTCAGTGTTTCACTTTTCAAGTGGCAGTTAGTGGAAAGGATCCGGATAGCCTCAACTTTGATACCGAAGACTGGGCACTTCTTCATTATGATCCAAAGTTCTTTCATGCACGTCACGCTTGCAGCCTGGATTTTTGCATCTGGATCTTCTAACATATACCCGATCGCGTTGCAGAGGGAAACCATGTCCAATTCATAGTAGGGAAGGCACTCCAATTTTGAAGCGATGAAACGAAGGGCAGCCTCCTTCTGAAGCGGGTTCCTTGTATTTAATAACTCCCAGATGACTGTCATAGGATGAATGTTACGCATTAACTTCTGGAGCAGCCTATCGGCTCTAGTTTGGATCTTGATATTCCGAGAGATGAGTCCTTTTCTCAGCATTCCAACAATAGAACGTAGATCAGATGCTAGATGGAAACTCATCCTGTTTATAACTTCTTTCAAAATATCGTAACTGTTCATTTGAATGAGCCTATTTTGATCGGACAGCAAGCAACTTATAAACTTTAACAGGTCTAGCAGGTGGCATTCCAAATTCGCATCAGTCCAATAGGAACGTTTTATCGCTAACGTGAAGCCGCTTACAGCCGACGCTCTTTCGCATTCTCTGGTCATTCCGATTCGATCCAAATACCGATGTTCCGCTATTCCGAAATCCGCACGAAGTCCGAGATCGTTTCGTTTTGCTTGGTATGTGGCAACTACAGTGGTGCAATCTGGTGAGACTAACGAGAGAAACTGGTCACATTCCTCGTGCTCTACCAGAGTCTTATAAACTTCTTTAGATTCGGGATGAATGCGATTCAAAAGCGTGAAAAATCTGTCGCTGCATACCATTTCATGTATTCGCTTTATTGCTCGAAATGCAGTGAGAACCAAAATGGGCGACATTTTCCTTTCTAACTCTTTGGCAACGTCATTGAGTATGGAAAAATACAGATCATCTCCAATGTCCTGATCGAAAATAATGGACAAACCTAAGTAGCAAGTTATTCTTATTGTGCTGTCATCACTTCCTATTCCGTAGTATAAAAAATCTTCTACGAACCTGAAACAATACGAAGACACTTTATAACTGATTTAGTTTTCCTGAACAAATCAATAGTTTGATAAAAGCATTTAAAAACAGAAGTCTAAAACCTAATGGTAACAAAACTGCAGTCACATATATCAAAGTTCCAATCAAGTCATTTTAAATAGAAAAAAATTAGCTTATACCGAGGCGTGCAAGAATAAACATGTCATGACAAAGAAAAATTATACATTTGTATTCCGAATTACTAAAACTGTTGGATGAAAGTACAAACTGTTAGTAATGATCATGTACAATAAAGTTTGTATCTCTGGGAGAATTATTTAAACTCTCAATAGTTGTTTAACCTAAAAGTGTCGATTAAAAAAAAAAGTTCGGTTCTTGTCTTTGGTTGTCTTTTGATATGAAGATGTGTTTTAATCATCGAAATTATGTTTTTGTGTTGTGTGGTTACTATAGAGCATGTTACTATAGAGCATGCCTTGCAGTTTCAATATTCCTTGCTATTGAAGAAACTGATCTTAAAGGAACATTGATGATAGTCTAAATCTAAATTGTTCAAAGATTTCAAAATTTCTGGATGCCTCCAAGCGACGTTTGGAAGCGTTTTTAAGTGCTTTGGTTTGAGGGCAGAAATCAGGAATGTGGTCTACAAAAGAAAATGACGAGCAGATCAAGGCAAGGTTTTCCAAAAAGAATGTTACTGTAGTTCAGACAAATAGCAAAATATGGACTCATTCTGACTTGAATTTTGATGTTTCAACAATAAAAAGAGGTGATGATACATTATTTGCCCCGTGGAACTTTCAAAACATTTTTTTGAGTGCTTTAAATAATCGTTCATTTGCACCACAATTTTCGCATTGGGTATTTCAAAAATGCTATTGGGTGGTGAAAGCTTTTTTTTCTCTTTTTTCGATGCTTTAAGCAGTATGTAGGTGACCTGACGAGCAGCAGTTCCGTAATCGCTTCCAGATTCCGATTGTTAAACGTAGTGTATGAAGCGGTATGGTATAGAGGGCTGTATTTATTTGCTCTCAGTAGCCTTCTTGGGTAATATAGATCATAAGAATTTTTTTAGTACATGAAAAGCATACACAATTTCCTATACAAAAATACACCATACTCGTATCAAGGAACCAGGAAAAGATCCAACGGTGCAGTGAAATCGTGTTTTACAGAGAAAAAAAAATCACGGTTTGTATGCAATCATCGGGTCTAAATCCAGTCTAATGCGAAAATTATTTTTCAACACGAGCAACTGAATAGAGTAAGCTATTTGTACCCAAGTTCTACCAATGAGTGTAATCCGTGTCTAGCAAATGAAATGTCAATCAAGACTAAAGGATAACGGTATGCTGCTAGATATTATAATGCAAGTATGGATTATTCTTTTTATTCCCTCTTTGCTGTGAACATACTTACGTCCGACATTTTTGAGCTGGTAAACTTCGATCAATTATTGTAAAAACTATTTCCTACTTCAAGTATACTCTTCATTTCTAAGGTACTGCTGATTTCACTGAAAGAGGAGCAAAAAAAAAAAAAAAAGTAATTCGTTTGTGGATTTCTTACTTTTTGAGGTCTTCTGTATGACGAAAGTACGCTCGCAAAAAGTGCAATGCTTTCAGCTTCATTTCTTTCCCTTCTTCGGCACCTAATCGACGAATGACTTTGGGCATGACAGGGTTCAACAAGTAGTCGGTTTTGCTGCCAAGTCTTGGTACAGTGCAGCACATCAGTTCTAGGGTCAGATAGCGCACTCTTACGCTTGAGCTTGTTAAGTGACTATCCAGAAATCTGACTACATTGGAACTAATATAAAACACAAATAGTAATAATAATAATAATCATCATAGTAATAATATTGATGATGATTACGTTGATAATAATAATGGTGATACTAATGATAATAATGATAATAATGATGATCATAATAATAATGACAATGATGATCATAATAATAATGACAATGATGATCCTAATAATAATGACAATGATAGTAATAATGATGATGATGTTAATGATAATAATGAGGATGATGATGATGATGATGGTGATAATAATGATAATGATTATGATAATGAAAATAATAACTGATAAGTATTTTTGTCTGTATGCAAACCGTTGATTTTCTGGAGGAAAAAAATTTGAACTAGATGACTCGCTCCGGTAGTATGAGGCTGTGCGACGTAAAGGGATGCAAGAGGATGCTTTAAAGTTTTGAACAAAATACGTTTAAAGTTCAGATCCTAGTAAGGATATCATTGAAACTTTTTTCGAAATCATGCTGTATTTATAGCAGCACCTACCAGCGTTACCAGTTCTATATCTTGCCCCAAAACAAATGAGAGCTTCTTCTTATCAATTCATCATATCAAATTGTTCGAAAGCGTTGTAGCACTTTTTACTAAAAGAAATATACTTAAATGATCATTCCTTTCAGTTTAAATTGTTACCATTCTTATGCTTACAAAAAAATCATTGGACGGCATTTTTTTTTTTTTTATAATTTCAGAACTAGGCGCTTGGGTGATTTCTGGGAGAGAAAAAAAAAACGGTTAAACTCCGAACGCGTTTTAAAGGAAGATCAGAAGACGAAGAAGAAGAAACGTACCGGCAGAGCTTTCTTTCTTCAAACTCCCAACGCATTTTCTTGCTCAGAATCGTCTTCGACAATCTTCTGAGCCTCATGAGCGTCATTTCGTCCCCTCTGACACTGGAAGACAATTGGCCTCTCTCGCTGTGTCGTTCCTGAAAAGCAGAACCCCTTTTTGACACAGTGCTCCTGAGATTCCCCTGTGCCTGTCACGCAGTGACTTACCTGATGAGAGTCCCTCCAGAAAGCTTTATAGTACCAATCCTCCGTTTTTGGTTACAGGAAATGTTTCGATACAGCCTTGCTTAAAGTATTTGCTTGAAATATACCGACGGCCCGATTCTGACATCCAGACACTACAATATTGCTCTTTTTATTGACTCATCAGCCTGGAGTAGTCGATAACCGAGTTGCAGGAAGAGGTTCTTTCACTGAATCTGAGATAACCAACGAACTAATAGCTAAAATAAATTAAACAACCCCAGCGAGCGTCCGCAAACAATGGAAATGTTCACCTCGTAAATTAAAGTAAAAGTTTAGGTAATAAGCAGTAAGTTACCGCCCTAAAGCTAGGGCCGTGGTAGTCTGATTATTTCTTGAATTTAACTATCTTCTTAAATTTGTTTATCGGGAAATGTTTTTTTGAACGATTGTATACTCAGACCAGAATTATTTAAAACCGAAACTGAGAAAAAATATAATGCTTTTATCGGCTAAAATTGTCAGACTCACTCCCGCTTTGACCACTTGCCAGAATGAAGGGAGAAGCAAAAATCTCTTAAAGAAAAACTAATTATCAGTGATTCCAGAGGAAGAAAAAAGGGAGAAAGCTCATGCTTTATTAATATCTCCGCAAATTAAAATCTCACCGTTATCCCACCTAACTAAACATGTAGCCTGGAAAATTACGAACCTATCGATACTTGGTTCGATGCTCAGTTTTCTGTCGTTCACTGGGAGTAGCGATGACGCAGATAGATAGTTACATACAAAGATACACTCTGCTTTTAATATCCAAGATTCTAATGGACTTGCTACGTCAGTTTTTTTTTTTTTTTTTGGTACTTACGTATTAACATCACCGCAGCAGAAGCGCTAATGCGCCGATAGAGAGCTATCATTTGGCGCATTTGATGTTCGCATCAGAGTTGCCAGATTTAAGAACAGTAAATACGGGACAGGCTTCTATAGGAGTGAAAGGGGGAGGGGGGATATTTTTGAGGTTGAGAGCAATTACTACACTGTAAAAAATCTCGGAAAACTCTCTGAATATACAAAAAAGTTTTCCGTAATACACAGATTCGTACGCCCTCCGCAGTTTTCTGCTATAATCAGAAACGTTTCCCGTTTAGCAAGAAAGTAAGAGTCGACGCATGCGCAGATTACACGGCAATTTTATAGTCCAGCAGCAAATCTAAACTGAAACTTTCGAAAGCACGCAATGAAAACAAGTGCTGACTCGTGTATGCGAAGTAACACTCATCAAGGGGATTAGTAGAAGTTTTGTTCCTCGCATGAATTCACTGAAGATAATTTTAAAGTCTTATATTTTCTTGCTTATGTATCGTCATGAGATTGAATTTGAAGCTATGTCACTTATTTTTAAGTACGAAGTGCAAATTCTCGACGCATGCTCGCGGAAGGAATACAAACTGAAATTAAAAACCAAATAACTGCCTAGAGGACGCCATGTAAATTCATTGCGTCGCATAACTTGTGTAGGTAATTTACTTTTTTTCTTGGATACTTTTCTTCTTTCTACTAAATGGGTAATTTTTGTTGGCAGAATTTTATTCTGTCATAAAAATCACCTTTTTGGTGACCAAAGCCTGCAAAAGACCACCACCGACGAATAGGTAAGTCGCTTTGCAACTCTATTACTTTAAAGAGATTTAGTTCATATAAAAAAATTTAAATAAGTGTTATTGTGTACTTTGTTTTTATGTGTCAATCTCAGTTAATATTTGACTGAACATTTATGTATCAAGCATTATGAATTAAATGTTATAATATGCAAATTGTCAGGTTTGATAGTTCGTCTTTAAGGTTGCATGTTTTCATTCTCTTGTAAACAGTGTAGCTAGATTGTATGAAGTAAAAAAAAAAAAAACTATCTCTTGTAATTAGGAACATAGTGCTTCAGTATTATCTAAATGACGATATCTCTTTAAATATTTGCATTAGCGAAACGCTTTAAATTAGTTAAATGTGTATTAATTTATTTAACAAATAAATACATGTATGTATTTAAAAGTGTCTTCATTTTTTTTCGTTTTACGAGCCTCAATTTTACCAAAAGCAAAAAAAAGACTTAATAAAATAATTTTGTATTTTTACACCATATTAAAGTATTTGACTTATAATTCATATGATACTTTGATTTATAATGTATATGATACTTTGATTTATAATGTATATGATGTTGCTTTTTCGAGGGGGGGGGGGGGTGCTTCATAGCACTTTATGGGTGCACCATCACTCTTATGGTGGGGGGGGGGGGTATTCTCGTATATATGAAATGGAATAATCATGTAATAGAGTTCAATGTTTTAATAAATAAAATATATAATGCATTTTGCGCACACTGTAAAAATAAAATCAGTAACCTATTTTGAATAAGTATTTATATTTGTGATGAGCTGGAAAAGGGCAAGAACAGAAGAATAAACCCGAATGGTTCCAGCAGGGGGACTTGGTGTCATATTTAAATTCATCAATTTCTCTGTTGGTACTGTAACGGATTCGGTGCGACTTCCGCTTTCTTGAAATGAAAACACAGTTCTTGATAAAAACACAGGAAATTTATTTACACTATGTACAGGAAAGATCTTCAACAACTGCGAAATTATTCATCAGCAATTAAGCAATTAGCACACAACACCGTAAACTCAACGTTTACACACGTATTTACTTCCAAATACGAAAACAACACAGCGAAATGCCTCGCTATAAACAGAGCTAATACACACTCAGCGCAAATTCTCAATCGAAACTAACTGTTTATCCATCGCTAACGGCTTAAATACACCGAAAAGAAATTTCTCAAATATTCCACACGCTTCTGTAAAGTAGTAGACCGTTATCAATGAAAAGAAAGAAAATAGGGGTCGTATACTTTAGCCGAATGAAAAAAGGGATTGTATATTCATTACGGGAAACTATTTACAGGTTACGTTCCTACAATAATTACTATTTACAGAATTTGTAACATTGCCCCCTTCCCAAGGACTGCACGTCCCGGGCAGTACAATCCCCAGAAAGGGTGCCAAACTTCTATCACAAGTTTACAAATATACACATTAATTAATAACTAACAGATACAGAAAACACAATAATAACAAGAAATATTACTAAACATTAAAAGCAAAAATTATCTACAACTTTTATGTTATCAACCATGGTTGTTTACGTAATACTCATGAACTATGGCCATAGTATGGGGCTAACCGATCATAATGTACAACCCTAGGTTTTGCATTAGGTGATTTTTGGATCCTCACTACGACGTCATTTAGTCGGTTAACGACTTTGTAGGGTCCATCCCAATGCGACTGCAATTTGGGTGAAAGACCTTTCCGTCGGATGGGATTCCATAACCAAACCTTGTCGCCTTCGTTGAATTCATGTCCAGTAGACCTTGTGTCGTATCGGGTCTTCATCTTCTCCGCCGCGATGTTGATTCGCTCTCGTGCGAAGTTATGAACGTCTTCCAACCGGGCCTGGAGATCCTGGATGTACTCCTCAGGCGATAAAGGCGCATCCGGAGGACGACCGAAGACGAGATCACAAGGTAGCCGAAGCTCTCGTCCGAAGAGCATCTGAGATGGGGCATATCCGGTAGTCTCGTGGACAGCACTGCGGTAGGCCAGCAGGAACAAAGGTAGCTTCTTGTCCCAATCCTGTTGATTTCTGGAGACCATAAGTGAGAGATTATTTAGGATTGTGCGGATAAATCTCTCCACCATGCCGTCCGATTGTGGGTGTAGTGGTGTTGTCCTAGTTTTCTCAATTCCGAAAATTTGACATAGGCCCTTAAACACAGCAGAGATGAAATTCCTCCCTTGATCGGAATGAATCTGCAAAGGTGTTCCGTATCTCGAGATCCAATGCTGGACTAGAGTCTCTGCTACGGTAGTAGCCTCTTGATCTGGAATGGGATACGCTTCGGGCCATTTCGTGAAATAGTCGATGGAAACAAGAACGTATTTGTTCCCATCAGCAGTTCTTGGTAGAGGACCCAGGATGTCGATCCCAATTCGTTCGAAAGGAGCTCCAACGTTGTACAGATGTAGCTTCCCTCTGCTTCTCTTCTTCGGTCCTTTACGAGCAGCACAGGCGCCACAAGAATGGCACCACTTCTCCACGTCATCCTTCGCCTTGCTCCAGAAGAAGCGCTCCCGAACTTTATTAAGGGTTTTCAAGACACCAAAATGTCCTCCAGTCGCACTACTATGTATTTCTTTCAGAACATCTGAAATCCTTGATCGGGGAAGTAGTAACTGCCACCTAGATGTTTTGCCGTCGTCAGATTCCCATTTTCGGTGCAGTACGCCGTTCCGTAAATGGAGTGAGTTCCATAAAGCCCAGTATCTTTTTGTTGCTGGACTGAAGATGGAAACGTCCTGCCAGCTAGGGCGTCGACTGTCACTTTCCATGAACTCCAAAATTGGTTTTATGTCGGGGTCTTCAAGTTGATCTTTTCGAACTTGGTCATCACTCCATGGATCAGGTTCTGATGATGTTGGAGTCACTGTCACCTGATAGACGGTAGGGCTAGTCGTTCCATACTGTTTCTCGATTCGGGAACAATAGTGGCAGTTCTCAGGACAGGGTCTCCTTGATAAAGCGTCAGCATTACCGTGAGATAACCCTTTTCGATGCTTGATCTCCATGTCATATTCCTGGAGCCGCTGTATCCATCTGGCTATCTGGCCTTCTGGATTCTTGAAGTTCAAAAGCCAAGTTAACGAGGCATGATCTGTCCGAAGCAGAAATTTTCGGCCGTAGAGGTAATGATGGAAGTGTTCTACAGCTTTCACTATGGCCAGTAACTCCTTTCTGGTGACGCAGTAATTTCGCTCCGACTTTGATAAGCATTTGCTCCAGTAAGCGATGACATGTTCATTTCCGTCAATTTCTTGGGATAAAACAGCTCCAATTCCCTCGTTGCTCGCATCAGTGTCCAGGATGAAGGATTTTTCAGGCTGAGGATAGGCGAGGATAGGCGTTGATGTTAAAGCCTCCTTCAGTCGTAGAAATGCATCTTCGCATTCTTTGGACCATTCAAACTTTTGCTTGCTCTCCGTCAGCTTATGCAAAGGTCGTGCAATGTTGGAAAAACCCTTCACAAACTTCCTGTAGTACGTGCAGAGCCCCAGGAAACTTCGCAACTGATGGATGTTTTCGGGACGACTCCAACTCCTGACCGCAGATACCTTCTCTGGATCGGTTTGTACACCCTCAGAAGAGATGATATGACCAAGGTAGTTCACTTCCCGGCGGAACAAGTTACATTTGGACGGGCTTAACTTCAGATTGGCTTCCTTAAGCTTTTGCAGCACCTTCCTAAGATTTGCCAGATGTTCTTCGAAGCTGCGTCCCACGATGATGATATCGTCTAAGTAGACCAGACAGGATTCGTAAGAGAGTCCTCTTAACACTGTCTCCATAAGACGCTCGAACGTAGCTGGTGCATTGCAGAGGCCGAAGGGCATCACTTTAAACTGCCATAAGCCTTGTCCAGTTGTAAACGCTGTCTTCTCTCGGTCCTCAGGGTGTATCTCAACCTGCCAGTAGCCGCTCTTCAAGTCCAGGGTCGAAAACCACTTGTGTCCGGAAAGAGTGTCCAAGGTGTCGTCTATCCGTGGAAGAGGGTAACTGTCTTTCTTGGTGATTTCATTCAGTCGTCTGTAATCGACACAAAATCTGGTGGAGCCATCTTTCTTTCGGACCAAGACGATGGGAGAGGCCCAAGGACTGGATGAAGGTTCGATTACATCATTCTCCTTCATCTCTTTCAGAAGGGTTTCAACCTCTTCCTTCTTAGCGAACGGTAGTCGTCTTGGATGCTGTTTAATAGGGGAGTGTTCTCCAGTGTAAATCCTATGCTGCGTTAAATTCGTACGGCCAACATCCTCCGATGTAGATGAAAACAGATGCTTGAAGACGTCCACCAATTGTTCCGCAGCAGTTCTTTGATCCTTCGATAAGGGTGCACTCCCAATTAACTTCGATGTCAAGGACTCAGAAGACACAGTCTCGGGGGAATTGATTCTTCTAATGATGCAGTTTACGGGAGTACAAGTTGCTAACACTTCGCCTTTCCGGATATTCCTTGGCCTTTCACTCACGTTGGCGACTCTCACAGGAATTACATCCTTAGAAAGGTCCACAAGCGTAGATGCTACCAGTACTCCTTTTAGGCTATTGCTTAGGTTAGGGTATTCAATGAGTCCAAATCGAAAACTATTGCTTTCTTCAAGGGAGCCAGGTATTAATGATTCTGACCTTGAGGGAATCGATAAATCTGTTGGGCTATTATTTGATGAGCGGATTTTACATCACTTTCTGCAGGGAAAACGGCTATGTCTTCTCTCATCGAGTGCAGCTCATTAGTCTTGAAGTCGAGAGTGAAGTCATATTTCTTCAAAAAGTCCAATCCGAGAATGAAGGGGTCCGTGATATTAGCGACGAATGCCGTATGATGGTAGGTGGCATTCCCAAACACTATTTCCAAGTCCACTTTACCGTCAATCTCGATCTTGTCACCTGTCACAGTCTGGAGACTTACGCGTGGCGATGTCCACAGCAGTTTCAATCCAAATTCACGAGCCACATCTGTCCTAATGATTGTCACATTGGCTCCAGTGTCGACAATCAGTCTGCAGGGGTTCCCATTTACATGTGCGTAAATGAAAAGTCCATCACTGCCACTACTAGAAGAGGAAATCTGCAGAGCTTTAGTGGTGGTGATTTCCTTCCCTCGCATAGCTTGGCGAGCCGGACAACTCCTGCGCAGGTGTCCTTCACTACCGCATTTCCAGCACTTCTGCTCTTGTTTCTTTTGGGCTGTTATGCTGCTCAAATGTCTTGTCAAGTCACCGAGTTGTCTCTCAAGTTCAGCGAGGTGGGACGACCTGGAATCAGACTCATCAGCTTCCTGAGTCCGGATTAGATGGCGATCCACACGGGTTGCTTCTTGGGCGGCCTCGTATCTCATCGCATACACAACGGCAGAATTCAGGTCTTTGACATCCGCCATCCGTAGAGCTTTCTGGATTTCCGGATCTCGAACCCCGTCGATGTAGTAGTTGAGTGCCAGGTTGTCTCGAACATCCGCAGGGCAGTCGTAAAAAGCAAGATGAGACAGTCTCTCGATGTCCGACGCAAGCTCTTGCAGGGTTTCCCCGGTTTTCTGGAAACGGGACTTCAACTGGAGTCGGCTGAAATCTTTCTGGCACTTCTCACCGAAGCGAAGCTCCAACGCAGATGTGAGGGCGGCGAAATCCAGGCGCTGGCCGTCCGGAAGGGTCTGAAGAATGTCCGCTGCATCACCTCTCAGGGATGCTGCAAGATGGCAGGCCTTGGTAGCAGAGTCCCATCCGTTCGCTTCCGCCACTATCATGAACTGAGTTTTGTAAACCTGCCACGAAGTTTTCCCATCAAAGGTGGCAAGTTTAATGGACGGTCGAGCAACCGATGTGGGAGCGCCAAACTGTACAGAGCTGCTTTCCGCGGTCGCCAATCTCCTTTCCAGGTCTTTAAAGATGTCTTCTTTAAGTTGATGAAATTTTCTATCTTCTTCTTCCAGTTTATTTTCTACAGCATTGCATCGGCCTTCAACGGAACTTAATTTTTCTTCAAATTTCTCTTCGATTTTATTTTCCACTGCGATGAATCGGCCTTCAACTGCCTCAAACTTTCCTTCAATAGCATCAACTCGATGCTCTATCTCATTAAATTTATTTTCCATCACAGTCTTTACCGAAGTAAGATCGTTTTTAATTTCCTCTTGGTTAGAAACTAGGTCATTTTTCAGCACCGTTAAATCACTTTTCAATTGGTTTTGATTAGCCGCCATATCATTCTTTAATTGTTCTTGATTAGCTGCCATATCATTTTTTAATTGTTCTTGATTAGCTGCCATATCATTTTTTAATTGTTCTTGATTAGCTGTAAAACTTGCAGTCAAGTCACTTTTTAATTGTTCTTGATTAGCTGTAAAACTTGCAGTCAAGTCACTTTTTAATTGTTCTTGATTAGTAGCCATATCACTCTTCACAGAGGTGATTGCGTCAAGAAGTTGTTTTATCTCTCTGGCGGTTTGACATACGAGCGGAATTTCACCTGGAAAAGGTCACCTTGGGAACATGGCTATCTGCTCGAAATGGTCAATACTTTTTATCTTGAAATTCCCTCCCCCTTTCGGAAGGAGATAAAAAGCACTTAATCCCTTTTGACCAGGACGTGCTGTCAAAGCTCAACCCCTTTCTTTTCAACGCGTGTCGCAGGGAAGAGTGGAACTCCTCCAGACATGCTGCCAAGGTCCGTCCCGCCCATTTCTCCCCTCAACACGTGTAGCAAACGAGTTGAATTCCTTTCAGCCAGTCGTGTTTTACTAATCACAACTTTCTGTAATATTTATGAAGTAATAATCTAGATTTTAAATCTCTGGAATTGCTATCTCCTACTACTGCTCTAAATTACTATTCACATATTTTATTATTGAATTTAACTACTCATATTCATCATTTATAAAACAATATTTGGAACAAGTTATTTCAATATGAAATAGCTAAATGCATTTAGTTATGATTGTAATGTTTTGCATAACCTGAAATGATACGTAATAATAAAAAGCAATAAAGGAATTCCCTCCCCCCTTCCGCGCAACAGCAATTCGTTGTTTTTCTTTTAACGCTGGGGGAAAAAAGCACTGCAAATTTATACATCTATGCATACTTTTTACATACTATGTTTGTATATGTATATTTTTTTCTTTATTTGTGCATTTTTATGTTTCGAATCTCGCCATATTTGAGACTAAGTGATCGTAATAGCGGTATACCTAGACTTGCCTTATTTCCGAAATGTTCAACCCCCCCCCCCCCCCACTACCGTGGGTATTTCAAAAGATACACACCCCGGCTGGTTTTCAGAGTGTTTTAGAAGGTAGTTTATTCTCAATGCTATGGATAAATGATTACTAATTATCAGCCTAAACCAGGAATAATAAATGATACATGACGCAAGCAGATACATTTAAACAATTTATTTTGTTAATCTTTTGAAGTTACTTCAGCAAGAAATGAGGAATTGAATTTTGAACAATATTTACTTGTTTATTGCATTGGCTAGGACTTTTTTAAAAAGTCTTTTTTGTTTTAAATCTTTTTATAAAATTCCTTACAAACAAATCCGATAGTAATTTTATAGCTCATAAATTACAAATCTGTACCTCAGAGCTAAACTAACGTGATTCGCATACGCTACTTTACAGGAGAGAAAAAAATATGTCATGTGAGTGCAATTTTCGAAAATATGTAAAATATCCGATATTTTCAATCAACGCAAACTAATGTCTTCAAAATAGTAAATGCATCCTCAAATCACTCTTTATTTATCATTATAATGTGCAGACTTAAAATTAAGGTTTCTTTAATTATTCATATCTAATATTCCATTTTACATTTTAGTCAATTTTAATAGAGTTAATATAGCGTTAGCTGTTCTACTCATTTGTCTTCTGTTAGCTACTTTTACACAGTTATATGATTCAGAAAAAAACAATATGCAACAGTCAGGGGCACAGTCATAAGACATTTTCTTTTGTTCCAACCAATGGTTAACATTTAATTAGGTACTTTTAATATGCATTAAAATTGTTACATTACTAATAATTTTATGAATAAAAAAAATACATTATTTTGTTATATTAATGTGTATTAATACATCATAAAACTATAGTGCATAACTTTTTAGGTATTTTTAATAATAAATGAGCTATATTACTATGATTAATATAATTTTTATACTGAAAATACCGTAGTTGGAAAAATAAATATCGAAAATATCAAAATATCATGATATTTTCAGAACAAATATCGGATATATATCGGCGAACCCTAGCAGTAATAAACAGAAAATTCAAATTTTTGGACTTACGTCAGTCTGGCTACGAGGTACAGAAATAAAAAATTTATTATTTTAAATAATCCTTCACGGTTAATTATTTTTATATTTTTTTGGTCATCTGTAATGAAACTTATATTTTACCGAGACGTGAAGTAAACTGGCCGGGACACTGGATTTTTGAATGAAAATCGGGACTGTCTAGAATCCCGTTTGAAAATCGGAAAACAAATACTAAATCCAACATTCACTGAATTATGGCGTATTTAACAAAGCTATTATTAAAGAAACACTGACAATCACATGGGATCTAGTATGGGGCGCCTCGATGAGAGGCTCAGAAGGACAGTGTAACCTCCCCAAAAAAATTCTCATTTGAAAAATGTGGAAACACTATTGCAACATTGAGATTCTTCTTTCAAATTTTAAAAAATGTTTTTAATGATGCATAATGTTGCTTCTCATTAGATGTTATGTAAGTATGATATAATGTGCATGCTCATGTTTATCATTTGGAAAAAGTAGAACTTCATTCGAAAATTTGAGAATCCACCTCTCCCCCCCCCCCTCTCATTTTATTTCGGAGTGCCCCTGCTAGTAGTTAAGACCTAAGTGACCGAACTAGGTATCAAATCAAAGTTATGAAAACACAATTAAAGCAAAAAATAGTAAACAACGAAATACTTTTAAATTATAGTGGTAAAAAAAAAAAGTCGCAGCAAAAAAGTTGTTAAAATAATTTTACGAATTTTCATCCCCGTAAAAGGTTTATTAATTAGTATGAAGCATGAATTATGATGATTTTTCTATAAAAATCAAGGTTTTATAATTATTTTTGCTTAAGTTGTTCCAAGGAATTGAAAGATCATATGACTTGTATCAAGCAATCGCACAGATTAAATAGTGATTTGAGATAAATATCAGGCTTTGGGCAAATTGAGATCAATGAAAATTCTGGATTTGTTGCTTAATAAAGTACAAATAGTTAAGCTCTGCTGAAGTTTTATTTTAATTATAAAACGGTTTAAACCTTTATTTATTTTTCTCTATTTATTATTATTCCTTTTTTTACATAAAAGAATAGTTATAAATTCTCAACCATTTCCCCATTTCCATCTTCCTACAAAATACTGTAGATCTTAAGCAACTCCATAGAAATCTCCTTTACTAAGAGTCAGGTCCCATTCTTCTGAATTTCTTCCCCCTCTCTATGAAAAAAATTCCGAGGCTCTTTATTTTTTATTGAAAAGAAAAAGCTACAAACGATTCAATTTTTGATTTTTTTTTTTTTTTTTTTTTTTTTTGAAAACTATTTATTTTCATACACTTTTCCATTTTTAATAACAATAAAAAAAATATTATTATTGTTCTTTGCTAACAACTGAAGTTTTTTTTTTTTTTTTGTATAAATGTTAACACAATAGCTGCCTGGTGTTGTGCAAAATTTTTGCTCTTACTATATATTGTTTATTTAGTTTTTTTTTTTACTTATACAGAATTGAAATTGTATGCTAAGAGATAAATGTTTGTTTTTCTTTGTGATTAAAATAATTATAAGCTGAAGTATTAGACAGAATCGGTGAATTTAAAATGTTTCTGATATTAATGATTGAAATTTGCGACCAAAACCCAAGGCCAATCAGTTAGAGTAAATAAATTTGAAAAAAATATCCCTTTTTTTTATATTTTTTATAATGTGTTTTGAGTACAACATCTGCCTAAATGTGCGTAAAACGCGACGTAAGTGCACATAAAAGTTGAAAATTGATCTTTTACGTGTACTCTTTGGTTTTTTTTTTTACAGCATTGTGATTTTATAACAGTTAAAGTTCCTAAATTATATGTTAGTAGCGAATAAAGCCGTAGCTATAAATTTATTTCCAAAAGGATACTTAGTTTGTTTTCGTTCAATTTGAAATCTCACGGCTTTTATTTATTAATTTATTTGAAATGTAATTGAATGTCATTGTCGTCGATTAAATTATGTTGCATCCATTTACAGCACAATCATTAATTAAATGTAAATTTTAAGCTTAGAAGAAAGAGAAGTGGATATTTCATTCTTGGAATCAAGTTTTGCTTTTAGCAGATGCTTACAATAAATAGCAAGGAGGTTTGCTTAGAAATCTTTGCGTTGATAAGAAGGATGCACTGAACCTTGAAACCCCAACCTGATGAAAGGGTATTGTTTGCATGTGTGAATACAGAAGGTTGGCCCCTGCGCTCCGGGGTGCCGCTCTCAGGAGAGGGGAAAGGAAACGCAGGATTCTACGCCTTGGACCGTTTGACAACGAAAATTTAGTGTCAGAAAAATACGTGTAAAACGCTAGCGACGTGATCTTGCTACGGCGTGATAAGACGTGCAAAACCGCCGGTAAGTTAATTGTTCATCCATTGCGCGAGTAATCACCATAAAAAATAAAGTCCTAATTCAAAAAAAGTCTTTATTAAAAAAAATGTCCAAAGTCACACTTACTCCAAGAAAGTCCAGAAGAAGTCCCACCAGGGTGCTTATTCCAAGCTCGAAATTCACCTTGCGAGATTAGTTCTGATCGTCTCACTAGATGGCGCTTTAAGGAAAATCGCAGTCTCGCAGTATAAATCTCGCAAGTTCGTATTCTAAGCTCCAAAAGAAGGGGAAAAAGTGACTTTTCGCGCCTTTACTTGCGAGCGAAATCTCGACTGCCGCGAAGTAGGTGAGATTGTGCGATTTTTTGTGATACAATTATGGGAGTTTGTTTTTCTGAAAGGTATTGGATCGAGGAAAACGAATTTGGATGATGCCAATTTTGGAAATGGTTCAGGAAGGGGGAGGGGGGGGGGTTAAAAACTGCCCCCCGGGGGGGGGCAAGTGGTTTTCTATTCAATTTGTGATACAATTGCGGGAGTAAGTTTTCTGACAGGTATTTATTGGCAGGAGGATAACAAATAAGGAATTAGGATTTTGCCGGCGCCGAAAATGGTGAAGGGGGCAAGGGGGGGTCGTAACTGTACAGGGGGAGTGGTTTTCCGTTCCATTTTTCGTGCCGCAAAAAACGGGAGTTAGTTTTCCGCTTGCCAATACATTTCAGAAAAAACTAATTTGAATGTTGCGAACACCGAACATGGTGCAGAGGGGGGGGGGGGTGCAAATGGTTTTTAGTGGAATTTTTTTGATAAAATTACGGGAGTTAGTTTTTCTGAAAGGTATTGGCACGAGGAAAACGAATTAGGATATTGCCAACCCTGAAAATGGTGCAGGGAAAAGGGGGGGGGGGGCATATAATTGCACTGAGGGGCAAGTGGTTTTCCGTTCAATTTTTGTGACACTAAAACGGGAGTTTTGCAAAAACATTTTGCCAGGGAAGAAGGGGTGGGGGGGGGGGGGGGGGGCAAAGTGGTTTTCGGCGAAATTTTCGTAATAAAACTACGGGAGTTGGTTTTTCTAAAAGGAATGGTATTGGTACGAAGAAAACGAATTAGGATGGGGCCAACCCCAAAAATGGTGCAGGGGGGGTAGAGAGGGGGGGGGAGAGTTATAACTGCAAACATAAAATAGGTATATATGCAACATTTCTCGCTTTACAAATTTTCAATGCTTAAAAGACTTAAACCCACTTTCACAACATTATAATACACAAATATCCGAATTAAATTGCAGACCACGTGTTTTGGAGACATTAAGAGCTCCTTTTTCAATGCAAAAGATGTCAGTTTATGAATAAAAATGCATTCTCGACTATGGTTGTTTATTTCCCTGGATTTCATTTTCTTTTAAACCAAATCCATCACTTAGGAAATACGTTGGGCGGGGGGGGGGGGGGGATCGGGGACTTCCATTTTCAAGAAATAATGCATTTGAAAAAAATTAAGGAGCGATGAATTTTTCTACTCCCCTTTATTGGTTTTGACCGCTTGACGGCCTGCACAAATGGCGTCTAGGGCAAATTATATAAAAAGCGTTCATAATTTTTATTTGTCTTTTGTACATTATCCCACTTAAAATTTAGTTGTTTCACAAAAGTACTATTTGTTTCTGAAAATTGTATGAATTTGAAGTTTACACAGAATATACAATCCCCCTTTTTTTGCGTTTAAGGGGGGGGGCGGTGACATTACAAATTACCGCCCCGTCTGTCACCCATGCTCGGTACACCACTGACGAATGTAATTTTTTTTCTGTCTTCTTTTGCTGTAAAATCCTCCTCCCCCTTTTTTCCCCTAAATTCTTTATTTGTTACCTACTGTCATTATTCAATTTCAATTGAATTTAATTTTGTAAGAATTTTTTTTTTTCTTTATTGAAATTTGATATTGATTAAACTAATTACAAAAAAGTACAAAGCCTGGTAATTTCTGGGAAATTGTTTCCAAAATTTGATTTTCCATTTCGCCCCCGATTGCTCCTTTTTTCATTTCTTCTTCAATTTAGAATCTTTCCTTTGGGTTGAACGTTTAAAGTTCTTTATCAGCTGAAGTGAAACGATGATTAAAAAATATTACTCCCTTTATGAATATTTTTCAATATACATTTACAGAAGCAGAGTATTTATTCATTTTAAAACTGCTCTTATAACCAAGATTGCTGTTTTGGACTTTTTAATCTTGAAGATAAAGATGAAATTATGTAATCATAGTTACAAGTTGCTTGTTTTGAAAAGGAAATCTGAAAAAGTACTGTTTTGAAGATATCTTAAGATTGGGTCTTGGAAAACAATACCTAGAAAAAATGGATAAATAAATAAGGAATAATGAAGAAATAAAAACTTTTTATTTAAGCATATGCTTATTAAATTATAATTTTAAAGAAAAAGAGAAAAGAACTGGAATATGTCTTTGATACTGAGATTGTTGCTATAATTACAAGTTACAACTGAGCGGGGGAAAGGTTGGTTTTTACATTACCAATCCTAATATGGAAGATTGTATACTCTGTTATGACTGCTCTCATCCCCAAAAGCTCAATTAGCCCAACAAACCTTTTACATGTTGCAGGGGTGCCCCTCCCCCCCAAATATCGCAAAGACTCCCCCCCTACAAAAGCAAGAGCCCCCCCCCCCAATAAAACAAATTACCACTCAAAACACCACCACCATCCCCTAAAAATTTCAATAGCGCAGTCAGCGCCATAACCTACCCCCCCCCCCCCCCTGCATTTTAGTGTTTTATATTCAATTTGAATTACCAGATTTTTTCATCAAGACCTTTTGGATGCAGCTAAACCTTTCGCATTCGACACGAGACACGACAACAACATAATATACAATCCCCGATTACGGACTCTTAATATTTCTTCGTCTGCATTTATGACAGTTAGGATTTTTTTTTTTTTTTTTTTGATATCATGATTTTTTCTAAAGTTATTATTATTATCATATATTTGGATTATAGTTTCTCGGGAAAAATATATTTCATACAAGACGTTCTTACTATTATAGATGGTTTTATATTATAAATCAACAAAATGTACGGTTATTTTTTTCTCATATATGTATTGGCTTTTTTCCCCTCTTCAATTTTTGTTTTTAGACACTGTAATACTGAAATACTCGTATGCATAAAATATGACTTACCTTTAGCCCTCGGCTCATTTTTCCTTTGTGTACTATTTTGTAAAATTTTCGGTGAATTTATTTTTATGAATTCTGGATTTGCTTCTAGAAAATCTAAAATTATTTCGATGTGATTCTTTGCAACGTAAAACGTATTCTTTGAAGTATGAGCCATTAGCGTGCCAATCGTCAAAATTCGCCCCTTATCTTGCACGGATGGAGCAAAACAAAAAGTATCTGCGCCTAAAGACCATTGGTTGGAAGAAATCACGTGCCTCCTCCCCTCCCCCCCGCGCCGCTAAAACCGGCGAAAAACTCTTCCTCCCCCATCGCGGCTGGAACTTGGACTCGTCGCCACATCGTGATAAGAATTTTTTTTATCTCAGAATTCCACTTTGCGAGATTTCTCGTCACGTGATCGGCTCTGACGTAACGTTTCGAACTCGAAGGTAGAAAATGCTTGGAATGACCTCCCAGGGGCGCCAAATTGTAACCGGATTCGGTGCGACTTCCGCTTTCTTGAAATGAAAACACAGTTCTTGATAAAAACACAGGAAATTTATTTACACTATGTACAGGAAAGATCTTCAACAACTGCGAAATTATTCATCAGCAATTAAGCAATTAGCAGACAACACCGTAAACTCAACGTTTACACACGTATTTACTTCCAAATACGAAAACAACACAGCGAAATGCCTCGCTATAAACAGAGCTAATACACACTCAGCGCAAATTCTCAATCGAAACTAACTGTTTATCCATCGCTAACGGCTTAAATACACCGAAAAGAAATTTCTCAAATATTCCACACGCTTCTGTAAAGTAGTAGACCGTTATCAATGAAAAGAAAGAAAATAGGGGTCGTATACTTTAGCCGAATGAAAAAAGGGGTTGTATATTCATTACGGGAAACTATTTACAGGTTACGTTCCTACAATAATTACTATTTACATAATTTGTAACAGTACTTTTCGGTACACTTTGTTCGTCAGAGAAATTGATTTGAGGTGAACGAATTCCGGAACGCGAAGGGTAGGTAAGTCCTGTCAAATTTTATCCGAAGATAAAAGCTATCAAGTTTGATACAAGATATGTTTCTAAGTTCTGCATTAAAAATACAATATGTTGATAGTTTTGTCTTGAAAATATTGAGAGAAAAACTGAAGTTTAAGATTGTTTAACAAACAATCCCCACTTTTCAGAAGGTACCCCCCACTCCAATTCCCCGACGATTTTGTGATTAGGAGTGAAACTAGTAGATTATCTCATAATTTTTCAAAAATTTATAACTGTGCATATGTTATGCTGTTAACCATGCTATTTGTCATTAGAAATTCCAAAAAAAAAAATCCACGAATGATTCTAAAATTGCTTGTATTATTGCTCTTATATATGAAAGAATTGAAACTGATATGGTATGCAATACTATAGTAAAGAATTATATTTTAGAAAAAATCACGGAAAAAGGATTCCGAAATTCTCGGAAACGTTTTTGAAAATTGTTTGAAGAATTCCGAAATACTCGGAAACGTTTTCGAAACTTTCATGAACCACAGCTGCACAGAATACTCAGAAACATTTCTGGAAATTACGGAAAGAGGATTCCGAAATACTCAGAAACGTTTCTGAAAATTACGGAAAGAGGATTCCGAAATACTCAGACACGTTTCTGGACATTACAGAAAGAGGATTCCGAAATACTCAGACACGTTTCCGGACATTACAGAAAGAGAATTCCGAAATACTCAGAAACGTTTTCGAAAATTTCATGAACCGCAGCTGCACGATATACTCAGAAACGTTTCCGAATTTTTTTTACAGTGTAGTTATCTCTAAAGGGTGATAAACAACCATGTTTTAATAGCTTTTGGAATATTCCTCTCTGTATTTTTATGGGTGAGTACCTTTTTGGAGGAACTCTAACTCGATTTTTCTACCTTCACCCACTCATCCCGAAACACAGCTAATCGTTTTTTCGGCGGATCACTTTCCGACGTAGAACATCTATTCATGTTAAACCTGAAAAATTAAATCGCAACAAAGCATTAAACTTTACAAGATGTCGCCTAGCAAGGTATAAAAATGGTTTTCATTGCGATTGATGACGCATGCGCATAGATATATTTGCTACATTAGTCAATGAACAAAGAGGAAGCAACCATTCGGCTCCTCATGGTCTGCCGCCAAAACAAAAACATGGTGACAGGAAAAAACGTCCCCAACAAAACGTCCCCGGAAATAACGTGCCCGGATAAAATGTCCCCGGAAAAAACGTCCCCTGGGAAAAATCGTCCCTTAGGAAAAAACGTCCCTGAGAGATGAGAAAGCGTCTCGAGCAAACAAAATTGAGATGCAAAGTGCTTTACCATTTCCACTGACGAATTGAATCTTGTGCTGTATTTGTATGAATACTTTGTTTAAAGATATTTAACTGGCATCAATGCGCATGAAATAGTGTCACGTGAAAAAACATTGCATCAAATAAATGAAAACGTATCATTCGTTTATTATTTTTTTATAGGCAGAAGTTAACGTCACGAGCAAATAGTACAAATATTAAAACGTCGCTATTAAAAAACTGGTAGCTACTAATGTTTAAGACTCAAACTTTTAGTATATATACTTTGAATATCTAAATATTGAATGTTACTGGTGGCTACTTGACAGAATATTAAAATTAGTATTGGTTTTTATGAAAGCTAAATAAAGCCGCTATAACATTGGTGGAATAAATTCTGTCTTGGTCATGTGATAAAAAGTAAGAAACCACGTAACTCCGAGTTCGTGTAATTCGGGGTAGTGTTTGTCGGTGTATTTCTTTATTACACAATTAGAAACTTTTACAGGAGAAAAAAAAGCATCAATTTCATTTTCCTCTGTAGTGATGCTGTTTTTGCGATTATTTTTATTAATAAAAATTTATTATTTAAATTTGTTTCTTAAAAGTTGTATTTAAGCTTATTTTTTATCAATAGCTAATTGTACTATGTTACTTTTTTAACTTCCGACACACAATGGAAGGGGATTATACTCGACGTTAAATCCCGGTTATCACAAATTTGCCATTTCAACTGCGCTTGTGCACGGACTTCGCTTTTTGGGCTTTCTGTTTTAAGATTTCGTGTTGCTTGTTTATATTTAGGTTGTGCTAGAGTCCCAACAAATTAATGAATACGATTAGAGTATTTTCACAGCGATTTCGGGATACATTATATGAAACTAGGGATATGAATAACTGATAATCTTTATAAAGAAAAGATAAAAATGACACTTCAATATTTATTGGTTTGGAAATATTTATTTAACGTAAACGTAAAACACGTTATGTACTTCAAAAATGATCGGAATATTACAAATATCCGTCTTTTGCGGATATTTTACGTTAGGCGTAAACAGCTTAGTATTATACATTTTATTTAGGTTGAGGGTTCCGCTTTGTATTGGAAGTGATGCTGCAGATGGAGTACGCTCTTCTGAGGTTAAAAATTTGGCCCTGAAAAGGGCCTTTGTTTGATAGAAAAATCAGGCTCCGAATCCATTAATAATTAAGACGCAAAACTCAATCTTTACCGAGGCGTAAAAACTAAATCAAAGACAGCTTTGTAATTTCTAATTTTTATCTGTTCTTATCTCATATTAACAAATTTAAATGTTTTTCATTAGTTTGAGCAAGAGTTTCGAAATCAGCCAAGTCCGCGCGCAAGCGCAGTTGAAATGGCAAATTTGTGATAACCGGGATTTAACGTCGAGTGGGGATTATAAGTTTGACTTCTCTGTGTATCTGAGTATTTGTGTGTCTGTCTGTGGCACTCCCGAGCCTAAACGGATGGACCGATTTTGAAGAAAAAAAATTGTTCGAAAGGAAAGTTGATCGAGAGTGTTCTTAGCTAGGTTGCATCTTTGCTAGGTCGCATCTTTGGATGACATTAATTAACGAAGATATTAATTAATCGGTTTTTTCGTGATTTTTGCAGCAAAAACATAGTTAAAAATTAAAAATTTAACACCAAAATAAAGAGACTTTTTTCCGCGTGCGGTAGAATGTGTTTGGAACTTCCATGTTTCATAGAATTCGAATTATAACGTTTCTTCAAAGCAGATTTCAAAAACGGCTAAACCTTTATTCCCGCGATTGATAACGAATTCATTGTTGGCCGACAAGGAAATTAAAAGCAATGATTTAAAATTTTTATCTGTTGCCAGTTTCTATTTAATAGCAAATAAAATACTTGACACTGATTTTTAATAATATAAGGCTTTTAAAAGGATTTTCAATTTTCCCTCTTGATTCTACAGTTGCGACTCAGTCGGGGGTTTTTAAAATTTTTAATTTTACTGTTGCTTGTTGTAACTCAATAAGTTTGATTTTGTACGACTCGAGTTTCACACAAATGCGTAGTAAATTGAAAAATCGTTAATTGATTAAAATAATTTCGTAAACGTTGAAACATATGTTAAAAACACATTATCTATCTTTCTCTGACTTCTATAATTATTATTTATTATAAACATTATTACTTATAGATAGGTTTTGTAGACGTTCCGGTTTGACCTGGACAGTCCCGGACGGTTTACTTCACGTCTCGGTAAAAGATAAGTTTAATTAGAGATGGCCAAAGAAGTCTAAATATGATTAATCATTTCTGCACCTCAGAACCAGACTGACGTAAGTTGAAAAATTAAGATTTCCTGTTTATTACAGCATTGTATGTAGAACCGCAGTTTACATGCAAACGTAATTCAAAAAAAAAAAAGCATCCTCTGTAATTACTTAACAGCGTTAAAAAAGCACGCTTCCGATTCTTTGTCTGCGTCAGACAAGTGATTTTCCAATCTCCTGTAAAGTAGCTATTCTGTGACTTACGTTAGTCTGGCTTTGAGGTACAGATTTTTACATTGACTTGTAAAAAATAATATCGGATTAGCTCGTGATGATTTTGGCAACTGGATCAAAAACAAATAATAGAATTTTTTAAAAAATACTGAGCACTTTTCATAATGCACTCAAAAGGACAAAAAAAACTTTTCTGGGTCAGCAAGAACAATTTAAGTATTCCTGTAGTTTTCAATCATTCCAAGAAACTGACACTGAAAACGAAGAAAAGTGCGGCTCAAGTCATGTAGAGAAATCCTTATCATTATCTAGCTTTCAACCATAAATTTGAGTGTTGAAACATGCATATTTTTCTTAATGGGAAAGTTTGCTTAGAAACTCTTTGAGCCACACTTTTCTTCGTTTTTTGGGATCATATCCTTGGAATTTTTGAAAACTACAGAATTACTTAAAGTGTCCTTTTGACCCAGAAAACTTATTTTACCTCTGAGTGCATTAGGAAAGGTGCTTAGTATTTTTTAAAAAAATCTGTTCTTTTATTTTTTTTAGTGTAAATGTACTTTAGAAATAAAATAATGTTACCATCACGAAACTTCACCTTATTTTTTCATTTAAATGCTTCATACTAAAAGAAAGAAAAACCTATATGCGTGCCTGAAACTTTAAGCAATTGGCACTAAAAACTAATTCATGTTCCTCTCTGGGATTTATTTGTGTGCTAACTCATTTAAATATTAAAGATTTTCCAAACTAATTTATGTCCCACAACATACAAGTTAGCCCCGTGATCGATCATTGGCGTAGGTGAGGATAAAAATCCTACGAGAGCAATGACAGTTTACATTTAATGCTTTCTTCAGAGAAGCCTTGATTAAAATTTTCATTATTATTACAATTATAGTACTGTTGCAAGGCAATAAAATTTGTAACAATGGGTTTTATATTCAAACGTTTAATGCGGAAATTACATGAATTTAGTGTTTTTCATTTTAACCGAAATAATAATTTTTTTTTAGAATATTAATTTTTCAGCGTTAAGTTGTACCTGAATATTAAGCAAATCATTTAGTGAAATCTCGAAGTCTCTAAGTGGTCTTTTTGTTTAGATATAAGCAAAAGTAGGCCTCAGATTACTCCGAGACAATGAGGCCAAGTATAATAAAAGTGCTTAAAAAAAGTCTTTCTAAAAAAAAGTATTAACCAATGCAAGGAACTGTTCAAATTTTTATTCCTCATTCAAAGTGTTTCTTCTTACTAAAGTAACGTAAAAATATTAAAATGTAGGAAATTAAATGTTTAAATGTAGCTGCTTGCGTCCTGTGTTATTTATTACCCCTGCCTTTAGGCTCATAATTTGTAATCATTTATTCATAGCATTCAAAATGAACTAACTTCTAAACACTCTAAAAACCAAACAGGGATGTGTACATAGGGCGCTCATATGCTAATTCCTCAGATATTTTCCATATTTTCCCCATGGTTTAGCAGAATATTTTGCCCCTTGGATTTATTAGGATACTTTCCCTATGGAAACCGATTTCAGTACTGATTCGAGTTATTGAAATTTGACATTTAAAAAACTTATTCATTAATAGCTGGAGAAGAAATGTTTTTAGTTTTGCAAAGAAAAGAGTACTAAAAATAAAGAAGTTCGAATTTCTAAGAGGGAGGGACTTGATCCCCCACTTGCTCCCCCCCCCCCCATTTGGGTGCTCATGGGTGTGTACCTTTTTGAATACTCGCTACGCTGGCGGGAGCATTCCGGTGTCCCGGTTGAACATTTCAGAAACCTGGCAAGCCTACGTATAAATAAAATGCATTGAAAAATATTTATGTGTAAATTAGTAATTATTGCGTTGCTCGTACTATGATTTGTATTTATTAGTATTAGTTTAGTTAATTGTTAATTGCTTATTATAACAAGTATGGACATGTTATTTCAAGCGGGGCATTTAACCTGATGTGGTGGGGCGAACTGTCTGACTGTCAAGGTAATATGCCTCAAAGCTTCAATTCGGCTTAGAAGGGACGTGATCGCCTGACTTGCTCTATATTGATATTTTTGGGGATGCATTGGCTCCATTGTTCATCACTTCTTGATATAGTGAAAAACAATGAGAACGGTGCGCCTCCCGAAATTAAATATATACATTGATGCTATGTTATAAACATTCTGGAGTTCATT
This sequence comes from Uloborus diversus, assembly GCF_026930045.1. Lineage (NCBI taxonomy): Eukaryota > Metazoa > Arthropoda > Arachnida > Araneae > Uloboridae > Uloborus > Uloborus diversus. Next base: position 189,091,192 of record NC_072732.1, on the reverse strand, counting down.
TTAATCTGAATTACATCTGTGAATGTACGTTGATAAATACTGGAGGGCTGTTCATTAACGATCTGCGCTACGACTCTGACTTTGCAAAACGAGGGGATGCTTCCAATATCTTTGTTTATTTCGTTTTATTACAATTCAGATTTTTTCTGACATGGGGCTTATAGACGTGAGTCCTATGCGCATTTTGTGCCAAAAAGTAAGTGGAGAAATTGTAAAAACATTCCCCTAGAGAGCATGGGTGGTTTTGGAGAGCATGGGTGGTGGTGGAGAGCATTTTGATGGTTTAAAAAATATTTCAAGGGGGAATACCCCCGTGAATCTCCAAACTTGCTCCAAATGCTCATGTATCGAACTTTGCAGAAGGCTTCAGAAGAGTGTAAATGGATAACATAATGCTCTCCTCCCCTCCAAATAAAAATATATCTAAAACTGTCGAAAAATGAAAAAAAAAAAAAAATGGTGGCAGCCATTGCGAAAAGGTGGCGCGAGACTGGGAAAATTTGTGGCTTAATTTGGATTCGGCGGGTATTTTTACATAATAATCAGCAAGAATTATGTGAGAAGCATTTTCAAAGTTTTTTTTTTTTTTTTGCTTCACACTGTGATAAGAGTAGGCGGATTAATGGCAGCCCTTTCACTGCTCACAAAAAAGATCATATTAATTATGGCTTTCGTTGCAGACGCCGTCTTCCATATCATTGATTTCTCGGAGTCATGTTTGCCAAAATTCGGTCAAGTTGAATTTCTAATTAAAAATACCAAGTGCGAGATAACACACCTATACGTTCCCTTGTAAAGAAAAATGCGTCAAGGGAGAAACTGTCACACTTCACATGTAAGCAGTATCTTACTAATATTATATATGCGAAAGTTTGTCTGTATGGATGTATGGATGGATGTATGGATGTTTGTTACTCTTTCACGCAAAAACTACTGAACGGATTTTGATGAAACTTTACAATAATATAGCTTATGCATCAGAATAACACATAGGGTAGTTTTCGTCCCGTTATGTGGGGCAAAACCCCCTTAGGGGGGCAATAAAACACAATTTTTGTATAAATTCTCTAATATTGGGATGAAAAAATACTTGCACATATTTACATTATATGTCCATCGAAAGCTCTGATTTTGCTGCTGAAGATGGCACCTGTTCGAAATTTCTAAGTAGAATAAAAAACGAGTTATGAGCTTTTTAGATCCATGTTCGAAGGCTTTCCTCAACTCAATACAGTATTTAGTGTATCATCTCAACTCCCTGTAGATAGCGACAATTGTTGTATTGTTGACTTTCTTTGCTTTTCGTGATTGTTCAAGGCTTTTCTCAAGTCAAATCTTGAAGTAAGATTTTTGCACAAGATTGGCAAATAATACATGATTTGGCTGATGATTTTCCATTTAAACGGAACTTTAATGTAATTAATGGTTTTATTATTATTTATGCTAATTGAACACTTACTCATTATCCAAACAACCAGCAGATCGCCAAAATTTTTTCAGAAAGATTTCCGTAGCTGATGCATTTGGCAGTTTTTTCAACGTTGCTGTTTTTGAAGTCGAAGACTACGTCATAATGTTTCTCAGCTTTCACCATGTAAACAAAATATCGCCAATCAAAGAATTTTCAAAAGACTTTTTTTACTGTGTTAAATAATCCAACAACTAAATTAGGCAAATCCATAAACAGCACAAAAACTTCCATTAATTTTACTTTTTGCACAACTTCAAACAATCACCAAATTTTATTACTTATTTTGGTAACATTTCGGATGAAACTGTTTAGCGCCATTTTATGGTGACCAAAAATATCTCAGCATCTGGCGACGATATCTCTGTAACGAAAATTAATATCATATCGTTTTACAAAGTAAGGAAAGAATGGGGGAGCATCATCGAAGGTACCTCGAAACGACTTTCGCAAATTCGGTAAAATCGCACCAAGAGCCACAATGATTGAAATTTCCCGAAATAACTAAAGCAAGTAAAAGGGGATTACGAGCGCAGCTACTTTTTTTTAATCACTTCGTACTTAATTAGCCATACAGAGAAGGTTTTAGACTCCATGTTAAAAAAAAGTATCAACAGATTAATCTTTTTAAACATGAGAAGATTAATTTCATGTTTTTTAAATTTGTATATGCTTAAATATAGTGCTTTCGTTTCTAAATCAATACTACTTTGTTCTTTATACTTATTGCTATTTTAGTTTTATGAGTAAGGAAGAAACTCGATTTTTAATCACGTCAAAAAGATGTGTTTTAATTTTTTTTACTTAAAACAAAAAACAAAAGCAAGTAACGATTTTTTCTAATAATTATTACTGACCCAGGCAACGCCGGGTATTTTTGCTAGTTATTAATAATACATAAATGCCTAGTAGTTTTTCTTATTCGTGCCGTTTGTTTCGCTATGAAGTTTATAATTATTTTTCTTAAATAATGAGTTTTATCATTTGAATATATAGGAATACAATTTTATACACTATTTTGTTAAGTAATTTTAACCTCTGAGACGTGAAATGCATTTTGAAAGCGTTTATTTAAGTGTTAGCAAGTTACTCTTAATTTTGGCGATATTTTCCCTCAATTCAGAATATTCTTCTTTTTTTACTTTTAAAGTAAAAAAAAATATTGAAACTTTAAAAGTTCTGAAACTGTAAAAATGCATAGTTTTCCGAATAATTCAAATATCCCATTAATGATGACAACACAATTAATTATGCTTTGACGCTATTTAGGAAATTTTAAACACCAAACTCGTTTTGAAACATTTCTGCCTTTATTTGATTTCGTAAACGTTAAAGTCATTTTACATTTCCACAAATATTAACTATGCACTTTCCACTGCAAGACCATGTAGAATACAGAAATGAAAGTGTGTCGTCAAATGCAACGAAGAGCGCTGTCACAAGTCTTCTTTTGGCGATAAAAATGTAGTTTTCAAAGCAGCGCATGCGCACTCGACGTCAGTTTCTTATTTTCCTCTGCACAGTTTCCGTAGTAGGGATGCAGCAAAGAATTAAAATTTGAAATTCACTTTTAGTGATAGGGATAAGAAAAAAAATTCCCCGTAAAAAATTCGAAATTTAGTTTTAATAGAAGTTTCAAGAAAACCACACATGAAATTAAAAAGGATTTTAGTAACGCCATCTATTAGTTAGCTGGCTAACTAGTGCCGTCCTATTGTAGAGAATCGGAGCAATTCACAAAGGCAGTGATGTACGTCTCTTGTTAACTAACTACTTAATAGATGGCGCCACTAAAACCCTTTCTCAATTCAATATGTTCAACCAAATGCTGCTAAAATTTTAATCGATTGCATCAGGGCTGCGGAGTCGGAAGGAAAATGGCCGACTCCGACCCCGACTCCGACTCCTGGATTTTGAAACGACCGACTCCAACTCCGACTCCGTATTTATTTTATATTTTTAATTTTATTTTTTCAACTCCCTCTCTCCCTTCAGGGGAAGGGGAGAAACCTCTAAAAAGAGATTTAAATATGAATTCCTTTTTATGAAAATTTCGCATTTTGTTTTTTATTGTAAACCTAAGACGCATACAACGTTAGAAATTCAATTTAAAAATCAAATTTTCCAATAGTTACGAGTTAAAAAGTGAGATGACTTAAAAATCCCTTTTAAAAAATTTGAAAAGGATTATCTGTAATTTGCGCCCCCCCCCCCCTTAATGTTTAACAAATTGATATTGATCAAATCGTGTGCTTTCAATTTTTGAAAGCTGTAACTTAAGAGAAAAAAAGCTTTTTTTCTAATTCCCAGTTCTTGAGAGGGCGTGGTTGCCCCGGGTGACACCCATCTGGTAGATGACACCACAAGTTAATTTCAGAGTTTATAAAAAAATACAAATATTTTAATTCTGAAAATTTTCGCGAATATATTTTAAATTATATTTCATCAATAAAATTTCAGCGAAAATAGGGCACATATACGTCAGGAGCTAATTTTACCCAAAATACGGGGGTATACAAATTTATACGAATAGCTTTTACTATACCTATATTTCTTCTTCGCTAAATTTTTAATTTAAATTTTATTGGCTGCTTTAAAATTAACCTTAATATGAAGATTTTAAGATTAACTGCTATTATTGAGTTTTGTAATCAAGAAATCATTTACACTTATTTTGTTCCATACTTTTTAGTGAGAACCAAGCTTATAGAAAGAGTCTTAAAAAGGAAAAAAAAAAAAACATGAGATTATTTCATCGGATCTTTTGGATTCGTGCTTTCGCGGCATAACTTTTTTGAATTTGCCGATCACCCTTAAACGTTTTAACCTTAGCTACGGGCCTCGACTTACTAATTTGTTACATTTCTTTTACTATTTTATAACTGAGATCGAACAAAACACTGTATTTCTATTTTTATTTGAAAGTGATTAATTGAAAGTGTTAGGCAACAAAATCGTTTGCTGACACTTGCTATTAGTTAAGTTCAAAAGCAAGCAAACTAGGGGACGGCTACAGAAAGTTCGGTAAGCACTCAAGCTAGCTGATTGCCATAACGGCTGTTATTGTATCACATTAGTATCTTTTTATACATGTAATCGAACCAATTGGTAGTCAGTTTTTAAAAAATGCAAGAAGAATCAGTGAAAAGGAAAGAAAATTAGAAGCCTGGAGTCGGAGTCGGAGTCGGCATGTCTTTGAACAACTCCGACTCCTTTACCCCAAAATCTATCCGACTCCGACTCTTCGACTCCGACTCCGACTCCGACTCCACAGCCCTGGATTGCATAAAATGATAAAAAACTTAGCATCTCTATTTTGTTTACACGGGATGTTTTTCCACAGGGGGCGTTTTTTACAGGGGACGTTTTTCCCAGGGGACCCTTCTTCTGGGGACTTTTTTTCCGGGGACGTTATTTCCGGGGACGTTTTGCTGGACAACCCAAATCAAAAAGAAAACAATTTTTGCGTTTGCTGCCGCATGTTTTTTTTTTTTTTTTCTTGTTTTATTGCTCTATATTTTACATATTTTGTTTCACTTTTTTTCCCTTTAAAATAATGTCTTATTTCGTAAAATATTGTTATAAGCTAGAATACGGGACTTCAGCCGTCTTGTATGGAAGTTCCCCGGGACGCGGGACGATTTTTCAAAATACCGTTCACTGTCCCTTAAAATCAGGGACGTCTGGCAACCCTGGTTCTCATGCTCACCCATTTATCTTTCAGATTCCTTGTTGCCTTGTTTTGGCAACAAGGAAAAAAACCACCAAATATTATAAACTAGCTGCGTTACCCGGCTTTGAAAATAAAAATTGTGTTAAGTGACTTATATTCAACAATCATGATTAAATAAAAGAAAAAAAAACATCAAGAAAAATTTCCTCTCCAAACAATGACGACAGATGTTAAAATACTTTTAAGAAATTAAAATAAAATGAGAAAAATTAATTTAAAAAGCGTAACTATGGGAACACAAAATAAAATAAGCTTAAGAATTGAAAATGAGAAAGATGGAAGTAAACAATGGATTCAAAAAGCGTTACCGGAGAAACGCAAAATAAAATGGTTAAAAATTTGAATAGAAAATAAATTTTAGAACTTCTTTTAATTCGCTTGTATTTTTTTTTTTTTCTAATGGAGATAGAGGGGGAAAGTTTCGACCGTAGGTCGAATTAGATCTGGAGTAAAAAAAAAAAGTAAAATCTGTGACCTACTTCCCCCAATTAATTCTAATTTGAATTCCGAAACTTTGAATTCAAATTATGTTTTTCGCAATCACGAGTTGCGACAAGACCCTACTGATTAGAGTTATTGTTTCTAGAAACGGCTCCCCCCCCAAGCATGTCCCTCCTCCTGGGTGGTTGCGTGTGTATAGTTGTGTGTGTAGGCTTACGTGTGTGCACGTAGGCGTGTGTAACTGTGTAAAGGCGTGCGCACGTAGGGGGAGTGTGTATGAGCATGCGTGTGTCATGGACGCCACCGCCCAGCAAAAGTGGATTCCGGTGGACAGTGCTCAGGACCAGCCGCGCCGCCGCCGGTGGACAGTGGTGCTGCAGCCCTGGTCCAAGCTTAAAAAGGAACCGTAACGTCAAGGACAGTCAAATGAAAGCAATAAGTAATCGTGATTGCTCAAAAAAAAAAATAAATAAATAAATAAAAAAAATTAATTTGAATTTTTACATCTTGAATTCAAATTATGTTTTTCGCAATCACAAGTGTGTGTATGTAGGCGTGTGTGTTTGTGTGGGGGGGGGGTATGTGTATGTGTGTGTAGGCATTTGTGTTTGTCTGTGTGCTGGCATAAGTGTGTGGGTAGTTGTGTATATGAATGTGTGTATGTGTGTGGGGGGGGGGGGGTATGTGTATGTGTGTGTAGGCATATGTGTTTTTGTCAGTGTGCAGGCATGAATGTGTGGGTGCGTGTGTAAGTGTAGCTGCGTATGTATGCGCGAGTGTGTAGGACATGGATGCAACCTGGAGACGGCTTTCTCTATATTAGCAGCATCGTGAGGAGCCGGTCGACGGTGACAGGGTGCGGAGGGTGGCGGTGAGAAAATAAAAAGATAGGACATCAAAACAGTCAAATGAGAACAATAAGCAATCGTGATTGCTCAAAAAAAACTCTTTTAATAGTGTCAAAAAGAAAACTATGGGAAAATTCCTTCACTTTTCATTGATAAATTTATTGAAGAAAGTAGTGCCTAAATTTCAGCTAAGCCGAAACAAATTCGAGCTAAAAACGTAAATAACTCCCGCCGTAGTTAAGTTAGATCATTGAAACAAATTGCGTAGAACGCGGAAAAATCTGTTCTTTTTAACGATATATAATATTTATATGTGCAAGTAATTTTTCACCCCCATATTCAGGAATTTATGTGAAAATTGGACCTAAATTTGAATAAAAAGAGAACTATTCATCGAATTGTTTTCGAACTGGTCTGTAAACCTTTTTAGGACTTAAAAGAACAAATTGTGAAAATTTCAGCGAAATTGGCAGGGTAGATCTCGAGTTTTGCGAGTTCAAATACACAGACGCTATCGCTAAATCTGTAGCTGCGGTAGCGTTAATACGTAACTACCCTTATTTCTTTTTCTATCATGGAATATTTTACACTTCAATAGACAAACTTAATACGCCACTTTATTTGGCGATTTTTTTTTCTTTTTAAGGTGATTTTAAATCTTATGAACAAATAAGCCATAAATTAATGACAGATTTGTTTTTTTTTTTCTTAAAATTGAAAATCAAATTCTGAATTTTAGTTTGCAACTTTGATGAATTTTAAGAAATAGATGAGCTTTTCGTTTGGCAAAACATTTCGAGCACATTGCCAATGTAGTATAGCTTCAATATAATCGACGAGTTGGCTGGATTTTTGAGCAATCACGATTGCTTATTGTTCTCACTTGACCATCTTTGATGTTGTGGTTCCTTTTTCAGATTGGACCAGGCGCGTCTGCAGCACCGGCGCGGCTCCTCTGGTCCTGGGCACTGTCCCCCGTAATCCGCGTCCCATCTCCTACACAAGCATGCTCATACGCATAAACACTCGCGCACGACTTTACACACATACTCAGCCTACGTGCACACACAAAAACCTACACACATACACACTCAACTATACACACGTAGTCTCCCAGGAGGAGGGATATGCTTGGGGGGGGGGGGGTGAGCCGTTTCTAGAGACAATAATGAATAGTGTTTTGTTGCAACTCGTAATTGCAAAAAACATAATTTCAATTCAAAGTTTCAGAATTCAAATTAGAGTTGATTGGGGGAAGTGAGTCACAGTTTTTTTTTTTTTTTTGCAACTTTTTTCGTTGATAACTCGCCTAGTGAGATTGTTGTCTTGTGTTTTGATTGTTCTTGACAGTTTCTGTTGCCATTCAAAATGAAGGGTTTTTTTTAGTTTTTGCCGTCAAAAAATATCGTCTTATCGAAAAGTCGCAGAACCTGGGATTATACTAAAGCTGTTCCGCAAGTGTTACATAACATAAGTATCCGCCTGAAGGATAAAACGAGCGATTAAATGGTATGAAAACTTCCGATAAAATGTAAAATTATCCATCAGCTAAATTAAACAAAATTAAATGCTCTATTAAATGTAATATAGTCCTCTAAACAAGTGTCATGCAGTTCAAAGAAATTGGAAATTCTAATGGGGTTGTTTCCTTCAGTCAAAAGTACTAATTTTAGTCACTGAAATTGATAGAATATGACAAAAAAATAACATGGACCCAGAAAATACATTCATTTTCCCAACAGTTATTTTTTTAATTAATTTTTTAAAATGTCCGATTTTTCAAACAAGGAGGGATCTTGACGACGTCACAAATGATGCATTTTGGCGCATCTTTCTACCGCATTTCCACGTTATGATAATCAAGAAGCGAATTAAATATTTTGCTCTGTGAATGGCAACACTGAATGGCATTTCATCATTTGTGATGTCATCAACAGAAACGTAAACAATGAATGCGCACCGATTAACGTAATTTTTTAAAAATATTAATATATATTTAAAAAATGGTCAGATCCTATATGTTTTTAAGCATGCTCTTTCAGAAAAAAATGCTTTTTAAATTTTGTAAACTACCCCATTACAAGGGATTTTTCGATAATTGGGAATCTGGCGATCTTTCTTCATTGGCGTCAATTTTTGGCTCCAACGCCTGCGCCAGAGGTCTTTGCAAATCAAAACAAAGAGATCGGAAACATCTAGTCACATAAGGTTACTATAAATCAGCAGGGTTACCAAAATAAAACTATTTACGCCAAAAATGAGACGACCGCGCCAAATTCCCAATTATAGAAATATCCCCCCAATACAGAATGCAAAATGAGGAGCAAAAAGCATGGCGGTGCCGTAAGCGATATTTTTCTGTTTTCGCAAAAGTAGACAGTAACAAGTCACCAAGTGCCAATGCACATTTATTTTACAAATCTCTTATCCCCGACTTAAAAGTTAAATACATAACAACTCACCGAAGAGCTTGACACGTTTTCAGCCATTTCTCTACTTGATAATAATTCTTGTTCCACGGTTGACACGCCTAGAGTAAAAATGAAACTCGTTTCTGATAATAATGCATCTTTGAAATCTTTTCGTAATTAAAACACTCATCTCTTTCGTTGTTTAACTTGCCAAATCTAGAAGAAAAATGCAAAAAGAGGTCGTCAAACTACCAAAGGCTTAACATGATTTTAACACAAGACAACCTGTTTCCAAACATTTTCTTGCCTTGAGTTTACTGGAAAGCATTATGTGATACCTTGAAATCTTATATAATTAAAAACTGAGCGTATATGTACCTACACTGGCTCCCAAAAGTGTTCGTACACCTACGACTTTCAATGAAATATGACTCTATCCATTAGTTAGAATTAATATTTCGGAATAGGTATTTAATTATAAGATCTATGATCATTTTTCAACAAAACTACATGAAATTTTTTTAAAAAATATTAAAACCTAATTTTTTAAAAATCAAAAACCAAAAAGTGCCGGAAATTTTTTCTCACAAAAGTCTTCGTACACTTTAAAAAATGTCTATATATTATTGAATAATCTAACTTTTTATTAAGTTATTATTTAGTAGAATATCATGCAGTATCAACAACACCTTTTAAACGTCTGGGAATAGATTTCATTCTTTTTTCTTTCTTTTTTTTGCGTAACTTCTGAGTAAGTGCTCAACTACACTTCGAGTCTTACTGTTTCTAGCTCTATTTTCGTTTCAAAGCCGTATTTTCGTAATCTAGCCTCCAGATATCTCTAAATATGTTACACTAGCAAAAATACCCGGCGTTGCCTGGGTCAGTAATAATTATTAGAAAAAATCGTTACTTGCTTTTGTTTTCTGTTTTAAGTGAAAGAATTTAAAACACATCTTTTTGACGTGATTAAAAATCGAGTTTCTTCCTTACCCATAAAACTAAAATAGCAATAAGTATAAAGAACAAAGTAGTATTGATTTAGAAACGAAAGCACTATATTTAAGCATATACAAATTTAAAAAACATGAAATTAATCTTCTCATGTTTAAAAAGATTAATCTGTTGATACTTTTTTTTAACATGGAGTCTAAAACCTTCTCTGTATGGCTAATGAAGTACGAAGTGATTAAAAAAAAGTAGCTGTGCTCGTAATCCCCTTATACTTGCTTTAGTTATTTCGGGAAATTTCAATCATTGTGGCTCTTGGTGCGATTTTACCGAATTTGCGAAAGTCGTTTCGGGGTACCTTCGATGATGCTCCCCCATTCTTTCCTTACTTTGTAAAACGACATGATATTAATTTTCGTTACAGAGATATCGTCGCCAGATGCTGAGATATTTTTGGTCACCATAAAATGGCGCTAAACAGTTTCATCCGAAATGTTACTAAAATAAGTAATAAAATTAGGTGATTGTTTGAAATTGTGCAAAAAGGAAAATTAATGGAAGTTTTTGTGCTGTTTATGGATTTGCCTAATTTAGTTGCTAGATTATTTAACACAGTAAAAAAAGTCTTTTGAAAATTCTTTGATTGGCGATATTTTGTTTACATGGTGAAAGCTCAGAAACATTATGACGTAGTCTTCGGCTTCAAAAACCAGCAACGTTGAAAAAACTGCCATCAGCTACGGAAATCTTTCTGCAAAAATTTTGGCGATCTGCTGGTTGTTTGGATAATGAGTAAGTGTTCAATCAGCATAAATAATAATAAAAACCATTAATTACATTAAAGTTCCGTTTAAATGGAAAATCATCAACCAAATTATGTATTATTTGCCAATCTTGTGCAAAAATCTTTTTTCAAGATTTGACTTGAGAAAAGCCTTGAACAATCACGAAAAGCAAAGAAAGTCAACAATACAACAATTGTCGCTATCGACAGGGAGTTGAGATGATACACTAAATACTGTATTGAGTTGAGGAAAGCCTTCGAACATGGATCTAAAAAGCTCATAACTCGTTTTTTATTCTACTTAGAAATTTCGAACAGGTGCCATCTTCAGCAGAAAAATCAGAGCTTTCGATGGACATATAATGTAAATATGTGCAAGTATTTTTTCATCCCAATATTAGAGAATTTATACAAAAATTGTGTTTTATTGCCCCCTTAAGGGGGTTTTGCCCCCATAACGGGACGAAAACTACCCTATGTGTTATTCTGATGCATAAGCTATATTATTGTAAAGTTTCATCAAAATCCGTTCAGTAGTTTTTGCGTGAAAGAGTAACAAACATCCATCCAAACATCCATACAGACAAACTTTCGCATATATAATATAGTAAGATAGTAAGATTAAGTTTAAATCTGGAGATTGAAGGGATATTTTCTAAACTTTAGGACAATTTTTGAGGCACTAGACGCAAACGTTGAAAACCGTGTGCTTCTTATCGTTATCTTGATAAAAAAACAAAGTTGTTTCCAAGAACCAAATTTTTGGCTAAGAGTTTAAAATTGGTTTTTAAGATATTTAAATAAACAGTATTATTCATTATTTCATCAAAAAAATCCAAACTATCAAGTCCTGATGCTGATATGCACCCTCACACTAGAACACCTTCGCAGTCCTGATTAACTGGTCAAACTCAGTTCTTAAGATTAAATTCCTAATATTTTCTTCTATTCACAATTATACAACAATTTAACCAAAAATGTTGAATTTTTCTTCATCTGTAAGTAAGACGTAATGCCAAAACATTTTGAACTTATTTATCATTGATTTTGCGACGGAAAACGTTAAGCTTTCTGTTTTTCGCACGACCAAGAAAATTTCTGCGGGAAGAGGTCCCGTTTAATCTAGCTAATCAGAGAATTTGGCGAACAATTTTAGGTGAAAATTAAATGTAAAAAGTTTCATTTAACTCTGCAGAAACCTTTACAGCACTCAAATGTGTATTTTTCATAATTTTTTTAACTCTAAATCTCCGATCACGCTTTGTCAACTTTACCGGTTGACCTTTTCTTACCTTGTTTTTGGACCAGTTCTTATATTTGAAGCATTTTATCTAGCACTTTACTACAGAATGGAATAAATTAACTAATTTAGAGACATTTCAAACCAATTTACCACTACTGCGAGGAAAAAATTCAAATTTCGAATGGTGTTTGCGGTTTTTTACGAATACCAACCATTTTAAAGTAATAAGCACAATATCTTACTACTATTATATATATGCGAAAGTTTGTCTGTATGGATGTATGGATGTCTGGATGTATGGATGTTTGTTACTCTTTCACGCAAATCTTACTACTATTATATATGCAAAAGTTTGTCTGTATGGATGTATGGATGTATAGATGTTTGGATGTATGGATGTATGGATGTTTGTTACTCTTTCACGCAAAAACTACTGAACGGATTTTGATGAAACTTTACCATAATATAGCTTATGCATCAGAATAACCCATAGGGTAGTTTTCGTCCCGTTATGGGGGGCAAAACCCCCCTTAGGGGAGCAATAAAATACAATTTTCGTATAAATTCTCTAATATAGGGATGAAAAAATACTTGCACATATTTACATTATATGTCCATCGAAAGCTCTGATTTTTCTGCTGAAGATGGCACTTATTCGAAATTTCTAAGTAGAATAAAAAACGAGTTATGAGCTTTTTAGTTCCATGTTCGAAGGCTTTCCTAAACTCAATACAGTATTTAGTGTTTCATCTCAACTCCCTGTCGATAGCGATTATTGTTGTATTGTTGACTATCTTTGCTTTTCGTGACTGTTCAAGGCTTTTCTCAAGTCAAATCTTGAAGTAAGATTTTTGCACATTGATTGGCAAATAATACATGATTTGGCTGATCATTTTCCATTTAAACGGAACTTTAATGTAATTAATGGTTTTTATTATTATTTATGCTGATTGAACACTTACTCATTATCCAATCAACCAGCAGATCGCCAAAATTTTTGCGGAAATATTTCCGTAGCTGATGCATTTGGCAGTTTTTTTCAATGTCGCTGTTTTTGAAGCCGAAGACTACGTCATAATGTTTCTCAGTTTTCACTATGTAAACAAAATATTGCCAATCAAAGAATCTTTAAAAAACTTTTTTTACTGTGTTAAATAAAATAATCCAGCAACTAAATTAGGCAAATCCATAAACAGCACAAAAACTAACATTAATTTTTCCTTTTTGCACAATTTCAAACAATCGCCAAATTTTACTACTTATTTTGGAAACATTTCGGATGAAACTCTTTAGCGCCATTTTATGGTGACCAAAAGTATCTCAGCACCTGGCGATAATATCTTTGTAACGAAAATTAATAGACCGTTTTACAAAGTAAGGAAAGAAGGAGGGAGCATCATTGAAGGTATCCCAAAACGATTCCCGCAAATTCGGTAAAATCGCACCAAGAGCCCACAATGATTGAAATTTCCCAAAATAACCAAAGCAAGTATAAGGGGATTACGAGCAACGTCAATAGCAATACAGAGAAGGTTTTAGACTCCATGTTTAAAAAAAAGAGTATCAACAGATTAGTCTTTTTAAACATGAGAAGAATAATTTCATGTTTTGGAAATTTGTATATGCTTAAATATAGTGCTTTCGTTTCTAAGTCAATACTATTTTGTTCTTTATACTTATTGCTATTTTACTTTTATGGGTAAGGAAGAAACTCTACTTTTAATCATGTCAAAAAAATGTGTTTTAAATTCTTTCACTTAAACCAGAAAAAAAAGCAAGTAACGATTTTTTCTCATAATTATTACTGACCCAGGCAACGCCGGGTATTTTTGCTAGTTAGGGAATAAATTAACAAAAACTTAAAACCAAATGACTTTTAAGGGTCCACACAATGCAAAAATAAGAATAAAACGGCATATGATAATTTTAATTATGAATTTATTCGAAAATATTTGAGTGTACGATGACTTTTGTGGCGTATTATTTCTCTGTCTCTTCGTTTTTTGACCCATTTCAAAAAGAAAATCCGTCAATATTTCGAAAAAACTACAGGGTTTTATTTAGAATGACGTAGGAATGATGTGAAAAAATATTGGACTTCATATTCGAATTCAGTTTCGCGTTATTTTGGTTTTACTAAAAAATTTCAAAGTGTACGAAGACTTTTGGGAGCCACTGTATGTATGTAACTATGTATGTATGTCCAAGTAACTTCTCCCGAACGACAGTGAACTGACCATCGAACCAGGTATCGATGGATTCGTAATCTTCCCGTCTTTTAGTTTTTTCTATTTAACCTAATCCTCCGATAATAATTAGCGGAGATATCAATCAAAAACTATTAATTAAGACACTTAGATTTCGACATAAAATCCCTACTTTTCGAAGGCTTTCCTCTATTTAAATTATTATTTAGTGCTTCATCTCAACTTTCCGCAATACTGCTTTTATTAAAATTTATAGCATAGACTAATAATAAGAGTAATAATAATTCTTGTTATTAGCATTGAGAAGGAATACTAATGGAGGGAGCCATAGCAAATGTCTCAGTGAAATAAGCTTGGGACCCAATATTTCCCAGGTCAGGTGACTTGTTTTGCTGGGAAGTTGTCGCGTTTTGGCACGCAATAGCTCTTTTGGCATTAAATATTTTTCAGACGACGCGACGGCGCTTATTATGAAGTCGGGGCTACAAATCAGAGCAACTCTGGCTCCAACTCCTTTACAGCATAATAATAAATAAATAAATAAATTACGGATACAAATATAGGCTTATCATTCAAACTCCCTCTCCCACTTCTTTCCGGATTTTAAAATATAACGTAATTGCATTTTTCATGTATTTTGATGTTTTTTCCCTGAAATGACCGGCATGCACTAATAGTTTAAAGTGGTCTGTTATTGACTGAAAAATTATGGATTCATATGTATTGTAATCAATGATTTGAAATGATACCATACGCAGGCATACTTGTATTTAAATTGAACCATAAAAATAGCAAATCTTTATTCTTACGCATCTGCTGTTCACAGGAGCGTGGCGAGAAGATACTCGCCAACCAAGCAAATGTACACAAAATGCTTAAGAGCCGTTAAAATGATTACTAGTGAAGTAAAAAGTGTTTTTATGGAACTAAAATGTTATTTGCACTCAAGATATACATTGTTTTATAACTTTTATAGGTAAAATAAGTACAAAAATTTAAAAATTATAGGCAACTGTCGAATATGTACTCGTTGAATGCATATAAATGTTATTTTTTCTTTATTTAGAAGTAAAAAACATTCGTACATGCTAGGGAAAAGTTACTGGACGCTTTTTCCTCACAATTTGCAATGCTAGAATACTGCACTATTACTAATAAATCTTGTTTTTCCCTTCTACAGTTAAAGGGTGTTATCATGCATGGTTTCAGCTAATGAAAACTTCTTCAGCGGTTACGGTCAACTCGAAATTGCTCCCCATGTCACATGGTACTGTTGTCGTATCGGGTTACACTCTCTCCATCTATTCCTTCTCAATGATTATTAGTCTATGATTTGTAGCGTGAAGAAAATCATTGAAACGAAAGATATGTTGCCATTTTTTGCTTTAAATATGAGCAAATAAAATTCTGGGGTTTTGTTTTAAAGGCTTCTCGTGTAATCAGGGGATTTAAAATGTTTACTTTTTGGTTATTTTTCCGAAAATCTGCAGCAAAATTTTACTGATTTTTTTTTGTTCAAATCTGATTGTTGAACACGCATCACTTGACATAACTTTAATTTTCGAGGTGAACCGTGCTAAGCCCTGTGACGTAGCTAGTAATCATTTTAATAGATGTAGAGGAGTTTACATACACGCATTTTTTTATGTAATTATGTATTTTGTAAAATCATTTTTAATTATTGATTTAGTCGCAGTTTAAGGTATTTTGACTTTTCGTGACAACTTAATATTTGCTAAAATAAATATGTACGTAAACGTATTGTAACGGATTCGGTGCGACTTCCACTTTCTTGAAATGAAAACACAGTTCTTGATAAAAACACAGGAAATTTATTTACACTATGTGCAGGAAAGATCGTCAACAACTGCTAAATTATTCATCAGCAATTAAGCAATTATCACACAACACCGTAAACTCAACGTTTACACACGTATTTACTTCCAAATACGAAAACAACACAGCGAAATGCCTCGCTATAAACAGAGCAAATACACACTCTCAGTTCGAAATCCTCAATCGAAACTCACTGTTTATCCATCGCTAACGGCTTAAATACACCGAAAAGAAATCTCTCAAATATTCCAGAAAATGCTACAACGTTCTACAACTACACTTCCATTGATAAAATCAGTGAATGAAATAAGAAAAAAAAAAGAATAGGGGGTTGTATACTTTAGCCATATGTTAAGGGGTTGTATATTCATTACGGGAAACTATTTACAGGTTACGTTACTACAATAATTACTATTTACAGGATTTGTAACATTGCCCCCTTCCCAAGGACTGCACGTCCCGGGCAGTACAATCCCCAGAAAGGGTGTCGAACTTCTATCACAAGTTTACAAATATTCACATTAATTAATAACTAACAGATACATAGGAAACACAATAATAACAAGAAATATTACTAAACATTAAAAGCAAAAAAAAATTATCTACAACTTTTATGTTATCAACCATGGTTGTTTACGTAATATTCATGAACTATGGCCATAGTATGGGGCTAACCGATCATAATGTACAACCCTAGGTTTTGCAATAGTTGATTTTTGGATCCTCACTACGACGTCATTCAGTCGGTTAAGGACTTTGTAGGGTCCATCCCAATGCGACTGCAATTTGGGTGAAAGACCTTTCCGTCGGATGGGATTCCATAACCAAACCTTGTCGCCTTCGTTGAATTCATGTCCAGTAGACCTTGTGTCGTATCGGGTCTTCATCTTCTCCGCCGCGATGTTGATTCGCTCTCGTGCGAAGTTATGAACGTCTTCCAACCGGGCCTGGAGATCCTGGATGTACTCCTCAGGCGATGCAGGCGCATCCGGAGGACGACCGAAGACGAGATCACAAGGTAGCCGAAGCTCTCGTCCGAAGAGCATCTGAGATGGGGCATATCCGGTAGTCTCGTGGACAGCACTGCGGTAGGCCAGCAGGAATAAAGGTAGCGTCTTGTCCCAATCCTGTTGATTTCTGGATACCATAAGCGAGAGATTATTTAGGATTGTGCGGTTAAATCTCTCCACCATGCCGTCCGATTGTGGGTGTAGTGGTGTTGTCCTAGTTTTCTCAATTCCGAAAATTTGACATAGGCCCTTAAACACAGCAGAGATGAAATTCCTCCCTTGATCGGAATGAATCTGCAAAGGTGTTCCATATCTCGAGATCTAATGTTGGACTAGAGTCTCTGCTACGGTGGTAGCTTCTTGATCTGGAATGGGATACGCTTCGGGCCATTTGGTGAAATAGTCGATGGAAACAAGAATGTATTTGTTCCCATCAGCAGTTCTTGGTAGAGGACCCAGGATGTCGATCCCAATTCGTTCGAAAGGAGCTCCAACGTTGTACAGACGTAGCTTCCCTCTGCTTCTTTTCTTCGGTCCTTTACGAGCAGCACAGGCGTCACAAGAATGGCACCACTTCTCCACGTCATCCTTCGCCTTGCTCCAGAAGAAGCGCTCCCGAACTTTATTGAGGGTTTTCAACACACCAAAATGTCCTCCAGTCGCACTACTATGTATTTCTTTCAGAACATCTGAAATCCTTAATCGGGGAAGTAGTAACTGCCACCTAGATGTTTTGCCGTCGTCAGATTCCCATTTCCGGTGTAGCACGCCGTTCCGTAAATGGAGTGAGTTCCATAAAGCCCAGTATCTTTTTGTTGCAGGACTAAAGATGGAAACGTCCTGCCAGCTAGGTCGCCGGCTGTCACTCTCCATGAACTCCAAAATTGGTTTTATGTCGGGGTCTTCAAGTTGATCTTTTCGAACTTGGTCGTCACTCCATGGATCAGGTTCTGAAGATGTTGGAGTCACTGTCACCTGATAGGCAGTAGGGCTAGTCGTTCCATACTGTTTCTCGATTCGGGAACAATAATTGCATTTCTCAGGACAGGGTCTCCTTGATAAAGCGTCTGCATTACCGTGAGACAACCCTTTTCGGTGCTTGATCTCCATGTCATATTCCTGGAGCCGCTGTATCCACCTGGCTATCTGGCCTTCTGGATTTCTGAAGTTCAAAAGCCAAGTTAACGAGGCATGATCTGTCCGTAGCAGAAATTTTCGGCCGTAGAGGTAATGATGGAAGTGTTCTACAGCTTTCACCATGGCCAGTAACTCCTTTCTGGTGACGCAGTAATTTCGCTCCGACTTTGATAAGCATTTGCTCCAGTAAGCGATGACATGTTTATTTCCGTCAATTTCTTGGGATAAAACAGCTCCGATGCCCTCGTTGCTCGCATCAGTGTCCAGGATGAAGGATTTTTCAGGCTGAGGATAGGCGAGGATAGGCGTTGATGTTAAAGCCTCCTTCAGTCGTAGAAATGCATCTTCGCATTCTTTGGACCATTCAAACTTTTGCTTGCTCTCCGTCAGCTTATGCAAAGGTCGTGCAATGTTGGAAAAACCCTTCACAAACTTCCTGTAGTACGTGCAGAGCCCCAGGAAACTTCGCAGCTGATGGATGTTTTCGGGACGACTCCAACTCTTGACCGCGGATACCTTTTCTGGATCGGTTTGTACACCCTCAGAAGAGATGATGTGACCAAGATAGTTCACTTCCCGGCGGAACAAATTACATTTGGACGGGCTTAACTTCAGATTGGCTTCCTTAAGCTTTTGCAGCACCTTCCTAAGATTTGCCAGATGTTCTTCGAAACTGCGTCCCACGATGATGATATCGTCTAAATAGACCAGACAGGATTCGTAGGAAAGTCCTCTTAACACTGTCTCCATAAGACGCTCGAACGTAGCTGGTGCATTGCAGAGGCCGAAGGGCATCACTTTAAACTGCCATAAGCCTTGTCCAGTTGTAAACGCTGTCTTCTCTCGGTCATCATGGTGTATTTCAACCTGCCAGTAGCCGCTCTTCAAGTCCAGGGTCGAAAACCACTTGTGTCCGGAAAGAGTGTCCAAGGTGTCGTCTATCCGTGGATGAGGGTAACTGTCTTTCTTGGTGATTTCATTCAGCCGTCGGTAATCAACACAAAATCTGGTGGAGCCATCTTTCTTTCGGACTAAGACGATGGGAGAGGCCCAAGGACTGGATGAAGGTTCGATTACATCATTCTCCTTCATCTCTTTCAGGAGGGTCTCAACCTCTTCCTTCTTGGCGAACGGTAGTCGTCTTGGATGCTGTTTAATAGGGGGGTGTTCTCCAGTGTAAATCCTATGCTGCGTTAAATTCGTCCGACCCACATCCTCCGATGTAGATGAAAACAGATGCTTGAAGTCGTCCACCAATTGTTCCGCAGCAGTTCTTTGCCGAAAACATCCATCAGCTGCGAAGTTTCCTGGGGCTCTGCACGTACTACAGGAAGTTTGTGAAGGGTTTTTCCAACATTGCACGACCTTTGCATAAGCTGACGGAGAGCAAGCAAAAGTTTGAATGGTCCAAAGAATGCGAAGATGCATTTCTACGACTGAAGGAAGCTTTAACATCAACGCCTATCCTCGCCTATCCTCAGCCTGAAAAATCCTTCATCCTGGACACTGATGCGAGCAACGAGGGCATCGGAGCTGTTTTATCCCAAGAAATTGACGGAAATGAACATGTCATCGCTTACTGGAGCAAATGCTTATCAAAGTCGGAGCGAAATTACTGCGTCACCAGAAAGGAGTTACTGGCCATGGTAAAAGCTGTAGAACACTTCCATCATTACCTCTACGGCCGAAAATTTCTGCTACGGACAGATCATGCCTCGTTAACTTGGCTTTTGAACTTCAGGAATCCAGAAGGCCAGATAGCCAGGTGGATACAGCGGCTCCAGGAATATGACATGGAGATCAAGCACCGAAAAGGGTTGTCTCACGGTAATGCAGACGCTTTATCAAGGAGACCCTGTCCTGAGAAATGCAATTATTGTTCCCGAATCGAGAAACAGTATGGAACGACTAGCCCTACTGCCTATCAGGTGACAGTGACTCCAACATCTTCAGAACCTGATCCATGGAGTGACGACCAAGTTCGAAAAGATCAACTTGAAGACCCCGACATAAAACCAATTTTGGAGTTCATGGAGAGTGACAGCCGGCGACCTAGCTGGCAGGACGTTTCCATCTTTAGTCCTGCAACAAAAAGATACTGGGCTTTATGGAACTCACTCCATTTACGGAACGGCGTGCTACACCGGAAATGGGAATCTGACGACGGCGAAACATCTAGGTGGCAGTTACTACTTCCCCGATCAAGGATTTTAGATGTTCAAAAGCCAAGTTAACGAGGCATGATCTGTCTGTAGCAGAAATTTTCGGCCGTAGAGGTAATGATGGAAGTGTTCTACAGCTTTCACCATGGCCAGTAACTCCTTTCTGGTGACGCAGTAATTTCGCTCCGACTTTGATAAGCATTTGCTCCAGTAAGCGATGACATGTTCATTTCCGTCAATTTCTTGGGATAAAACAGCTCCGATGCCCCACGTTGGGCGCCAAATTGTAACGGATTCGGTGCGACTTCCACTTTCTTGAAATGAAAACACAGTTCTTGATAAAAACACAGGAAATTTATTTACACTATGTACAGGAAAGATCGTCAACAACTGCTAAATTATTCATCAGCAATTAAGCAATTATCACACAACACCGTAAACTCAACGTTTACACACGTATTTACTTCCAAATACGAAAACAACACAGCGAAATGCCTCGCTATAAACAGAGCAAATACACACTCTCAGTTCGAAATCCTCAATCGAAACTCACTGTTTATCCATCGCTAACGGCTTAAATACACCGAAAAGAAATCTCTCAAATATTCCAGAAAATGCTACAACGTTCTACAACTACACTTCCATTGATAAAATCAGTGAATGAAATAAGTAAAAAAAAGAATAGGGGGTTGTATACTTTAGCCATATGTTAAGGGGTTGTATATTCATTACGGGAAACTATTTACAGGTTACGTTACTACAATAATTACTATTTACAGGATTTGTAACAGTATATATATATATATATATATATATATATATATATATATATATATATATATATATATATATATATATATATATATATATATATATACACACACACAGGGGCGGACTGGCTGACTTTGGCCCAGTCGGCAAAGGAGTATTTTGGCCCATCTCTGTGAATTAAAAAAGTGAAATTAAACAATGCCGAATCTCGATTCTTCCGAGGTCAAGCAAAGACATCAAACTACTGCTAGTTCATAGTTTCCTTCAAGTTTCTTAATCACGTTTTAAAGTTCTAAAAAGAAAAGAAAATTGTAAAACGTAAAATTAAGCTAACACTGGCACTTTTTTATGTGCCTTGAAAGAAGGATACTATTGTTACAAGTCTTAAAAGACACATCTTTAGACTTCCATACTGACAACATGACAACATAGGAAAAACAAGAGGAAAGGTAGGAATCAGGTAAACTCTCCTGGAAATTTTTCGAAATTGGTTCATCTATATAGGAAGGAGAAAAGAATCAGCAGAGAGGGTTCTAGTTCCCTTCTAAGCTATATTTTCAAAATTGATGCCAAAAAGCTAGATTTTGCAATTTTCGGTAACCTTAGAATAGAGGGAAAAAAAGGTTCCGCCATGATTTTGTTTTAATTCCATTTTTTTCCTTTCAAAATTGAAGTCCATATCAGTCTATCTTTGTTTAGAATAGAATGTCGAGGGCTATTCCGGAAATTCTCCGAAATATGAAGTTTTAGGCATGCAATTTTAGGCTACTTTTGGTAAATTTAATGGAACAGGAAAGCATATCGAGACTTTCTACAAAAACTTTTCGATGTTGAACTATTTTAAAACGCAAAACTATCTTTGGTCCGTTAGAAAGAGCACGAGGCTCAGTGATCTCATTTGGAAGCATTTCAAAACTGAAGTCTACTCGACCCAATTTTCAAGTACATTCAGTTACTATAGGAAATTCGGCGACTCAGTTTCGGATTTTTTCGACATTGAAATTTTAAAAACGTAATCTTATAATATGTTTGGAAAGATTAAAAGGAAAGGAGACAGGTTTCCCTTGTGTTTCCTCCAAGATTTTTAACATGGTGCCGTGTTCTTCCGCTTTTCAGCTAACTTTTGACATTAAACTTAATCAACTCTCCTTGCCCCTTAAAAGTTTCAACATAACTTAACAAAAGCAAATTCTTTTCGAAAGGAAAAGATTCACAGAAGCCTGTCCTTGAAACGTCACTCCCTCGTTTCAATCACTTATCCACAAGAATCTGATTAGAATATGTCTGATGTTTTTAGCATTATTTTTGAAACTCAACATTAAAAAGCTTTTCAATATTTTCAAAATAACTGCTATCGAAAACACTTGGATATTGTATGCACCTTGTATACTAAAAAAGGCACCTTTTTTATGTGACAAAACTTCTATCAAAAAGCGCCCTTTTATCTGAAAGCGAACTGCCCCTTTTTTGGTCTTAGGGGAAACATTTTTTCTGAAACTCAAATCAATTTTAGGCTATAGAGCAAATATAAAGGTTACGTAACTCTCCCATGAAAATTTTTAAATATGAAACTTCAAAAGCTATCTTTAGTGACTTTAAGAGAATGGCAAAGGTTGGAAGACTTTGTCTGGAAATTTTTTCGATATTTAAGTCTAAAAAAACACAATTGAGGGCCTTGATGCAAGAACCAGGTAAGTCCAGACTTACTCACTGTTGGCAAGATCAACCAATAACACACCAGTGTCCAATAGAAACTATATTTTCTTTCCTTCATTATTTACAACAAAGCAGAGATCTGATCTTGCATTTGTGTTCTGCTGTTGCACCAATCGGAACATCTATATTGTCCACACGCAAAAATAAATTTAAAAAGAAAAAAAAAAGGACTTACCTGGTTCTTGTATCAAAGCCCTCAATTATAGACAGTCGTGGTGGTTTTAGAAGAAAGACTTGACGTTACCAAAAGTGGAGTTAGGAGACTCTTCCGAAGTTTTTCGAATTTGACTTTCCAAAACCTCGACTTAAGACTTTATTTGGAAATTATGGGAGAAGGGTTGCGAGGTTCGTCCTTCTCGAATCTTTAATCATAAAACCTTTCTCAATTTTAAGTAAATTTCAAATATTTTAGGGTATTAAAGGGTTCAAGGATGCTTTTTTTAAGATTGAAAGTCTTATTTAGGCTATCTTTGCAGACGTAGAAGTGTCAGCAAGTATCCAGAGCTTTTTTGTCATTGAAGATTTAAAAATGCAATTTTGGGCTGTATAGTGCACGTTACGACTGTATGTACGTTAAAGTATTCACAGTCTTAAGTTAAGTACGTGTACTCTCCCTAGGAAATTTTTCAAAATTGAAAACCTAAAAACGTTTTCTACGCTATGTTTGATGACGTAAAGGGGAGGATTCTGGGACTTTCCTAGGAAATTTATCCACTTCGAGGCTTCAAAAAGGTTTTGAGGAAGTAATGGTAGATTTAGGAGCTCTCCCTTTTGAGTTGAAATTTTGTACTGTTTCAGATTCAGTTTATCGCAATGCAGACTTGCTCCCCCGTGTGCGATTCTGAGATGAAGGTACTCGTAACGATAATTTACAATAGACCAATAAAATCTCTTGCCAACTTACAGCATTTAGTTGAATCTGTCACAACCAGCTGAGTACATAGTGAATATTACAGTTGTTTTGTTCCAGTTGGCCCACAATTCAAGATATTTTCCTCTTATATTTGTTGTCCCAATTCTAAATGGGCAGTCAACAATTTTCGTGGCTGCAGAGAGCAAGTTTTTTATTTCTCTCAAAAGTTATTCTAGCCTTAAATTCATTTCACCATGAAATGGATGCATAGAGATAGCTGGTCTACGACTGAAATATCATGTACCGCAGTGATGTCCGACCTACAGCCTGCGGACCACATGGGCCCGCAAATCTGATCTATGTGACCCGTTGTATTCAATGTTATGTGAAACGTAAAATAAATTCTGAAAAATTTCAAACGCACTAATCATCTTTATTCGGTCTTAGGAATGATAGATGCAAAATTTGAATCCAAGTAGTCATATAGGTATTGGTTTTTAAAAAACAGATCCAAAGTTCGTATCAATAAAATAAGCATGCAGTAGTAACGGAAGTAAGCTTTGGTTTATAATTGTCTTTTATTTTCTTTGGTTTCCCATTGTATTTAGGAAAAAAATTACATTTATTCTGACCCGCCATATCCCTCTTAATATGAGGTTTGGCACGAGGTAAAAATAAAAAAGGTTGAGCACCACTGATGCATAGCATCAATCTCAGTTTTGTAGAACTTTTCCCATTTTTTACTTTATGCACAATTTCGACTTGAATTTGAGAGGCAAGAAATTAAGTTATTTTTTAAAGAAAATATATATATACACACACACTCTCTGTAGCGTTAAATTTCACCGCCCTTCTTGAGCGAGCTATTGGCGCCAAAAAAAGAGTCAATTTTTGTACCCTTTTAGGTCTAACTGACGATCAATTTTTGTTTGATTTCATCCATAACTTCTCGACAAGCCACAAGAATCGAGAAAAAACTTCGATTGCTCAATGCTCAACCCCCTTTTAAGTTTTTGACACCAAAATTGATTTAGCATCTGTAACCTCTAGAGCAGCGGTTCCATCTTTTTAAGACTATTATTCATAAAAGGTGGATAATATATTAGCAATGAATGCCCCCCCCCCCTGGAAAATAAATTTAGCTGAGTCCAATAACAAACTAACTATTGCATTATTATATCTACAAGTTACGAAAGGTTTTTAAAAATGTTTTCATTATTTTATTCATTCAAAGAAACTATCTGGTTATTAGTAATTTATTGTTAAATCAAGAAGTAGTCAATGAGACAGTTAATATTGCTTAAGTATGAAAATGTGTTTAAAACTTTTTTTTTCGGCCAAATTACATCGTAGGACGAGCTAAAAGTTTACAGCATTTTTTTTTTTTTTTTTTAATAAATTACTGACGATGTATTTTTTAATAAATTTGATTTGTGACTGTATAATGATTCAATCAATGCATATGTATTTTTCTAACTAGGAAAATTCCGTTTTCCCCATTTGGGCGTAATTACCCCCAGGTTAGGAACCACGGCTCTCGGTTCAGCATAGGGACCAATTTTTGTTCTGCCTCCACTAGTTACTTTTTGAAACATAGCAGACACGCATAACTTAGAAAATTTTCGATTGTTCCACCTCCCTTGGAGGAATCGGCGCCAAAATCTAATGGACACCAGTTCACATAGGGGCACAAGAGAATACTGTTTGACCACGGATTGTATGTAATTTGACAATGTGCCAAGTAAAGACGATTCCATCTGAATGAATCCAGCAGGGGAGAGGGGAAAATAACAATGGGATTTTGATGCACACGTTTTATAATGTCACTATATAAATCAATGAATTTTTGCCGCGAGAACATAGATCGAATATACTTGAGATTTAAAAAATGTTGCTGCGAGCAAATTTTCATTTTTACAAAACAAAGGCTAAATAATAGAGAGGTAATAGTGCGCATCTGAAACAAACCAACATCCCTATAAACTAATAGATACGTCCATTTCCGCCTATAAACCAGATATTAGCCTTTCCATGTAATCGATGGTCAAACAGTACCAAATTTCGTTTGAATTCAACGGTTTTCGTTTGATCTGTAATGACATTTGTTTTGGGGTCAATCCATGTCAAATCATTCAGGCCATGCCACCCACCATCTCCGATTTTGCTCAAATTTGGTGTACTTGTAGATTTTTTCTTGCTGATTATGAAAATATAAATTTTTGTGAGATTTATGAGGGAGTTAAAAAGTTAGGAGCCTTTAAATCTATGCCAAGGTTTTTATTTGCGCCATTTTGATTGACATAAAGACGTGAATAAATGGCTATAACTCATTAACAAATCATCACAGAGCTTTGAATTTTTTATTTTATTTTGTTCAGTATAATGTGTACTTGAATTTAAACTGGGTTTGAATTGTATAACTCATTGAAATTTTTTTTCAGTGAGGGTTTACTTTTAATTTTTTTACTCGAAAACGGAGTAACTTTGACAGAAATTTACTCAAAGTATACCCCCTTCGATTCGCTTTCAATCTTTTTTTTTTATTATTATTATTGAAACATGTATATTTTTCTTAATGGGAAAGTTAGATTTGAAATGACTTGAGCCGCGCTTTTCTTCATTTGTGGTGTCATTTTCTTGGAATAATTAAAAACTACGGGAATGCTTAAATTGTCCTTTTTGATCCAGAAAAGTTATTTTGTCCTTTTGAGTGCGTTTTGAAAAGTGCTTAATACTTTTTCACAAATTCTGTTATTTTATTCTTTTTAGTGTAAATGCATTTCAGAAGTAGAATAATGTTACGATCACGAAACTTCACCTTATTTTTTCATATAAATGCTTCATACTAAAAGAAAAAGAAAATGTCTAAAAAATTAAGCAGTTGGAACTAAAAATTAATCTTTGTCTCTCTTTAAGAGTTATTTGTGTACTAATTTAATTGGTACCATTTAACTATTAAAGATGTCCCTAACTAATTTATAATTCACTTATCGTTACTCGCGATCCTAATCCTCGTGTCTCTTTACTTAGCCCCGTTATCGATTATAGGCACAGATAAGGGAAAAAATCATACGAGAGCAATGACATTGAATTCGTTTAATGTTTAGCCTTGATTCAAAATTTTCTTTATGATTAGTATCAATATTACTTTTGCAAGGCAACAAAGTTTGTAGCAATAGGTTTTACATTTAAACATTTAAACTCGACGTTAAATCCCGGTTATCACAAATTTGCCATTTCAACTGCTCTTGCGCGCGAACATAGCTGATTTCAAAAATCTTGTTAAAATTAATTAAACATTTTTGATCTATATATATGTAAATGAATGTTTGTCGGTATGTCATCCATGAACTCAAAAACTACCCGGCAGATTTGGCTGAAACTTTCACCGTTTGTTATTTTTGGTACTGGGAATGTTTATAGACCAGTTCGAAAAAAATCCGATCGATAGTTCCTTTTTTATTCCAATTTAAGTCACAATCCATTGGATAAATACGAATAAAATTATCGGCTGCAGAAATTGATTCGCGTGAAAGATCTCATTGATAAGAAGTTAGCTGTTGCCATTTTTCTTGAGTTTGAACAAATAAATTCTTTCTTTATTGTTTTATGGCTTTTCATGCAACGGAGGGATTTAAAACTTTTTCTATTTGATATTTTTAGCGATTGATTGATCTTGCAAACTGCGTGAGTACAAAATTTGAGTATAGTCACGGCTTCACTTGATACCTGGACCGATTATTATGAAAATTTCTATATATATGTATTTTTCCACGGAGAACGTGCATAATTTGCTCATTGAAGCCACTCACCACCAGGTGGCACTGCAGAGTAGCAACTTCTGGCCCGTTCAACCGATTGTCATGAAAATCAGTATAATAATGTTTTTTTTTTTTTTTTTTTGGCGTAGCAACGCGCGTCGGGTACAGCTAGTTTGTTAATAAATATGAGAAGGCAACAAATAAAAATTAGAAATCACAAAGCTTTCTCTGATTTAGTTTTTAGGTCTCGGTAAAGATTGAGTTTTGAGTCTTAATTATTAATAGATTCGGAATCTGATTTTTCTATCAAAGGCCCTTTTCAGGGCCAAATTTTCTACCTCAGAATAGCGTACTAGAATTGCAGCATCGCTTCTAATACAAAACCGAACCATCAACCTAAATAAAAATCTATAATACAGCTGTTTACGCCTAACGTAAAATATCCGCAAAAGACGAACATCTGTACTCATATTCCAATCATTTTTGAAGTACAAAATGTGTTTTACGTTTACGTTAAGTAAATATTTTCAAACCTAAATATTGAAGTGTCATTTTTAGCTTTACATTATAAAGATTATCAGGTATTCAATTCCGTACTTTCATATAATATGTCTCGAAATCGCTGTGAAAATATTCTAATCGCTTTCATTAATTTGTTTGTACTCTAGCTGAACCTAAATATAAACAAGCAACACAAAATCTTAAAACAAAAAGCCCAAAAAGCTAAGTCCGCGCGCAAGCGCAGTTGAAATGGCAAATTTGTGATAACCGGGATTTAACGTCTATCGTCTACTTACATTTAATGGGGAAATTAAATGAAATTTGCTGTTTTCCATCCAAACCGGAAATAATTATTTTATTTTAGAATTTTAATTTTCAGTTTTAAGTTGTACCTTTAGAATAAGCAAATCATTTAGTGAAATCCCGAAGTCCCTAATAGTACAGTAAAATTAGGCCAAAAAATGGCCAAACCCAAACATCCAAAAAAAAAAGGTGAAACCTGTTGCAAATTACTTCTTACCCTTCCAGCAAGAAGGGGTAAAAAGTCCCAGCACTTTGCGCGTCGGGTTTTGGGGGGAAGGGGGGAAGGGGGGGAAGGAAAGAGTCCTCTATTTAAATAAAAATAATTTCTATTACTTAAAAAAAATTCTCAAACCTCGCAGAAACCACTCTATAATAGTAAAATAATAAACTCTCACAGAAAAAAATTCTAATTAACAGGGGTGCACAGGCGGGGGGGGATGGGGGGGGTTCATGGAGCAGCTTTGCGTCATTGGAATTTTTAAGGCATTTTTTTCAAGGGGTATTTCTTTCTTTTTTGAGGGCTTTTATTCTGGATGGATACTTCGTCACACTTAAGGGGTGCGCCATCGCTTTTTGGGGGGGGGGAGACCCTGAACTTACATTCTAAAATTAACTATTGCAGTGAAGTTCGCGAAAAAAGTTCCCCGATTTAAACTTTTCCGAAGTACAAAATGCCACACAATGATATAGTAATGTCAGAATGATAATTCTAAAAGATCTAAGCGAGCTCAGGAACCAAATTATTTGTGACTGGAGTTATTCAACTGTTATTCAACTGTTCAGAGCGCTGGAAAACAATATTCCTGTGCAGCATAAAAAAAGTCCAAATTGACCAAAGTTTCTTTACTTCTTCTTGTTTAACAAACTTCAACTATTCTACAATCTTTTGCCATCACCGTACGGGGACAAACCGAAATTGCCAATAGTGAGACGGGCAATGCTGCAATTCTGCACCCTCAAAGTCGGTGGGGGTTCTCATTTGCAAACACCGAGCTACCTCTCTTTTACTCAGCTGGTTATGTGAATTATGTTACATATGCGGACATATACTTTCAACACTATCTCAAACTTTTGAGTACATTGCGCGATAAAAAAAATTTGATCACATCAAACATCAGCTAAAACTTCAGCTATTCAACGATCTAACTCAGTGACAAATTCAGGTGGTCTAGAACCTGTAGTGATTCAACGATAGAACAAGTCTTGATGAGAGAAATGAGCAACACAACAATAGAATGCTAAATATTTACACTTTTTTGTCTCTCAGTTTGGAAATCACAATCCGTTTCTAAAGCCCCCAGAAGTTTCTTCCCTCTTAAGTTGGTAGTGGTATTGCTCGCTGATGATAAGGTGAGTTGCGATGAGACCTTTAACGTTCGGGTAGTAACTCAAAGGATATTGAAGGCAAACAATTTTGTGGCATTTTTTTGTAAAGGAGGTAAACAGTTATGTCTTTGCTTCTGTTACGACAGTAGTTACTATCTGTAAAGATGGGTAAGCCCAAACCATCTTTTACACCGAATGGTATGAACAGTAAAAATGGAATAACAAATTGCTAAAAACTTCTGGTACGAGTTCTAGAAGCTAGTGTAATTTTTGATGGGTGCAAAGAAAGCACCACAGAAATATAATCTGCGTCCTATTACAACAGTCAAACCTTCTGTTCTAAAAGACTTTCTGCGTCTCAAATCTTGTGCTTGCTCTGAGGAGTTCATTGGATATAGTGAATGTTTGAAAAGTCTGAAAGTGGACTGAAGTGCTCAATTATATGCACAAACTGTGTTAGACATAGCTGCAACAATAACGATTTTGCTGAGGATCTAGATTCCAAAAAACATCTTGATAACGAAGACTTTTTATTACAAGCTTAGGAGAAATTATTTGAAAACAAAAAACAGTTCTGCGTAATTTTTCTGGCCATTTAATCAAATGTGCACCATTAGAGGGGGTGGGGGGGGGAGGATAATATTTTAGTTTATAATTTCGTTTTGGGAGGTGAGCTACTGTTCTTATGGGGTGGACAATCCTGATTTAATGCATTTTTGATTTGCATGAAATAATACTTCTACTTGAAATAAAAGAGGGGGGGTGAGGTTTTCATTTATTTGGCGGAGGGGGGGGGGGGTGCTGCAGCTTTGAGAGGAGGTGCATCATCGATCTTGGAAAATGACACACTTGATTTCTAACTTTAACTTAGCATAAAATAATGTTTCCATATGAAATGTATAGAGGGGGGTTCGGGGGTACTGCTTCGTTTTACGGGGATAGGGGGGCTCTGTGGCATTGGTGGGTTATGTCATCCCTCTTGAGGGTCAAATACCTTTAATTTCATGCTTTTAAATTTAGTAAAACATACTATTCTCACTTGAAATTTACTCTAAAAATTCTTGAAAAATACCCAAAACAGCAATTTTTAGATGCCCCCCATTCCAAAACCCGACGCACAATGGGGTGGGACTTTTTACCTGTTCTTATTGGGAGGGTAAGAAACAATTTGCACCAGGTTTAGCTCTTTTTTTTTTTTTTTGGATGTTTGGGTCCGACCCCTATTTTTACTGTACTATAAGTGGTCTAGTTGCTGAGATATAAGCAAAAGCAGGCCTCAGATTTTTCCGTGACAAACAGGCCAAGTATAATATAAGTGCTTAATAACCGAAATATAGAATTAGAGTTATTTATAATGGTTTTGCATCTATTTTTAGCTATGATCACTTTACCCCATGTCGTGACCACTTTCCTCCACCCCATGGGATAAAGTGGTCATAAATACATAGGGAAATGAAAGTGTTATAAAACTACAATTTTTTCCCCTGAAATTCAATGTACCATCTTCTTTAATAATGCGATGTAAAATAACAACAAAAAAAGTTAGTGTTTAAAGAATTTATTGCAATTATTATCCACCTAAGTTTAAAATCTACGATTTTATGACCACTTTACCCCACCAGACCCTACTAAATTAAACTTTCTCAACAGAAAAACGATACCTATTTCTAACTTGAATTGGCCAACTCAGTTCAAAATGACGAGTGTTCTATACCAAGTATCCACTTTTGCCAAACCAGAATTTTATTGAAAACATTCCTTTAATGACAACACTGAGTGCTTTGAGAGTCATTTGGGAACATTATGAATAATATGCAGTTACTATGAAAGTTTCTTACAGCAGTTGTTTTATATAAATATTTTTGAAAAAAATTCCAAACTATAAAACTGCCAAAAGCCATGTCATTGTTTTTTCAATGAAGCGGTTAATTATTTTAGTGTTCAGAGAAACTGCTTTCGTCAAGCCTAATTTAAAGTTCCTTTCCTTCCATGTTTTTTTAAATGTTTCTCGAAGATTTCTAATCCCATAAATATAATACCGCATTTGCTGCATATAAAGTTTTCGTTCGGACCTATCGGTTTTCTACGAGAGAGACGTAAAACCTCATAGTAATCATTCAAAATGGCCTCAAATTGCTTATTGTCGTCCTCTGCAATCTTCTGCATTATTTCATTATTGACTTTGGAACATTCTCTTTTCAAATTCGCGATGTTAATTTCCTTGCCTTTCTTGATTTCCTTAAAAAATATTGATCCAACGAAGTTCATTTTGTGACAATCAGTAATCATATGTCGTTGATAATCCTCCTTGCTCGAAAATTCCTTGTTGCATGACTCGCAAAATCTAAACGGCGCGGATGCCTCTGTTTGATTTTCCGCTGACTGTGCCCTGTAATACTTATTAGAGTGTTTATCTCTCCTGTGCTGTTCCATAAATCTTGGTTCTCGAAATTTTCGATTGCAAATATCACAGGTGGTACTTCTGGTCTTATTCCTTTCTGGACAGCGTGCTTTTTCATCATGAGGCCTCCCAGTTTGCTTCGACAGATCTTTTTCATTATCCGTCGTTTTAAAATTGCAATTTCCAGACATGTTAACCTGTTATAATAAAGTAAACGATTCATTAGTTGTGAATTGGGCACATATATATATATATATATATATATATATATATATATATATATATATATATATATATATATATAAATCTTTTGTGCGAACGTATGTCACCACAAGGCTTTTAAACGGCTGGACCGATTTTAATCAAATTATTTTTTGTGTGTAATTAAGTTATGGCAAGGCATGATTTTGAAGCGCGATGGATCGAATCGGAAACATTTTTGTGAATTAATTAATTAATTTAAATCATGGATGGTTATATCTCCCAAATGATTAATACTTATTTTAACCTATTGTTGAGTGAGAATTGAAATAAATAATTAATCCGTTGCCAAAGTACAGTTATAGAGCAGGCTCTGCTTTTTGTAATGAAATTTCCTACTGTGATATGTCAATAAAACGTAGAGAGAGAGAGAGAGAGAGAAGCCTACATTTCTTAAAAGCAACGATTTTAGGTCCCGAGATATATTTTAAAGTAAAGTACTGGAAGGTTCACGCAAAACGTGTGTTCTGTCGTCGTAGTTGAACCATGTGACCGGATCGGTGCTTCAGGTTTTCCTAACCAAATGATCAGAAAATACCGTACCTAGCAACATTTGTTTCTCGGCTCAAATCCGTCTGAGTTTTGACACCAATGTCAAGAATACTTTAAGGATTATCAAACTAGTCAGTACATTATTAAAGGAAAAGATGATGGAATTTAAAGACGAAAAAAAATTTTTTTTTTTGTCCAGATAAACTACAACGGGGTAGTTCCGTATACAAAAGATCAGTGCAGTGGAAGATCGGGGATGTTTCGATAATTGAGAATCTGAAGCGGTCGTCTCATTTTTGGCGTCACTAACTTTATTTTGGTAACCCTGTTGCTTTATAGTAGCCCTATGTAAGTAGATATTTCCGTTCTCTTTGTTTAACTTTGAAACGAAAAATACCTCTCGCACAGGCGCTAGAGCCAAAAATTGACGCCAAAGAAAAAACATTGCCAGACTCCCAATTATCGAGATATCCCCGGAAGATCTTTATCTTTGGTGGAAAGAACAAATTAGGCAATATATGAACTTTTAAAAGTTTTCGTTCAAAAGATCGGACTGCTAATCGTCGGAGTTGGCTTCACTCACTGATCGGCTGGATTACAGTAACGTGGTGGTTTGGCGACTTTGGCTATAAACAATAGAGTTGCATGATCATTTGTTTACATTTTAAAGCTATTGTTAATGTAATTTATTGTATTTTTTGTTTATTTGGCGAAATATTTCAAATTGCAAAGAATTGTTTTTCGTTTTCAAAGGGTTTTTAGTCATTTTAGTTGAAGAATGTTTATTTTACAACGGGAGGGGAAGAGGAATTAATGATTTTCGATTATTAAGATAACTGTTTTTACCTTTATGATGTTTTTAAACGATATCATTTCGATTGTTTTATTCTTTTTCATATGGGAGATGTTGCAGCGGAATTTCCCGTTTGTTCTAGATTGGTAGTTAGTTTTTTACACTTAATATTTGAGGACGCTTTTTATCGTTTGATTATGGCTGAAGGAGCAAACCATCAAGTACGGGGGGGGGGGTAGAATAGTTAATAAAACAACTGCTCAGTGGGCATTAGATAAATCAAGTTGCAATAAATATACGCATTCTGACACCAAGCAGCTTAAATCATTTTCTTTTTACTTTTTTTTTTTTTCAAAAAAAAAAGTTTAAACACTTGATATTTTATTGAAATTTTTTAACTTTTCAGTTTACAAAGTCTGATCAGAACAACATCTGTCGGGTACTCTAATAGTTTGGTAAGATTAGACTTCAGTTTCACATTATACTCGCCGTTGAAGAAATTACTATCGTGAATTATGACGAACTTCATTCACTAACTGCGCCACTGGGTTATCAGGATCTTCCTTCATATCTTGACGGAAAAAAAAAACTAGTATGTTGTGGCCATTACGAAACTTTCTTCTATATTTTTCTTTTTTTTTTTTTTTTCTTCTGATCCCTCCCCATGCTTGACGAGGAAGCAATATTCCCAACAAAAACAAAATTACACATGCAAAAACTTGACGACCATCCCAATGTCTGAATTATTGCGAAAGCAAAGCAAAGAGTGAAAATTGAAAGTTATTTTAAAAGCCTTACTTGAAAAAATTATAAATATTTTATTTGTTAACAAACATAAGATTGCAACAGTTAAAAATTTTAAATCATTGAGATAATATTTCTGATCATTTCCATACAATTAAAATCACGAGAAATACGCAGACAACAATCTATTACGATTTATCTTTCTTATTGTTGCAATAATAAAGCTATTTTTATTCGCAAAAAAAAGAAAAAAAAGAATCAACACCTCTTGGAGCGATTGGCGTCAAAATTTAACCAAAGCCTGTTTACATATGGATTTACATATATTCCAAATTTCAACCAGAACGTAGCATTACTTCTTGAGATAGGGCACTCACAATGGAAAAAAAGAACGGGCGATTGCGCTACCCCCCTTTATAGCTGTTGACACCAAAATAAAATCAGCTCTTATACCCACTAAAGACTACTTGCCGATAAATTTTTCTTTTATTCCGTTCATTATTTCTTGAGATACAGCAGTCACAATTGACGACAAAAAACGTTCTATAGCTCAACCCCCGTTTGAGTTATTGACACCAAAACTGAATCAGCACCTGTTCCTGTTAATGGCAACATATGGACCAAATTTTGTTTGATTCCGCCAGTTACTTCCTGAGGAATAGCAAGCACGTGTAACTCAAAAAACGTCCCATTGCTCCACCCCCCTTGGAGGAATTCGCGCCAAAAACCAATTGGCACAAGTTCACATAAGGGCACATATGTGTACCAAATTTCGTTCGATTTCATGCGGTAGTTTTTGCTGTAGAGCGGCCACAAAAAACTGGTCACACACAGACGTGACACACACACATACATACACACACATACACACAGACATTTTCCAAAAATAGTCGAAATGGACTCAGCACACCTCAAAACGTTCAAATCCGTCAAAATTCGAAAATTTGCACGAATCCAATACTTTCTTCTATATATTAGATATAGAAGAAAGTAAAAAACATGAAAAAATTCTATGATTTTATAATAGCATAAAAATACCACCCCCGTTATGCACGGCGTGACACATTTCTCGCTCAACTGACTTGAGTTAGAATCGGGTACAAGGACATCGCTCCAATGATCTGATAGGCGGATAGACTCAATATTTGGGGAACACATGATCCTCACTTGGGCATAACTGGTCAGCTAACCCTACTGCTGATGCCAGCGATGTCGAACCGTGAGGTTAACCGACCCCCACTTCGACAATCCTGGTCAGCTTACAAGTTTTTTTTTTCCCCTTTTTTTTCTCTTCGTTCTTCTTCGTCTTCTTTTCTCTTTTCTTTTTACAATTTTACATAATGTGCTGCCAGAGACGACCATCAAGTGCTGATCGGGAATCCAGTATTGGGTCTATCCGCTGCTTTCTAATGCGCGGGAAAGCACTTACAAACATTTGCCATTGGACATGAGATATCCGTTGTCGGGATTCGAACCCGGGGCCTGTTGCGCGAGAGCCGCCTACTCTACCGACCATACCGTGGGTAGCACAGCTAATATTGTTTTAATATGCTTATAAACTTAACAATCGAACGAATGAACAGTGTAAGCAGCTGAATCAACAATATGTGTAACAATTTTTCATTGTTGCAATTGACGAACGGTTCACAGAATTTCAGCCAAAGATTTGATTGTTCCTCGTGCTGACATCTAGCGGCTAGATATGCAAAAAAAAAAAAAAAAAAAGCTAATTGGAGAGATATTACACGCAAAAATTTAAATATTAACTTCTCTAATAATAAAAATAATCTGCTTATAACCTAAATAGGAATAGAACTACAAGGTCCACCTCGAGCATAAAAGTTGTGTCAAATGACGTATTTAGTCAGGCTTAAATAAAAGTTTTAAAAATAGCGTAAACTTTCTTGTCAACGAGTAGAAAAAAGTAGTTTTGTGACTCAAATTTGAAGTTAGACCTCTTTGGATTTTTTTGAAAATTCAAAAATTGAGATGTTGTTGTAAATAGGCGTTAAAATTCCGCTTCATAGATTTTTGTGGCGAAAACCCTCGTTCATAAAGTCTTGAACATCAAAGGACCACTGTGGGAAATTTGGTTGAGATCTAACGCAGCGGTTCCCAACCTTTTCCCCCCTGTGAACCCCTTCCAAGCTCTGAAAAAAAACTGGCGAACTACTTAGGTACTAAGTAAGATGTAACAAGCAAAGAGAAGAAGAAAAAAAAAAACGCGCGCACTCACACATCTATACCAATATTACAAAGAGAGAGGGCGGATTTTTGTGTGTTTATATGTTCGAGGTAATCTCCGAAACCACTGCACCTATTTGAAAAATTCCTTCACTATATGAAAGGTGCTTTCTTACTGAGAAACATAGGCTAAAATTCGAAAAAAATCCGATAAATGGTTCTTTTTTTATTCCAATTTAGGTCCAAATTTCACAAATTCCCGAATATGGGAGTGAACAATTACTTGCATATCTTAATATTATATATCGTCGAAAAGGATAGAATTTTCCGCGTTCTAAACAATTTGTTTCAATGCTGTAACTTAATTACGGCGGGAGTAATTTGCGTTTTTAGCCCGAACTTTTTTAGGCTTAGCTGAAATTTAGGCACTGTTTTCTTCAATAAAAATATCATTGTCCCAAAGTTTTCTTTTTGACATCATTGGAAAAAGCGACATTTTTTACTCCAGATCTCTCTCGACCTATGGTCGAAAAACTTAGCTTCTATCTTCAAAGGAAAAGAAGTTACAAGCGTTTTTAAACCAAGTTCAAAAAATGTCATTTTGATTCAAGTTGTCAACCATTTTATTTTCGTGTTCTCACGGTTACGCTTTTTGAATTCATTGTTTTTTTCCTTATTTTGCATTTAATTTCTTAAACTTATTTTATTTCGTGTTTCCATGGTTACGTTTTTAAAATCCATCTTTCGCATTTTAATTTCTTAAGCATTTTAATATCTGTTGTCATTGTTTGGAAGGGTAAATTTGCATGGCGTTTTTTTTTTTTTTTTATTTAAGCCTGATTGTTGAATATATGTCACTTGACACAATTTTAATTCTCAAGGCAGACCGGGCAAAGCCGGGCAACGTAGCTCTTAATATATAAAGATTTGAAAGCTACTGTTAATGTGATTTCATACTTTTTTGTTTGTTTGGCGAAACATTTATTACTGCCAAAGGAAAAATATCCTTTGCACTCGCAAAAGGGCTGGGTTCCGGTAGCGTGGTCGCTTGGCACGTTAGGTGCTGAACAGGGGGTTCTATCTTGGATTATTGTTTTAAAGCAACCGTAAATGTAATTCACTGTTTTTGCAATTTGTTTTGAAAGAAAAGAAACTTTTGATTTGTTTTTATCCGAGTGAAATGTACGACGTTTTCTTCTTTTTTTCTGACAATGATTTTTGAATGTTCCACTGGATTTTTTTTTTTTTTTTTTTTCATTAGACGGATGGATTATGGTAGCGTGGTTGCTGGGCGAGTTTGGCGGTAAACAATAGAGTTGCGGAATTATTTTTACATTTAAAAGATATTATTTGATGTCTTTTTTGTTTATTTGGCTAAATATTTTAAATTGCAGTAAAAACTGCTTCACTCGCTAAATAGAGTTTTAAAGCAACTGTAAATCTAGTTTAATGATTTTACGAAAAGTTTTAAATTCCAAAGAAACTTGAATAGTTTTTTTTTTTTTTGAAAAGTTGTGTACGCATTTTATACAAAGAAAAATGATCATTTCACATCAGAGGGGGAGAGGGCGTCAATTTTTTTTTATTATTCAACGGACTTCCATTAAATTTTTAGCACGGGCATCGCTGTGCGGGTACTGCTGGTATATATATATATATATATATATATATATATATATATATATATGTCTGCTGTCTGTCTGTGTATCTATCTATTTATCTATCTATCTATCTATCGTCACAAAACTAGGGGCGTCACTTGTTGAATTCCGAATATTTTTTTCCCATATAAATAAAGAACACCCTAATATATATATATATATATATATATATATATATATATATATATATATATATATATATATATATATATATATATATATATAT
The DNA here is from genome assembly GCF_026930045.1 of Uloborus diversus. Classification (NCBI taxonomy): domain Eukaryota; kingdom Metazoa; phylum Arthropoda; class Arachnida; order Araneae; family Uloboridae; genus Uloborus; species Uloborus diversus. Next base: position 189,052,968 of record NC_072732.1, on the reverse strand, counting down.
GGGAAAAAATTCGGAATTGAACAAGTGACGCCCCCTAATTTTGTGACACTATAATAATCTGTGAAAAATTTTAACTCGATCGGTCAATAAAAACACTTGCCGCTAGGACGTTGAACTTGAACACTTTTGATAATTTTCCCACATATCTTCTAGTTTTCACTTCAGATCCCGGAAATTGTTGCTTATAGGTTTGCAAAATATTTTTACAGTGAGGTAGCACTAAAATTAATCTTTATATATTAACTAGTGTTATCCGCACGGGTTTGCCCGTAGTTGAAAATTAAAAGGTTATTCGGTTCGCATGTGTATTTACAAATAATGGATGAGGAATTTCTCGCCAATTTGCTATGCTCATTTGCTCGACAATGTTACAGTTCCACGTTATGATAATTTCGTAATTTAACTCTTCCACGTTGTGATAAATTGCTCGGTAAAGTTTTCTTAAAGTTGGAGTAGAAAAGAACAAAATCGAATTTTCGAAAAATCGCTTTGAGGTGCGACCCCCATGATACAAACTAACCTTGTGCCAAATTTCATGAAAATTGACCGAACGGTCTAGGCGCTATGCGCATCACAGAGATCCAGACAAACTTTCAATTTTATTATTAGTAAAGATAAAGATAGGCAAGCTGTTCTCTTTCGGTACCGGTATCTCGTCTGTTTGTGAATCGATTTCCTTCATTCTTTTTTTGTTCAGTAGCTATTGCCGAGTTTTAGTGTCATCAATAAAAATTTTTGAAATCGGACGCTAATTAACGGAGATATTAATTAAAAATGCATTTTCATCCTAAATGGCTCTTTCTACGTGAAAGGCTGGTCCAATTTTTTTGAATTTGATATGGTTGGAAAGGTCTTTAAAAAATACTCTTGAAGAAATTGTCAGGGCACCCAATGTCCAATAACCTAAATCCACTAGAAAAAAAAGTTATAAGCGTTTTTTAGTTAACGAAACTCAAAAATTAATTTTATCTCTTTTCCATTGCTAAAATTCATTATTGGAAGCGTGAAACATTAAGTTTTAATTCATTTTTAAACCACTTTTTCTACACGAAAAATGCATTTTAGTGCTTCGAACTTGGTATGATTGGAAAGCTCGTTAAAAGTACTTCTAAAAACGTTTACCCCCCGTTTTACGGCTCAAAAACGGAAACCCTCTAAGATGACTAGAAAAGGAGCTAGAAGCAGTTATAAGTTTGTGAAAATTCATTTTTATTTACTTTTTCGCGCGACATAGTTAGCGTGAAGAAACTGCTGGATAATATTATGATGTGACCATTTCTCGCTTTAGCATAACGAAATAAAATTCTTGTATTAGTTTTTATCATTGAGGTTTGAGGTTTTTTGGGTGACTAAGGGCATTTAAGATATTTTCATTTTGATTATGCTTTTGCGATTTTAATATTTAAATAAATCATTTTCCGGAGTGAGGGAGGACTTTCAGTTTTGATAAAATCACCTTTATGAAAAAATACACACACGCACACAGGTCATAATAATACTTGAATTTTCTATCAACACAAACAGATGTCAAGGTGAAACTTTCGATAAAATTGACGTTTTATTAGGATGTTCAGTGCTTTCGCATGGACAATTATAAACTCCTATTTGTGAAAATTGCAACACCATGAAGGAAGCATCATAGTTGAATGAAATTTAATACACAGTTAAGTGGTAATGGTACGAATAAATGATTACATTTTCACGCCAAACAAACAATAAAAAGGGATAGAAATTAGTATTTTATGAGCTGCAATAAGAGCTGCTACACGACTCGGGATGGAGTGAAACAAAGTTTGAATATCTGCCTGCAGAAGAGTATTCCATATTGTTCGTATGCGCAAGCAAAGTTCGTCAATCCTAGCAGGAAAGGAATAGCTTGGGGCTGTAAAACTTCGTTTATGTATCGGGTACTGTTCAAGTTGCCCACAATTCGTAGAATAGGATCGTCCATGATGTGCTATGGCACCCCAGACCATAACTCCGGGTGTTCGTTCACTGTGGCGTTCGATAATGCACTCCAGAATGTGCCGTTCACCGGCATAGCGCCTGACACGAATTCGGCCATCATGGTGCTACAAATTGAAGCGGGATTCGTCAGAAAAGACTACTTGCTGCCAATCAGCGCGCCAGCTCCTATGCACATTGCCCACTGTAGCCGCAGGCGGCGATGGTTTTGCGTGAGAGGAATCCTGTACAAAGGAATCCTTGCGCGCAGCCCACGCTACAGCAGACGTCTCCGTATTGATGAAGCACACAATGAAACGCCCGTTGCTGTTGATCACTGTGCTGCCAATTGTCTAGCAGAAACTGTGCGGTCTGTCAGCGCCATACGCACCAGGTGTCTGTCATCGCGAGCTGACGTCACATTTCGGGGTCCAATCACGGATTTCCGAGCTATCCGACTCTTGTCCGCCCACTGCTTCCAAACACGCATGATTCTGCTGCTGTTACGCTGCGCACGAGCAGCTACTGCACGATAAGACAATCCAGCTTCACGAAGCCATCGATTTATATTCGGTTCGATTTGCTGTTCAGAGGGCGCTGCTCAGCATACACATGCTCTACCGCTCTGCAATTCTAATCATTTGCATATCATGCCCTACTTTACATTTCCTGCAATTTTCAGCTCATTCGCGTAAGTCCTTCGTGGTGTTGCAATTTTCACAAACAGGAATGCATATAGCCGCTAATAGAGTTCGTTCATTTGACTGTTGGAAATTTTGTATTTCTAACAGCAAAGTTCACCCCTCCTTTCACAAAGAATATTGTTTGTACAGAAGTGTGTTTTTCGTATTAAATTAGTTTTGTAGTATATTTCGTTTAGGAAGACTTCCATAATTGTGAAATTGGCGAGCTTTATCCATTGGTATCAAATTCTTGGCACCAATGCCAGCGCGAGAATAATCTTTTTCATTCGTAAAAAAATGAGTAGAGAAATGTCTATTAGCAAGAAGGTGACTATACGAGTGGAGTCCCTCTTTAAGGTGGGGTTCATTTAATTGTAACCGTTTGTGACAAGGGAAGGAAATAAATGACAAGAGGGACATACAATGGGGAGAATGTGAGATCAAGCCTTTTTTTTTTTAATAAAAACGTTTATGAAAGACATCACTCCCCAAGGGCCCCTTGTTCCTGTCACCGAGGTAACTTGCCCATGTATGGGAAGTGTGACATGTGGCAAAGGGAAGAGAGGGTATGGTGAAGTGTAAAATTTTGTGACAAAGAGGAGAGGGATCAAAAATTTTGAAAAATGCATTAGCCAGTGTTATCCCCTAAACCGTAAACAAATCACAAAGACGATTTTTTTTTTATAAAATTGCGCTATTATTGAGACGTCCAGTGTTTTTGGATGGAAATTTTTTTAAATGTAGCAAGTAGGATTCGTTCAATTGACCGTTTGAAATTTTATATTTCTAATGGCAGAGTTCAAGGTAACTTACTGAAAAATATTAAACTTTTTAAAAGAAATATTGTTTATGCAGAAGTTTCACGTATAATCTGAGTTTTGCAGCATCATTTGATACGGGAAAATTTCGATAATTGGGAAATTGGAGCTCTCCATCTATTGGCGTCAAATGTTTGGCACCAATTGCAGCGCTAGGAATGTTTTTTCTTTGCATACGTAAACAAAGAGTAGGGAAATACATATTTGTATACGGTTACCACAAAACAGGGGCTGTTCTCGAATGAAGCCCCGTTTTAAGGTGGGGTTCACGAAATAGTAACGGTTTGTGACAAGGGAGAGGAAAGAAAAGACAAGAGGGACACACAATGGGGAGAATGTGACAACAATCAATTTTAACTCCCGACACACTAAGGAAGGGGTTATAAGTTTGACTTGTCTGTGTATCTGTATCTGTGTATGTCTATCTGTGGCATTCTAGCGCTTAAACGGATGTACCGATTTAAAAAAAAAAAAGAAATACGTTCGAAAGGAGACTTGATTGAGAGTGTTCTTAGCTGGGTTACATCTTTAGATGACATTAATTAACGAAGATATTAATTAAAAACCTCTATAAGGTTTTTCGCGATTTTTGCAGTGAAAACATAGTTAAAAATTTTAAAATGTAATACCAAAATAAAGAGAATTTTTTTCCGTGTCTGATAGAAGTTGTTTGGAACTACTATGTTTCATAGAATTCGAATTATAACGTTTTTTAAAGCAGAATTTAATAACGGCTAAGCCTTTATCCACGCGATTGATAACCGAATCCATAGTTGGCCGACAAGGAAATAAAACGTTATGATTTAAAATTTTTATGTGTTGCCAGTTTCTATTTAATAGCAAATAAAATACTTTACATTGATTTTATAATAATATAAGGCTTTTAAAAGGATTTTCAATTTTCCCTCTTGATTCTACAGTTGCGACTCAGACAGGGTTTTTTAAAATTTTTAATTTTATCGTTGCTTGTTTAATAGGAAAGTTTATGAAAAACAGTGTGACATGTGACAAAGGGAAGAGGAGGTATATTGAAGTGCGAAACTTTGTGACAAGGGGGGAGAGGGTCGAAAATGTAGAAAAAGTGACATCAATTATGCACCGCCCTTAACCATAAACAAATCACAAAGACGCCTTTTTTTAAAAAAATTATACTATTATTACGACGTCCAGTGTTCTCAAATGAACAGTTATTTGTTGCCGCGAGTAGAGTTCGTTCATTTGATACTTGGAAATTTATATTTCTAATGACGAAGGAGCAACTTACTCAGTAATACTGGACATTTTATAAGTAATATTGTTCACAAAAGAAGTTTTACATTTAAACTGAGTTTTGACGCTTCATTTCATACGGGAAGATTTCGAAAATTGGATAATTGGCGATTTTTATTCATTGGCGTCAAATTTTTTGTTTTCAATGCCAGCGCGAAAAATGATTTTACTTTTCGTACGTAAACAAAGTGTAGAGAAATATCTATTTGAATAGGGTTAACACAAAGCAACATGGTATCCAAAATAAAATCATTCAAGCCAAGAATTTCACGACCACACCTATTTCTCAATGGAGCTATTTCCTTCAGTCAAAAGTACTACTTTTAATGAATGAAATTGATAGAATAAGGAAAAATAAATAAATAATAATGTTGAGCCAGAAAAATTTTTTACTTTCCCAGCAGTTATTTTTTTTTTAAATCAATTTTTTGAATGCCCGATTTTAGAAATAAGGCGTGGTCTTTAAGACGTTACAAGTGATGTACTATGGTGCTCTAACCCATTGCCGCGAGCTAAATGTTTACATTCTGCTGTCAACCACATTTCCAGGTTACGCTAATTTGCGCTGTGCGCTAATGGCATCAGTGATTGGCATTTCATCGCTTTTGGTGCCATGTGCAGAAGCGTAAAAAATAAATTTCAATCTGTGCACCGAATAAAATAATCGTTAAAAATATTAATTTTTTTCAAATTATAAAAATACTTTTAAAATTTCGGAAACGATCTAATTACTGAAATATCCCCTTTCATCCATTTATTTCGAGACTAGCAAAAATACCCAGCGTTGCCTGATTCAGTAATAATTATGAGAAAAAATCGTTTTTTTCTTTTATTTTCTGTTTTAAGTGAAAGAATTTAAAACACATCTTTTTGACGTGATTAAAAATCGAGTTTCTTCCTTACCCATAAAACTAAAATAGCAATAAGTATAAAGAACAAAATAGTATTGATTTAGAAACGAAAGCACTATATTTAAGCATATACAAATTTCCAAAACATGAAATTATTCTTCTCATGTTTAAAAAGATTAATCTGTTGATACTCTATTTTTACTTTCTTCTATATCTAATATATAGAAAAAAGTATTGGATTCGTGCAAATTTTCGAATTTCGAATTTTGACGGATTCGAACGTTTTGAGGTGTGCTGAGTTCATTTCGACTATTTTTGGAAAATGTCTGTCTGTCTGTGTCTGTGTGTGTGTGTATGTGTGTATGTATGTGTGTGTGTGTGTGTGTGTGTGTGTGTGTGTGTGTGAATATGTATGTGTGTCACGTCTGTGTGTGACCAGTTTTTTGTGGCCGCTCTACAACAAAAACTACAGCATGAAATCGAACGAAATTTAGTACACATATGTGCCCCTATGTGAACTTGTGCCCATTAGTTTTTGGCGCGAATTCCTCCAAGGGGGGTGGAGCAATGGGACGTTTTTCGAGTTACGCGTGCTTGCTATTCCTCGGGAAGTAACGGGCGGAATCAAACAAAATTTGGTCCATATGTTGGTATTAACAGGAACAGGTGCTGATTCAATTTCGGTGTCAATAACTCAAACGGGGGTTGAGCTATAGAACGTTTTTTGTCGTCAATTGTGACTGCTGTATCTCAAGAAATAATGAACGGAATGAAAGAAAAATTTATCGGCAAGTAGCCCTTAGTGGGTATAAGAACTGATTTTATTTTTGTGTCAACAGCTAAAAGGGGGGTAGCGCAATCACCCGTTCTTTTTTTCCATTTTGAGTGCCCTATCTCAAGAAGTAATGCTACGTTCTGGTTGAAATTTGGAATATATGTGAATCCATATGCAAACAGGCTTTGGTTCAATTTTGACGCTGATCGCTCCAAGAGGTGTTGATTTCTTTTTTTTTTTTTTTTTTGCGAATAAAAATATTTTTATTAATGCAACAATAAGAAAGATAAATCGTACTAGATTGTCGTCTGCGTATTTCTTGTGATTTTAATTGTATGGAAATGATAGGAAATATTATCCATAGACTAATAATAAGAGTAGACCAAGCTTTCTCATTCTTGCTGATAAAGAAAATTGGTTCATAGATGTATCATGTGACTAGTGGAAGGGCTTGGCGAAGACTTTGGCAGCATGGTTGCTATATGGCAGCATTATCTATAGTTTGGCACTCGACATGTATTTTAAGACAATGTGTTTTCATTAAAAAAAACTTCCAGGTGCAGAGATTGAACTGTTTTTCTTTTAAATATGCATTATTTTGACATTAGTAACAGTTTTTGATCAGTTTTCGGTAACTTTTATTTCATTTGGAGCTGTCAGCGTTGGCGTGAACGAAATGGCGTAAACGTTTTGCGTTAACGCAAAAATGTACTAATCGGTATCTTAAATTGAAATTGAAACTGTAGGTAAAAATCTTACCGTTTGCTGATTCTTCTTGGTCGCTTGCATCTTTTATTGCTTAGAGAGTTATTGAAATTGACTAAAGAAAATGCACAATACTATCTAAACGAAAAACTCACTATATTAACAAAATATTTACAACTTAGAATAACAGATTTACAAATCGGACTCCATAAAAGATCATTCTTCCGTGTTCCATCAATTTATTTTATTTCGCGCTGTCGTTGATCGTCTGCTACGATTAACGCCCGCTGTTGCTAGGATATCCACCAGTCACATGGTTTGGTTTATGAACAGCAAAAGGGTTGCCATAGCTCGGTCTACTCCATAGACTAATAATAAGAGTAGACCGAGCTTTCTCATTCTTGCTGATGAAGAAAATTGGTTCATAGATGTATCATGTGACTAGTGGAAGGGCTTGGCGAAGACTTTGGCAGCATGGTTGCTAGATGGCAGCATTATCTATAGCTTGGCACTCGACATGTATTTTAAGACAATGTGTGTTCATTAAAAAAGACTTCCAGGTGCAAAGATTGAACTGTTTTTCTTTTAGTTATGCATTATTTTGACATTGGTAAAAGTTTTTGATCAGTTTTCAGTAACTTTTATTTCATTTCGAGCCGTCAGCGTTGGCGTGAACGAAATGGCGTAAACGTTTTGCGTTAACGCAACAATGTACTAATCGGTATCTTAAATTGAAACTGTAGGTAAAAATCTTACCGTTTGCCGATTCTTCTTGGTCGCTTGCATCTTTTATTGCTTAGAGAGTTATTGAAATTGACTAAAGAAAATGCATAATATTATCTAAACGAAAAACTCACTATATTAACAAAATATTTACAACTTAGAATAACAAATTTACAAATCGGACTCCATAAAAGATCATTCTTCCGCGTTCCATCAATTCTATTTATTTTATTTCTCGCTGGCGTTGATCGTCTGCCACGACTAACGCCCGCTGTTGCTAGGATATCCACCAGTCACATGGTTTGGTTTATGAGCAGCAAAAGGGTTGCCATAGCTCGGTCTACTCTTATTATTAGTCTATGGTCTACTCTTATTATTAGTCTATGATATTTTTTTTTTTTTTTTTTATTTCCAATGGCTGGCAGGAAGAAAAGGTTACAAAGAACAAAATAGCAAAAACAAACACAATACACAGAACAAGGAAAAATACAGAAACAATAGGGTGAAATATTTAGCTGCCGATACGCTCTCTTGCTTCCCAATAACGGTCACACAGGCTACGTCTGGAAAGCTGGGTGCAAGTGTGCAGGTGACGAATGTCCATTTCTTCGTTTGAATTGCAAAGGGGACAATTGGGACTCTTCACAATCCTTAAGCGGTAAAGATGTTTTGGTAAACAGTCATGGCCAGTTAAAAGTCGAAACAAAGCCACTGACTCTGCTCTTGGTGCTGAAGGGACAAAATCACGGTTTATAAACCAAGCTTTGTGGTTGCTTCTAGCTTTTAGGTCTTGCCAAAAAAAAACTCTTGATTTTTTCCTCATATATAACTTTATTGCATTGAATGAGACTGGCTCATTTGGTAGTTGAATAATAGCAGACCCCCTCTTGGCCAGAGCATCAGCAAGCTCATTTCCTCTAATCCCACAGTGTGCAGGGATCCACTGCAACACCACTTTTATATTCTGCTGCACCAGATCGTTAATGAAACTGCGACATTCAGAAATTTCCTGCGATTTGCAGCTCTTTATCGATGCTATCGCCTCAATAGCCGCTTGAGAATCCGATAGGACAACGCATCCCTTAAGTTTAAAATCACGGTATTTCAACTGATCTAAAGCCAGGTGTATAGCTTTTACCTCTCCATCGAATGCAGAGGCATATTTTCCAACAGGAATAGAAAAAGAAAAGTGCTCACTGTAGACGCCTGCACCTGCATTTATATGGTCTGCTACTCTTGACCCATCGGTATATATATGTATCCATTCACTTTCGGGGTATTTGGTGTAAATCGTCTCCAGAGCAATGGCCCTAAGAACTACTTGGTCAGTCTCACTCTTTAAAACAGGCTGTATCAAATTTAAATCATAATTCACTGGTTCGTATTCGCATGGGTTTGTTGGTAAAGGGAGCGACTGTAGGTTAGAATTGATGTCATACATTCGTTTTGTATCAAGCGCAAACTGCACAAACCCCTTTTGCGTTTTGAGAGATCTCGGGTGCAACTCCGGTTTCCATTCGTTTCTAAATGGTATTCTTTGCATTTTTTCAAATAAAAGTAGAGTTTTCTCCTCTATGTATGATTTCATTGATCTGAAGTTAGTAAATAAAAACAATGCATCCAGTGGTGTTGATTTCACGGCTCCTGTTATTAGGCGGAGTGCTTGGTTATGTATAGTTTCAACTCTGTTCAGGACATGTTTTGATGCAGTGCTCAGTACCTCACAGCAATAGCTCATTAATGGGAGAACAAACGTCCTATAGGTAATTTCAAGCGTATTACGACTACAGCCCCATTTGCAGCCCGCTAGGCGTTTCAATACGTTTAAACGTCTGCATACCTTTTCAACAGTCTTCTCAACGTGGGATTTCCAATTAAGCTTGCTGTCAAAAGTTACTCCCAAATAATCATATTCATCAGTATGGGATAGAATATCCTGTTTAAATTTTATTTCAGGTTTTATTTTCTTATGTGCAAGCGAAAACGTCTGAACAGCTGACTTTGAAGCATTTAAAAACATGTTATTATTATCACACCAACTGGACAATGCCCCCATAGCTCTGTTAAGTGTCTCCTCAATGTTCTTGACTCCATTGCGTTTTTTAGTTTCAGTCCATATGACCAAATCATCAGCAAAAAGAAGGCATTTAATACCTGGAATAGATTTAATCGACTGGATCAAATCATTGATGTAAATGTTGAACAAAATGCAACTCAAAATTGCTCCCTGAGGCAATCCAGTATGAAGTAATTTGTATTTTGAAAAGTCAGTTCCACATCTTACCCTACACAAACGTTGATTGATAAAGGTGAATAACCAATTAAACATATTCGAATGGACGTTCAAATTTTTTAACTTAAGAAATAGTTTTTCCTTCCAAACCAAATCATATGCAGATCTAAAATCGACAAAAACTGCAGTTAAATAGTTGCTTCGATCTAGAGCATCTTTTACATCTTGACTCAATAGAGCCACCTGCTGGTTTGTAGATCTATGTACTCTAAAACCTGCTTGTTCTATGATATTATCTCAATGATTTAAATTTTTTAACTGTTGCCATCTTATGTTTGTTAACAAATAAAATATTTGTAATTAATTCAAGCAAGGCTTTTAAAATAACTTTCAATTTTCGCTCTTTGCTTTGCTTTTGCAATAATTCAGACATTGGGCTAGTCGTCAAGTTTTTGCATGTGTAATTTTGTTTTTGTTTTGAATATTGCTTCCTCGTCAAGCATGGGGAGGGATCAGAAAAAAAAAAAAAAAGAAAAATATAGAAGAAAGTTTCGTGATGGCCACAACATACTAGTTTTTAACATGGAGTCTAAAACCTTCTCTGTATTGCTATTGACGTTGCTCGTAATCCCCTTATACTTGCTTTAGTTATTTTGGGAAATTTCAATCAGTGTGGGCTCTTGGTGCGATTTTACCGAATTCGCGAGAGTCGTTTTGGGGTACCTTCGATGATGATCCCCCCTTCTCTCCTTACTTCGTAAGACGATATGATATTAATTTTCGTTACAGAGATATCGTCGCCAGATGCTGAGATACTTTTGGTCACCATAAAATGGCGCTTAACAGTTTCATCCGAAATGTTTCCAAAATAAGTAGTAAAAATTGGTGATTGTTTGAAATTGTTCCAAAAGGAAGTTTTTGTGCTGTTTATAAATTTGCCTAATTTAGTTGCTGGATTATTTAACACAGTAAAAAAAAGTTTTTTTTTTGAAAATTCTTTGATTGGCGATATTTTGTTTACATGGTGAAAGCTGAGAAACATTATGACGTAGTCTTCGGCTTCAAAAACAGCGACGTTGAAAAAACTGCCAAATGCATCAGCTACGGAAATCTTTCTGCAAAAATTTTGGCGTTCTGCTGGTTGATTGGATATTGAGTAAGTGTTCAATTAGCATAAATAATAATAAAAACCATTAATTACTTTAAAGTTCCGTTTAAGTGGAAAATGATCAGCCAAATCATGTACTATTTGCCAATCTCGTGCAAAAATCTTACTTCAAGATATGACTTGAGAAAAGCCTTGAACAGTCACGAAAAGCAAAGATAGTCAACAATACAACAATTGTCGCTATTGTCAGGGAGTTGAGATGATACACTATATACTGTATTGAGTTGAGGAAAGCCTTCGAACATGGAACTTTAAAGATAATAATCCGTTTTTTATTCTACTTAGAAATTTCGAACAGGTGCCATCTTCAGCAGAAAAATCAGAGCTTTCGATGGACATATAATGTAAATATGTGCAAGTATTTTTTCATCCCAATATTAGAGAATTTATACAAAAATTGTGTTTTATTGCCCCCCTAAGGGTGTTTTGCCCCCCATAATGGGACGAAAACTACCCTATGTGTTATTCTGATGCATAAGCTGTATTATTGTAAAGTTTCAACAAAATCCGTTCAGTAGTTTTTGCGTGAAAGAGTAACAAACATCCATACATCCAGACAAATTTTCGCATATATAATAGTAGTAAGATTAACAGGCAAAAAGCAAAATTGGAATAAATTATTACTGCTTGGTATTGTGTGTACATATAAAAATTGTATCTTTCCAGATGTACAGTAAACATGAGTAAGACTAGAAATAAAAATGTTAGAAATAGTTAAATTTATACAAGTTTTCTCAAATATTTCGATCACTGGGCGAACACTAGTCTTTTTAATTACTTCATATCAACTAAAGATTTTACATTGAATAAAAATGAAATAGTGCTTTAGAAACTTTACCTTAATTGTAAGTTTTTATCAATGTATCTGCATTTTTTTTTTCCGATAGTCTTGGACTGTCTGTGAAATAAATTGCTTTTGTGACTCATATTAGGTAAATTGAAATTCTTCGATTAATCGTGCTCCTCTTTCAGTTGTATCATTCACAACTTTGAGCATTTTAACGATCTCTCTTCCCTTTAAATTGCTTTCTTCATTTTGCCATGAATCAGGATCAAATAGAAAAACATCTTTTGGTGTTTGTAACTCATCAAACAGTTTCATTGACTTGTAATTGATTTTATAAAGAGGAAGATCTTTCCTTAGAAAGAATTCCAAATTATCTACTGTTATCTGAAATTTTTTATAGTCATCAGAAACGTCATTCTTATCAGCAAGCATTTTTTGGAGCAATCTTTTCCTATCTGCAAAGTTAATTCCTTCATCCAAAACGGACAAAGCCACTAGTTCATCCCCTAAATGCAATAAGTGATTTATGAATTTTCCAATCACTGCTTCTGCTGCATGTTTGTCATCATTTTGTACGCTGCTAATTTTTTAAACACATTATATTATTTAAAGGAGCCTAGATTGGATTGCTGCGAAAAGCATCTAGCTGTAAAACAGCATTTACGGGCTTCCTCTTCATGTAAGCCCGGTCAGTTTAAATTGTATCAATGCCGAAAACATATCCCTGTAGGAGGGATTTCACCAGGAAATATTATTACAAGTTATGAGAATGTTCTGTAATCTTTCTCAATTCCGCTTTTAACAAACAATAATATTTCATCAAGTTCGTCTTTTAGAAATTTAAGTGGTATGTGTACTTGATAGAAATAATGTTAGTTCTGTTTGATGCAGAAGTTCGTGATAACCAGTAGTAATCGCCTCAATTTTTCAGTTATTAAACGTTTAGCCTTCATTACAAAAACTAAAAAAGTTGAGCAACTTGAGACACATTTTGTCGAGTTGCGTCATAGTTTCAATTAAGCAGTTAAACTAAATCGTGCTAAACTAAAATATCGAAATCATTTTAACAATACGAGGTGGATTTTTCTTAAATTAAACTGTACATCAACGGCTGAACCAAATTATTATAAAACTAATGCACAACTTTAAACTTAAATATAGATTGCAACTCTGATAAAAAGGGGGGGGGGGGGGGGGGCGGGTTGTACCTAGTACTTGAAATTTTGAAATTTAATTTTTAAAAATGACCGATTAACAAAACGTATGATTAATATTTTTATACCAATACATTGTTTCTGAAAATTGAGATTTCACGTGTCTGTAGACCAAATGGTATTCAAGGAAAAAAAAAAGACTGATAAAAGTATTCAAAAGAATTATTAAACGAGCTAATGTGTGCATCACATGACTTCCTTTTACCCTAATTTAATGTCATTTTCTCATTATTGGCAGTTTTAATGTGATTCAAAAGTTTACTCTCTACATATCACCAACAGTGGCCAAATTAAAACCAGATTTTTATTTAAAAAATCGCCAAATTTGTCGCCAAGTTGGCGACAAAAATTGGCGACTAAAAGACTGGTGATATACCGCCAAGTGTCCGTCAAATTATAACACCACTTGAGTTTACATCGAAATAGCAATGATCTCCCCCCAAAAAGGGGCAAAAGACCCCCTTTAGAAACACCCGAATGCAACCAAAATGGTAGGTGCACAACTAGACCCCACTAGGAATCTACGTACTGAATTTCAACCTTCTAGGACATTCCGTTCTTGAGTTATGCGACATACATACGCACGTACATGCTTACATACGTACATACAGACGTCACGAGAAAACTCGTTGTAACTAACTCGGGAATCGTCAAAATGGATATTTCACATGTCTATACGTTCTTAGGCACTTATCCACGTTAAAGCCAGTCGAAAAAAAACTCGTCATTTCATTCGAGGGTGAGCAAAATGGAAATTAATGTCGATTTTGAGTGAAAATGTGTTCGCAAATACAATACTTCCTTTTTTGTAAAAGGAAATAAAAAAAAGGAGTATTTCGTTATTATTCTACCATACACTCTGAAAGCGCTATTATGGTTATTCAAGAATTCTTAAATATTGATAATCACTTACCTTTAACACGAAACGAGAAGCTACAGAGAAGTGAAACTGCTTTTTTGAAACTAAAACCAAAAACCAAGAATGAAGTATCGACTACTCACGTTTCACCACAGCAGCTGTAGCCATAATGTGTCATTCCCAGTGAATGGATAGGTTACTTAACTACCAAGCTAGTTCATTATTATGCATTCAATCTTGCTATTGTGTGGGGTATAGGAATAGCATAAAAGATTTTTTTAGTTTTTAAAACTGTATAAAAAGCGATAAAAATAAAGCTTGCAAGAATTAATTTTATAGTTTACACTCCCGTAAAAGTAAATAAATAAATAAAGAACAATAAAAGACAAATATTTCAAAAGCGGAGGCTTTTGTATCTGTCAATACAAAAGCTTCATTTAAAAAAAAATAATAATAATAAATTTATTATAAGAAAATTCATTATAACTTGTATGGTATAAAGGATTTTTGAAGTGAAACATCTTATGTTATTGCTCTGCAATTCTGATTCACAAGTTTTTTGTGAGATGGAAGTGACGTAGTTGTTTTTTAATTGTTGTCAGTTACAATAAAAAATAATAGAAATTATAAAAGTAGTTTTGTTAATAAATTTAACAAACTAATTTTATGATTGAAATTCATCAAGCATATATCAAGTCATCAGTTTACAGCTTGATCCACATTGCTTAAATTGAGCCTTGAAATTAGTTTAACTTTTACTAACAAAATTAACTTTATTATTAACAATATTTTTCAATACTTTTGGCAACAATTAAAAACTGCATTTCGAGTATTGTTTAGTTTTCTCGCTGCTAGTAATCTATTTTCTTCTCTTCATTAAAATATACAATTTAGTTGTGAATATGCTTAAGTCAGGTGCAGAAAGAACAAGAGCGGGTCGTGAGAGAAAACGTGACAGTTCAAAATGTAAAAAGAATAAATAAAAGTTTGACTTCTGTCGTTTATCGTTATAATAATTTTTTTTAATATGAAAAAAGAAATACTTCATGTATCTTTATATAAATAAATCCAAATTTGTATGTCCGAGGTGAACTGAGAAACTACCGAACAGATTTCGTTGAAATTTTCAGTTTGTCTAGGTTACTGCTGAGGCTAGGTCTTAGACTGTTTCAGAAAAAAATCAATGAAGAGTTCTATTTTTATTTAAACCTAAAATTGTTGAAAAAAAAAGGCTCTTTCTACAGGAGATAATTATCATAGCGTTGCGATTTTGGTTTAATTAGAAAGAGCGGAAAAAAACTTTTTTAGAATATTCTTCACCTACGGTATAAAAGAACGGATAAATTAACGAACAAAAAAGCGATAAGAATTTTAAGTAAGGGCAAATCAATTTTAAATCCGACATTTGAGTCATTGCCATTTTTGGTCAAAAGTCGAGAATTGCTTTTAGAAAACCAGAATCCGAGGCTCACCTAAAGCAAGCCAAATTATTAAGCTCAAGAATTAAAGATGAATGGAATTTAGTTTCATAACGAAATTTAAATTGTTGTTTTGTTACCATGGTTACGTCTGTTAGTTCCTTCGTTTCATTTCGTTTCTTCTTTCCTTGAGTTTTCTTAAAATGAAATTCGCAACTCCAGCGCTCGAATACGCTACCTTGCGGAGATTTACAAAACTGCCGACAAAACTAAAACATTGCGTTCCATGTGCTCATTTTTGGGCAAAACAAATAGTTTGTTATGTGTATTTATTTATTTTTTTTTTTTTTTTGCGTAATTCATCATTTGGAATCGTCATCCGCAACAGCCCAACATCAAAAATATTTGATATAAACTGTGAGTACACATTTTATTTATCTTGTTCTGAGTGAATTTGAATAAATATCAGTTTTTCAATTCGATGAAAAAAAAACGAACTTAACAACATTGACTGGACACTTTTCCTTAACCTAATTCCACATAAATGATTTAAATAACCTTTGTTACTACAGTATCCTACTGAAATAGACAGTATGCAAATAAATTTTCTTGAAAATATTTATCGCAGAACAGATTGAAAAATCCAGAAAGAACGTTAAGAATTTGAACAATAAAAAATAAAAGTTCGCCGAAAATCTGTTTATAGGGTTATGGTTTTAAAATTGTGTGAAAGAATAATGTATCTTGACAAGATTTCGCATATCAGGTAAATCATTTCCATGACGAATGAATTAAATGCATGATTTCTTTGGATATCCAATCATATAGTCATAGAAATAAATTATCTAGTGTTAAACGTTACTCTTGACAGTCTGCCACGTATGTGCACTATGTGGCAAAAATGTCAACAAATGCTGGAAATGTCACGAAACTGAACTTAATATGTACTAATGTATAGAAAAAACGGTACAAAATGAAAATGCCGTTCGAAGCGAACCAAAAATTTATGAATTCCGAATTCAACATCGTGAAAATGGCTGCTTCAGAACAACTTACTGTGTGTTCTGCATAATTTTATACTTTCGTAATACTTTTTGATTTCTAATCTCTTTCTACATGGGTCAGAATAACCAAAAGACTTTGAAAAATCTTTTCAAATGAATAAAGAACAAAAAATCATACATGCGGACAAAAATATCTATCATTTCCTGAGTTTAGAAGCAATTTATATGTTACAGCGTGCGTTTGTTTTAGTTTTTTCATCGGCCATTAGACAGTGGCTGCAGCGCCCCCTATAGTTTGTTGGAGTTGCGAATTCATTTTGGTTGGAGCGATCCAAGCTCTTTTGTTTCGATAAAATGAATTAAATTGAAATATTTTAACTGTTAAGTAAAAGTCGTCTGCTTTTACTTTCCCAATTTTTATGAAATTATATTCAGTAAATTCGCAACTCCAACAAACTATAGAGGGCACTGCGACCACCGTCTAATGGCGGATGAAAAAGGTAAAACAAACGCACGCCGTAGCGTAGAAAATGCTAAAAAGCCTAGTAATTTTTGTTTGTATGCATGACTTTTTTGTTTTATTCTTTTTAAATCAATTTTCAAAGTCTTGTGAACATTCTGGTCCATGTAAAAAGAAGTGAGAATTCGAGAAACATTACTAAACATTAGAAATTAATACAAATTTCGTAGTTCGTAGTTGTAAGCAGAGCCATTTCCACGATGTTGAATTCGAAATTTATCAATTATTGATGAAACTCATTTTTATTGTAGCCATATGAACACTATAAATATTTCATGTAAATAAACATTTGTTTATCAGTGTTATCAAAAGAGGAAGATGAAAGTTCTTTGTTTTGTTTGGCTAGCGCTAATTGTTTTACATTCGTTTTCGTATGTTTCTAATTTCTGAATTATGATTTAATTCTGTCATACATCATCAATAAAATTCTCGCGGATACATGGCGGTAGTTTTCTTTTTAATTGATCTTCCATTATTTCTTTATTTCGAATTCTGTTATCTTTCTACCATTTTAATCCACACACGATAAAAAATAAAAATGGTTTACAACTGACAAGCAAAATCTCGCCAAGTTTTCTTTGCTTACACAATACTAAAACTATAACCCTAAACTATAATCGTACTATTTTGGCGGTGGAAATTCTCAGCGCGTTAAACAGTTTTCATTCCGTTCTACGATAATATATTCAAGAAAATATTTTGCATACTATCTTTCTTTTGAGCTTAAGATTAAAGGGGAGAAAAAACCATATTCTTATAAATTCACACAAAACAAGAAAAACATTTACCTGGTATAAAGAGGATAACTTTATAATCCTCTTCCAAAAAAAAAAAAAAATGCTTCGAATAGACTTGCAAATGCGAAGTTTGTTAATCCAGAGTTTTCTTGTGATTAGGATTTCACGCCATTTACGACACTCAACTCACTTTTTAGAAAGAAATAATAAAGATTAACATTATTTTGAGAAGCTCGAGAATACCATTAAGGGACAAAACACTTTCTATTGCTGAAAGTAATCCAAGATGCATCGAATGCATTTACAAATACTCATAATAAACTGCCTATGTTTTCGTTAACAGGCTCACGTAGAACGCAATGTTTTAGTTTTTTCGGCAATTTTGTAAATCACCGCAAGGTAGCGTATTCGGAACTCCAGCGCTCGAATACGCTACCTTGCGGTGATTTACAAAACTGCCGATGAAACTAAAACATTGCCACGTTGCGTTCCACGTGTGTCTGTTGACGTAAACACAGGCAGTTTGTTCTGAGTATTTATTAACGCAATCGATGAGTCTTAGTTTGCTTTCAGCTACAGAAATTAATTCGTCCCTTAGTAGTATTCTCGAGCTTCTCAAAATAATGTTAGTTTTCCTTATTTCCTTCCAAAATATGAGTTGATTGAAAATAGTGAAAGCGAAAACTGGATTAACAAACTTGGATAACGTTATACAAGGTAAAAAAATTTATTGTTTTGTATGAACTTGTAAGAATATGAGTTTTTTTTTAATCTTAAATTAATTTAACTAACCGTATTTTACAGCAGCATTTAGTTGGAATGGACGGTATGCAAAATATTTTCTTGAATATATTATCGTAGAACAAAATGAAAAATTTTTCACCTAGAAAGAATTTACTTTATTCCTTTTATTCTCAGCTGAAAGGTTTCGCCAAATTTGTTTAGGGTTATAGTTTTAGTATTGTGCGAGCAAAGTAGCCTTGGCGAGATTTCGTATTTTTAGTTAAACCATTTTTAATTTTTATCATGAGTGGAATAAAATGGTAGTAAGATTACAGAATTCGATAAGTAAAAAGAAATAATGGTCAATCAACTGAAAAGAAAACTACCACCATATATCCTTAAGAATTCTGTAGATGATTTGCATAACTTGACATAATTAAATCGTAACTCAGAAATTAGAAAAATAGAAACAGAAAAATTTTAAATTAAACGATTCGGGAATTCGAGAGAAATAACTCAGCAACAAATGCAAAACAATAAGCGCTAGCCAAGCAAGGCAAAGAAGTATCATCTTCTTTCGATAATAATTTGTAATGAGATATTGAATTTTCTAGCATTAATTGTTGTTCTTGTCAGGCCACAATTATTATTTAGTTTTATCAAGAATTGATAAATATCGAATTCAACATTATGGAAATAGCTGCTTAGAACTACGAACTACGTAATTTGCATTAATCTTTGACGTTTAGTAATGCTTCTTGAATTCTCATTTCTTTCTACGTGGGCCAGAATATCCACAAGACTTTGAAAATTATTTAAAAAGAATAAAGCGAAAAATATCATACATACGAACAAAAATCACAACACTTTTAGCATTTTCTTCGTTACCACATGCGTTTGTTTTAGTTTTTATGTCGGCCATTAGACAGTGACTGCAGTGCCCCCTATAGTTCGTTGGAGTTGCGAATTCGAGCGCTGGAGTTGCGAATTATTAAATTATAGTATAACTTCGATTTAACAATACCCGATTTAACGATTTCCTCAATTTAATGATACATTTCACTGGTCTGGATTTGACAGCATTGAATGTCTAGCTCCTCGATTTAACGATAACCTTGATTCAACGATAACTTTTTCTAGTCCCTTGACATTCGTTACATCGAGGTATACTGTATCGTACAATAAACGCTCTTGCAAAGTTCTTTCCTAAATACGTATTGAGTTTCGGAAGAAACGTATTAATTTGCTTTTTAAGGAAAGAAAACTTCTTTTCTCTTTTATAAACTTTTGTAAGGTTTATGTGAGCAACAAAATTTTACTTTTTTTTAACAGTCACGAATTGCTTAGTTTTCGCTTGACCGTTGAGTGACGTCCGTCCGTCCTCTGATTTCATTTTTGAACCGCCTCTCTTTGCAGTGCCACCGTCGCAACGTGGCAAAATTTGTTTCTTTCAAGAAATTTAAAAGACTATATTTACCCTTTCAAATCTTAATTTGCCAGAAAAGCAAAATTGAAGGAAGATGCATTCATGTTTCTCAAAGGAGATTAAATGTCAATAATGGGCTCGTTTCCGAAATTTTAAAAGTATTTTTTTCTGAAAGAACATTAGCTTAAAAATATAGGATTCAATCATTTTTTTAAATGATTTGACAAAGTTAAATATTTTTAACAAGAATTTTTAACGGTGCAATTTCATTGTTTACGCTTGTGCACATGACATCACAAATGATGAAATGTCATTCACTGATGCCATTAGCACAGAGCACAGTATTTAATTCGCATCTTTACTCACGTGTACTGGCAGCAATATGGTTGATAGCAAGCGTAGAGCCCAATGTTTAATTCACGTGGTAGACATCAAGCGTAAGCATTCAGCACGCCATTGGAGATGCGCCACAGTACATCATATGTGACGTCATAAAGACCACAGCTTATTTTCAAAATCAAACATTAATAAAAGTTACTTAAATATATAAACGTTGGGAAAATAAAAGTTTTTTTTTTCTTTTTTTTTTTTGCTCTTTTTTTTGGCTTATTCTATGAATTTGAGTGACTAAAAGTAGTACATTTGACTGAAGGATACAACCCCATTTAAACTGAACTAAAAATTTCTTTGATAAGAACAATATGGCAGCCTATATTATATCAGTGTCCTGAAAAAGTGCTATCTTTTAGCTATCCAATTTTTATTCTAAGAATTAAATGCTAATTTGTTTTAAAAATACATTGTTTAGAAAAGAGAAAAAGTTCCCTCAGGTATTTTACAGGCTCGCCATTTAGAAGGGTTGGGGATAGGAGTGGATGGAGGGATCAATACCCATCACCCCTTCTGGTTTTGAGAAATTAGTATTTTTGCAGGTAGGTGGGAGTGGTTTTTTCTAGTTTTTGATAAATATGTGCATTCAGTATACCCCCTTTTACCTCCCATAAAAAAATTCGAAATGGCGGACCTGGGTTCAAAGTGTTTCGGTACTGCAGGTGACATAAACTGAAGAACCCTGTCACATAAGGCTTTTGACACGGCAGCAACTAAATTAAAGTGCCCTGATTTTTACAATGATACAATCAGGGTTGCGGAATCCAGGGGTGCTCACCTAGGGGAGGAGGGGTCATGGCGCAGGCTGCGCCTTTGAAATTTTTAGGGGGAATGTTTTGAGGGGTATTTTACACTTTGGGGGGGGGACGTTCTTACTTTAGGTGGCCTTCGTGATATTTAGGGGGAGGCGCCCTTGCTCTTGGAGGGCACCACTGCGGAATCATAGAGAAAATGACAGAGTCTGACTCCGGAAATCTTAGAACCTTCGACCCAGCACACCTGGATACAATCAAACATTTTTCTGGAAGGAAATCAAACCCTGAATTAATATTGAAAATGACATTAGAACTCAAATACAAGATTATAAATATTCTATAAAAGTAGAAGAGGGAAACCCCCTCCCATTCTATTATTCCAGCTGGCTCACCTTAACGTGATGTTGATTGCATCACTTAGTGGAAATCTAGGACTGTCAATGCTTTCTTTCTACTGACGTCGAAAATCCGATGTTTCATAATTTTCACCCTCTCTTCCTGTTAACATATCAAATAAATTAATATCATTGTGAAATAAAAATTCACTTAGTATTTTTCAGGGGTCGGAAGGCAAATGGCAGCCTCCGGCTCCGGTAATTTTAGGCCTCCGACTCCGATTTCGACTCTCTTGCCCCAAAGTCAGGGTTGCCCACAAGGGAGGGGAGATTATGACGCAAATTGCGCCGTCAAAATGGGGGGAGGAGTTTTAAATTTTGAAAATTTATTTATTTAAATTTATTTTTTGATTTCAATTTATTTTATTTTATTTTTTTCTGTTTATTATATTTTATTTCAGTAAAAAAATTATTTTGTGTGTGTGTGTGTATGTCATTGGAGTAGCACGGAACTTTTCAAATAAAAAACAAATAATAATTAAATAAATAAATAAATACAAATATTTTTAAAAAATTGACTTAAATAAAAAGGAAAACTGAACATAAATAAAAAATATTTTAAAAAGTAAATCAAATAAAAGAGAGAGCTAAAAAGTAAAAAAGGGAAAGAGTTTTTAGAAAAATTGGGGTGGGGGAGGGATTAGCGCCATTGAACTTGGGGGGAGGGGGATGGGCACTCCTGCCCAAAATTAATCCAACTCCAACTGTTGAAATTTTAAAGCATTCGACTTCCGACTCTGACCTCAGCTACTTTGCTCCAAAATCAGTCCGACTCCACGAATTCAAACTTTCCCCTGATACTTTCTTTTTAATTATAAAGCTAATTTTCGATTAGATACTTATACGAAAATAAAAATGTAATTATAAAAAAAAATCGTAGTTTTTTTTTCAAATGGAGTACATGTAAAATTAAAAACAACGTGTTTGAAGAATATGTTCTACAGTATGTTTAGATTTATTGTAAAATAAAATTTTGAATTTACTTACAGTGTATTTGGATACATTTTACGCAGCAGAAGACAATTTAAAATAATTAATTTAAATGCATTAATACTTTTTTTTTTTAATATAATTTCGCTCAGAAAGTTTTCTTTTGATCAACAAATAGTAGTCGTCAATTTTCGTTTAATATAAGAATTAAAATTAGTTTTTTGTTTTCGTTTCAAAAACTTACTGATCGAATAAAAATGAAGAAACCGAAAATAAGTTGCATTTTCTCTTGCGTAATAAGCGCTTTTAGCTAAAAATGGTTTTGGATTTGTTTTATTTCAATAATCCAGTCATGGTTATGAGGGGCATCGCAGTGAAACTCTTATTGTCTTGAGATGTCCTTGTTAAGTCGTTGCCAATGGTTCATTTCTTCATAGCAAAATGAAGAAAATGTAACAGAATATTTTTCAAATGCTATTAGGGGACTGGAAAGTAATGTCGGGTTTTTTCCTTTTTTTTAAAAAATTTATTAATTTATTTTATTTATTTAACCTATATATGTTTAAAGATTTTATTTTTAATCAACGAAGTAATTACCCTCGTTACCCCAAGTCTTTCGTCATCTAGTATGCAAATTTTCAATCCGGAATAGATAAAATCAATTGATTTTTGGAGCAAAATATCTGGAAGCTTCATCTGGGATACAAAGCAAATTTTCAAGTTTTGTCTCCGAAAAAAGGCGTTTTAGCAATTGGAAGAAAGTGAAATCAGGAGGTGCAATTTGTGGCAAGAATATTTCCACTATTATCAGCAGAAAAGGACTGATCCTGAAACATGATAATGCAAGACCACACTGCTCAGGGCCCTTAAAAAATTAACGCAGTAGGCTGCTTCACTCACCATGCTCACCTGACTTTGCACCATCTGCTTTCCCTTTATTCCAATTTATGTGTGACAAAAAAAATTGAAAATTTGTCCAATCTCCAAAAGGTCCATCTCCTGATATTTTGCTCAAAAGCCAAATAATTTCTATGTGTCCGGAATTAAAATTTTGTGAACTACATGGCAAAAGAATCTTGATAACGAGGGTAGTTACATTATTGATTAATAATAAAAACTTTGAGAATATATTTTTCTTGGTAAAAAAAAAAAGACAATCTGATATTTATTATTAACGGGAAAAAATACGTACTTTTAACTGTATCGTCACAAAAAAAAAATCGAAAGTATGTTCTGTTTTTATCGAACCAACCTAACGACCCCCCCCCCCCCTTTTAAAAATAAATAGGACGTGATAGGAAGATTCCGACTTCGAGTTCGATTTCCGCATACTAAAAATACCCCAAAAACCTTCAAATTTCGAGGGCACCAATGTCATCACAGGCTAGTGTAATACTTTACAGCGGTTGAAATTGACCAAATAACTAACCGAGAAAATAAACATATAAATAAATAGACTCTTATATACATTTAAAAAAGAAATCACACCTCCTATGTTGCATTACACGTGTTTTTTTATGTGTTTAAGTAATAAAATCATTACTTAAGATTAGTAACTGCCCAGGAAAATTATTATATTTTACAGTGCACGTTACAACTGCAGCATTCCTGGAGACAATAGTTGTGTGGAAAAACAATTGTTACTGTACCCTTGGTAATACTTTTGGCGTAAATAAAGTAGTTATTACAGCTGGTGGTGGCCACCTGCTTACATTCTAGGTGCATTTACTGTACATTAAACTGTAGACCTTTCCTTGTTGAATATATTTTTTCTATAACTTTCATAAGTAGTGTTAAGTTTGTTTGTGCTTTTTAAACGCACTTACGATCTTAGAACAAATTTATTTGAAGTGTAATACAGAGGTGTCCCCCCCCCCCCCGGTCATGGCGCAGACTGCGCCATTGAAATTCTTAGGGGGGTATTTTAAGGGCTATTTTTCACTTTTTGGGGGGCTCATGCTTTTGGGGGGGTCTTCGCGACATTAAGGGGGTCGTGCCTTTGCTCTCAGGGGGTGGGATCCTCTGCGTAATAACAGTATTTGCACAGAGAAACACTTTACATCAAAACTATTTAAGATTCCTTTTAAAACAAATTACAGTTTTTGATGCATTTCAAACTAACACTTTTTTCAGTGAAACATTTTTTAATCAATTTCGTACAAAATACTAGTAACAGCAAACAGAAGACATAACTTTGACTAGCACAGAAATATAGAGTATTTAAACAAATAGAATGCAGAAAACGTTTTTACGACTTATATTAAAGTAAAAAAGAAAGTGACTAATTACCTTTTCAGAATTTATAAACGTGCATAGATTAGTTGCACTTGATAGAAAACAATGAATTGCGTTAACTTACTCTTTTTGACCACGAAATATATTATAAGTGAGTTAAATAACAATATCAGTTACAAATTAATATTTTCAGCCCATATGGTGGTATTATTTTCATCCTAAACATCTGCCCTGCTGGTTACAGTAAGTTATAGGGAGGTTTCTTTTCCCACCAACTGCTTTTCATCAGTTTTGAAATTAGTGGAATTATTCTCATTTGCCTCGTCGGTGTCACTTTTTTCAGATTCGGATTTCTTGGGCAGCGGAGTATCCTGATTCGAAAAAGATGGTTCACCCCTTCTGTCTCCTTCTCCGATGGAAGCTTTATTTTTGTGTTCCTTTTTCCATTTTTGATTTTCCAGTTTTCTGGAATGTCTCTGTCCTTTCACGTGACTTACGGCGCTTTCATATCCACTGACTGAAGTTTTGCATAAGTCACACGTAATAATACCGTCAACAATCTGCAGACTAGACATTAGCTTTCCTATTTCTGACATAGGTAAACTTTTGATTCTTCCAGTTGAATTTGATTTTAGCATTTCATAGAATTCCATCTCCTTTTCCACCTTAGAATGTCGCTTACTTTTTAAATGTTGGATGAATGGGGCGAGACCAGTAAAAACATTTCCGCAAGGTTTGCATTCGTATGTATCTTCGCTTAAATCATCGAAAGATTTGTCGTGCGCCGAGCCTGGCACATGTTCAGTCGATTCATTTGATATATCATTGTGTGCATGGCTATCACTTTTTACTGTGTGCTTAACGCTACTCAGCTTGTACATCTCCTTCAAAAGATCCATGTTCACATTGCCAGCTTCCTTGACTAGCTCTAGTACAGCATGTTCCACCAATTTCCTTTTGTGGCTTTTGCTAGTTAAGTGTTGCTGATACGCCTCTGGTCCTCCAAATTCCTTCTCACAAGGATCGCATGTTTCATACGGCTCAAATGAAGCTAACTTACCGATATCCACTTTCGTATTTTCATCAGTTTCTGCGTCCATCAACTTAGCTTTCATGCGCTGTCGCTTAGCTGCCTTGGCATGCTTTCTGCTTTTAATGTGTTGCTCGTATGGTGTGACCCCAGAGAACGATTTGTCGCATATGTCACAACGCATGTCGAAGTCACTGTCGTCGTCAGAAGAGTTGTTGATGACTGAATCCTTCTCAGAAACTTCCATTGTTATAGGTTCAGGGTTCTTCTCGCAAGAAAATTTCTTACCTTCTGCCATATTGACCTGAAACGATTAAATAGTTAATTTTTTTTCTATCTGTCATCGTTAACTAAGCTTCGTTTATTTGTCATAAAGAGCCATACCATGTGACGGAACACGGAACGAAACATTTAGAGCAGTTTTGTCACTAGATTTTGTTTTATAAATACAAATAAAACAAAAGCGACAGTAAGGATCTGTCATAAGAATTATGTAGAACATTAAAAAGCATTGTTTTTAGATAAAATAATTGAAGAATATGCAATAAAACGCCCGTGGCGGTACGGGACTCAATGTGTTCCGTTCTGTCACTGGCATTTTATTGCATGTTGTTCAATCATTTTCTTCAAACTGACTAACTTTAGATATTCTGTAGGGTCTAGTGGGGTAATGTGGTCATAAAATCGTAGGTTTTCCACATAGGTGGATAATAAATACAATAAAGTCTTTAAACGCTTCAACTTCTTTGTTGTTATTTTACATTGCATTATTAAAGAACACGGTACATTGAGTTAGAGGGAAAAAAATATTGATTTAAGAAGCTTTCTAACACTTTCATTTCCCTTTGTATTTATGACCACTTTACCCCATGGAGTGGGGGAAAGTGGTCATAGCATGGGGTGAAGTGGTTATACTTAAAAATAGATACAAAACCATTTCAAATAACCCTAATATTTGTATATTTCGGTTATTTTTATAGTTACAAGTATATGCACAAGTTTATGTGTGTATACACGAGTATATACGCGTCGTGTAAAAATCAGTAAACACGTTTAGCAAAGAAGCTGAATACATTTTCACACTGGTAGCTAAAACTTTTTCACAACAATGAGAAGTCTGTATTCGTGAAACTTGTAGCCGTTCAGGAAATTTTATTACATTAAATCATATAATATTTCATTATAAAAATATTTTCATTATCACTTTGCCCAAGCGATAATTTTCTTCTTATGATTGAAGGCACAAATTTACTGCCAAAAATGACCTTTCGATACAAGCTCTATTGTTAAATACATTTTTCCATCTTTATCTTCTGTAGTTTTCAAAATAGGCTTTCAATTTTTTTTTTTTTTAATTTCGAAGAAATATAATTTACTTGAGCTATTTCCCAAAGCTCCACATTCTCCTACTTCACATTTAATGAAGTGTAGGGCAAAAACTCCCCAACACGGAAACAAACTTTAAGGAAATTAAGAGTAGGTCATTAGAAAAATAAAGAATTAGAAGATTATTACTATTTCCGGATAACAGTACACAAAACCTGTCAGCCATAATAAAATAAATATAATTTTTTTAAGGGCTAAAACTTCAAAAATTCTCAAATCTTTAGCGTAAGATCTCATTATTATTTTTCTTTCGACTGAAATAGGTATTACAAAATAGAAAATAATCACCCTATAACATGAGACAAAGTCTTTGGTTATCATCAACCTTAGGCACATAAACTTTTTGCGATTCTTTTAATTATATTTTTAAATGTAGCAAAGAGTTATTCAAAGCGTCGCGTCGTATTCAGAAACAGTGGCTGATTTACCACATCGCAGGCGTCGCAATTACGAGGGACCCCGAAGAGAACTCAAAATATTTTACACCATATTTATAATAGACGAAGGGCCCGCAAAAATGCATTGCTACGAACCCCAAAACCCGTAAATCGGCCACTGTTCAGAAACGAATGTTGACTATACTGCCGTAATAAATGCAAAAATCGTATCTACATTTGAGATAAAAATGAGAATTTGCAGTTTATATATATATATATATATATATATATATATATATATATATATATATATATATATATATATATATATATATATATATAAGTTGTGTGCCTCCATGTATTTGATACAGATGCACCTATTTCAGCTTTTTTTTAAAAAAACATTTCCCATTCACAAATGACCGTAAAACATTGCATTTAGGTAAAATATGTGACAAAGAACCACTTTTGGATCGTAACGCAATTTTGATAAAAAGTGCAGATACAACTTTTTTACTTCGCACGGCATTATACCTATTCTGTTTTAAAAAATTATAATATATTCTTAATTCATAACCTACTAAAGCAGCAACTAACTAAGAAAATGATTTATGGATAGGGATCATATATTTATCAATTTCACAATATTAAAAGTTTTTTTCAATTACCTAAAAGACGAGAAAAAGAAGCAACTTACTTATTACACCTGTATTTCAAGACACAAACGCAAATGACCTGTGTTTTAGCGCTAGAATGCAAAATGTATCTTTTTTGTTATCAGTCAAGTCGGGAGAAACGTGATGTAAAAATTATCTCTCATGTATCGAAACCAAAACCTTTTATCAGTCAATTTGGATTTCGTGTCGATGATCAAAATGTTGAAACAAAGTGAGAAGAATGCAAACTAAAACTTTTTGACTAAGCGAATGATTACATCATGTATTAATATATACAGTGAGGCACTAAATATGCAAAAATATAAAGGCAAAGAATTATAAGCAGGGGGGTGCACCCCCATGCAATATCACAATAAAAGAAATTTCATATGTTTTTTTTAAATTCTTTATTTATTTACTTATATTAATTTTATTATTATTACATTTGATTATTTATTTCTATATTTATTTTAAAGCGAATTCTGAGACACTTTCAAGAACTCTAGAACAGTTAAAATGATTTATAGCACTTCGTTTGCACTTTGTCTTCGCCACTTTAATACTATATTGTATAGTTTTACAGAATTGTTCCAACTTTGTAAGAAACACCTATTTTAAGATTAAAAAAAATATTTACATAATATTGTACAAGTAACGATTTCGCATAACAACAGTTTTTTTTTTTTTTTTTTTTGAATCTCAAGTAGTGCAGAGAAAGAATAAGAATAGAGGAAGTGTAATATTTTTCACTCGTGATAAACAAATTAACAGTACGCAGTAGAAGTAAGATAAAAGCAAGCAGTAACAAAAGAACTTCCAAAATACTAAGTTGGGGGTTAAATAAATAGTAAAATATGAAATATACAAGTCCCAAAAATTTGTCTCAAGTAATATGTTACAGTACTTGAGAACTACAGTTTTTATATTTTTGATGCAGGATGTAGCAAAGAGATGCCTCTTTGCACCTTTATAGAACTTAAGCAAATCGGAGACGGTCGAGTGGGGTACACTTGACTAGGAATGACTCTTTAGCTACCATTTTGTTGGAATCTCAGCTTCAATGAGAGGACATCTGCCTCGAGCACGGTAATTGTCTATTCTAGATTGATGAGTCCATAACATGAGCTCCTCAGGATGTCATAATCGGGCTCTAGGTTTATTGCATATACTGCCGTGTGCAGGTAAATGGCAGTATCTACAGAAATGGGTTTTCGAGAGATTTGAAGAAATGTGTGGTGGATTCAATACTAACAATAGGAAACAATGTTGGAAGTAGACTGTTTTTCGCTCCTTTTTTTCAGCGGAAACCAAATAAGCGAGCTTTTACAATAAAGATAATGTACAATAAATGACAAAAATGAAAAAAAAAAATGCAAAATGCAAAATGCAAAATTTGCAGTTTTTACCCCCTAAATGCACACGGCAGTATAGTTTTGATCCAGTCCAGGCTTGTGGGTAGCAACTTACTGCTTAGTCCTGTTCTCTTGTTCAATTTTTGCAATTTAGATTCTGTATTTGATCGGATTCTGCATTTATCTTTCAAGTAAGTGTATGTTTAAAACAACTTAATTAAATTAATAAATGTTTGAAAAATGCAAAGGAAAGAAAAAGAAACAAAAAAAATCGCATTTCCTGGAGTTAGCATCTGCACAAGTTCCCCGAGAGCAAAGAATAATTCACGAAAAACTTTTACTTCATGTATAGCTTTGAAATACAAAAGATTCAAAGCAATTGAAAATTCTTATGAGTTTCACTGTGTATGTAAAAGATTTTGACTCTCAAAAGCTACTTTAGTGATTGACACCCTTTTCGTGAAAGGAAAGCAAATTCTCACTTAATCGAACGTCTTCCTTTATAGCGTTCCATCTCCTGAGGAAAATGAAATTATGGTACAACTTTTCCCGTATATGCTTTTCCCGGTTTCCTTTTTTATTTATTTCGATTATCTAACAATAAATCGAAAAGTTTGCTTCCTGCAACAGGTGCAGAAACTTTTCGAATCTCCCATGAAGACAAAACATCAGACAAAATCTCAGATGCAAAACAAATAACAAAAATGACTCACCATAATACCATTCCAGACAGTAAAATGCAGTCGCTCCTGCCAATAACTGTAAATGTGTTCTTAATTACAGCTTTTCTTAAAAGTTAAAATGTCAGTTCTGACAAATTCAATATCGACAACTGGTGTTGTTATACTTGTTGCAGAAGAAAAAAAAAGATTCACGCACTGGAAACGGTTTTTGTAGTGTTCATTGATCTACTTCCGCTGTGTTATTTTCCATGTTTTTCCAACTCGTCTCAATTTTGTTTTACGCATTGTTGAATGAGTTATGTTGTTTTGCTTTCTACTAATGGCCCTAGATTCATATTCCGCTATGCAAGTAGTAGAATTCGAGAAAAATAATGTACTTCGTAAATCATTTGCAGGTATTATTATTTTCCTTTTTTCCCCATATTTTTATGAAACAAATTAAGGTGAAAATTTTTAACATTGTCATTATTTTAGATTTGTGTGATTTTTAAATGTTGCATTGTATACATGCAAAAAGTGAAGAACATTCATGTAATCTAAATCAAAGTGTAATAATCAAACAATTGGAAGAGCTCCGGGCAAAAATGTGACAAGCCACAAGGAGTGACTTTTCGATCAAAATTTTTGTTTCTCATAAATAAAATTAAAACAAGCATGACAATGGATTATTCCATTTGGAGAAAAACATATCTGGTTTTAGTATTGCAGTAGCATAGAATGCACAATACCTTTGGAAAATACTACTTTTTTTTTTTTTTTTTTTTAGTTGGAAATTGGGCTACTGAAAAATTCACATCGTGTTATTCTTCCATTGCACTTCCTAAATTTTAATCAACAATAATCCAAAAGACATATGAGTAAATGTGGAAAAAAAGTTTTCAAAAACAAAAAGAAATAAGGAAAATGAAAGACTAAATGTTAATTAAGTTTTTTTCTGAAGGTTAATACAACATTGAACGCCTGTTAAATTTCAACTTGATATTTGCATAAATAATGGCTTACTGTTTCACATTGTTTGGCTATCAGTAGAAAACGTGTTAAATACGACAGCATAAGGTGTGACGTAACATTTCTTTATTACATCGAAATTTATAAAAATCTTAAAAGGTGGAATTCTTTTTTTTTTTTTTTTAACTACCAAACGAATTTCTTTCAGATGAAGCAGTCCTTGATGCAAACTTTGTGTTGGATGTAACAACAAATTACCTAAGCATACCGGATGTTGTGCTTTCGGTGTTCGAGAATACAAGTAAGATGCTTCACATTTTAACTAAAACTTGATAAACATCATTTTCTGTTTTACATTTTTGTGCAAAATGCTACCGAAGGGTTTTTCCATTGTTCTCTCAATGAGGTTGTATCCTTCAGTCAAAAGTAATACTTTTAGTCACCGAAATTGATAGAATAAGCTATAAAAAAAATAATAATAATTAATTTTTGAATTATTTTTTTTAACTGTCCGATTTTTCAAACAAGGCGTGGTCTTTATGATGTCACAAATGATGTCCTTTGACGCATTTTTTCACTGCGTTTCCACGTTATGATAGTCAAGCAGCGAATTAAAAATTGCCTCTACGCTTGCTATCAACCATATCGTTGCAGTACACGTGAGTAAAAATGCGAACTAAATATTGTGCTCTTCTGAATGGCAACAGTGAATGGCATTTCATCATTTGTGATGTCACCGGCAGAAGCGTTAAACAATAAAAACCCACCGATTGAAATATTTTTTTAAAACTATTTAACTTAGTCAAATTATTTAAAAAATGGTCAGATCCTATGTTTTTAAGCATGCTCTTTCAGAAAAAAAATATTTTTAAAATTTTGGAAACGACCCCATTAAATTAGCTAACAAAAAAAATAAGAAAGTAATTATTATATGAAATTGAAACTGCATCAATGACCAAGGCGTTGCCCCAATGTATGCATTAATTTCCTAGAAATAAGCCACTCATCGAGACAGGCTTTTCTGCGCTTGAGATACGTTATTCTTTCAGTACTAGAAAGTCGCCCGTAAAGGTTTGACGGGTGAATGCTTCTACTTCTTCTACGTTTGAACGTAGGCATTGCCTGTTCCGTGATATTTTGATAGTTGAAATTGTAACCCTAACTCCAGTGGATGAACCCTAAACTCCAGTACGTAGCGTTCATTGTTGACCATTTTTTCGTTTCTTCATTCACTGAAATGACTGTCTTACCAGCAAAACGGTTAAGTTACCGGATCGAGTGTCACTAAAAAACAGCGGTCAGCAACCTAAATTGACTGAAGATCTACTTTCCAAGTTTAATGTGAGCATAAGATCGATTTGTGTGTTGGGGGGGGGGGGGGGGGGGGCGTGATGCATACCCTTGAGACCAAAACGAATGCTTTGCATACAAAGTTGAGACTACGCTGACTCCAAATTGCAGGTCAACTCTTATAAAAAAAAAATGCTTTGATACTTATTAAGTAGGACTCGACCGATGCATCGGCCTGGCCGATGCTGGTTCGGCGCCGATGGTTCAACAATTTAGCCATCGACATCGGCATGGGCGACCGATGCTAACTTGCAGGAAACATCGGCCCATCGGCCTTAAAAAACATCGAAAAGCCGATGGAATTGGCCGATGTTTTTGAAAATAAAGGAGCTTTGCTGTTTTATTTTTTAATACAAAAGTAAAGGGGAGTTATTGTTTTCATATAAAATTGTTTACTTAAGTTTCAGTATGAATTTCTATTTTAGTCAACCCTGAATGTGAGTTTTTAATAACTGCATTAAGGTACAAAACAAGTTAATTATTGCGTTGTTTCTAGCAGCAGGATGTACGTATGTATCTCTCATAAGTAATAACTCAAAAATGGTAAGCTGTAGAAGGATAAAGTTTTGCATGTGGGGTGTGCGTACGTTCTAGTTGTGCACTTCCCTTTTTGTTTTCAATCGGGTGTTCTGAAAAGCCTGTTTACTCATTTTTTTGGCTATTAATTAAATATTTCAATGCAAAACTAATATAGCGTCGACGATTATTTGGTGATATATTGCCGAATTGGAGACTATGCAAACAAATATGAGACGGCGCAACCGGCTTTTGTGTCATTTTGTTACATTCCTGTTGAACCGACGGTAATTTTTAATTTTTCGATATTTGTAATATGAATTACAGTAATGCAGTCTTTTTTATATCGCTTCGGCGGAGTTCCAAGTTTGGGGCCCTATTTCTCTATCACAGAAGTTGTAAAACATTTATCATAAGCATCTTTGTAACTCTACGGTGCCACTATGGTTATGGGGCCTCTCGCGCAATCGCAACATTTGCTATATTTTTAATCCGCCACTGCACGTCAAAACAAACTCGGGTGCAAGTTTTGAAAGGTTTTTTCTGCTCACTGTTTTTAATTATTTTGAACTCTATTTTTTTTACTATTTTTTGAATTTCCGAGAACACTTGAGTGCCTCTCCTCCCCGCTCCCTCAATTTCTAAAATTAAACTCTAGTTATACTTCTGAGTTGTTTAAAACTAACACCATTCATAAAATTAGAGATTTTTTCTTTCAAACTTTATCTATTGTTTAGAAATAATTTAGAGCATTAACGTAAGAAATTGATTAAAGATGTTTTGAATGGTGACATAAATCGGAAATCAAAGGGACTTTTGAATTTTTTCTTCGGAAGTGCGGAAGTAGATTCGGAAAATTCTTCCGAAGCGTTGGTGGTAGCGGATCTGTACTTAAAAAATGAGGCCGAGGTGGGGGTCAAAGTGTGAGTTACTCCAAAATCAGAGGGTTATCCCCCCCCCCCAACCCTCTCTCATCGTTTGAAGCATTTCTTAAATATTTAGCGATTACCGTAAACCGGGGTTACTTTGATACAGGTTTCGCATATTTTGTATTGTAGCACCCTCATTTTTCAAGATATTTCAACAATTCTTCAACCAAACGATAGCTTAACATCTCAGCTTTAAATTGCCGTTTGAAGTTCTTCGATATATTGAATAGGGAGGGCTTGGGGTCATTTTTTATTGTTATTAATGTTACCCCCATCATCCGGGGTTACTTTGTAACAACGTGTTTTCTCCATCTAAAACAACTGTTTCGGTGGTTTGTAATAAAGTTATCCCATCCAAAAGATAGCCTGAGTTTTTTTTAATAACAAAACTCAACTTTTCCATTTTTTTTTTTGGGGGGGGGGGGTTTAAAAAACTGGTTTTAAATGAAAAATTGTTCTTAAGTCACGTAGAGTGGTTCCTACCACTCTAAGCATGCTCATCTAGCAGGAATCAGGTTTGAATCAAACTAAAAAGAGAGAAATTCATAGGAAATTTCTTTTATTACAAAACATCAGTTGAAAAAAGCTTGAAATCACATCAAGTGTGTTTTTTAAATGTAAAACCCTAGCCATCGTAATATTTTTCTTCATTTCGACAGTAAAAAATATCAAGGTAACTTCACTTGATTAGAATAAAATAGAACTTGAGCTAGAACTTCAAAAGAATAGATTCAAAAATTATAAACGCTCGAAAAGAAATTAAGAATAAGGCACAGAAATCACAAACTTTTTAAAATAAATGAGGCACATGAGATCTTTCTCATATCGTGAACATTATCCAAGGTGCACTTACAGCAGTCTTTGATCTATGGCTTCAAGTCAAATGAAAACAGTACATTCTCTCCAAGTATGATCCTTACGATTCGAATCCTGCAGCAGATGCGGCGAGATTCAGAATTCCCCATGTATCAAAGTTACCCCTTCAACATGTGTTGTTTTATGTTTTAATTCATAGTAAATCGTAGAATTGAGTAACAGAAATAAAAAAAAAGACAAAATCATCTTAAATAGTTGTGTAATCAGAAAATAACTCACCCGAATTCAAAAGGTTGCTCAGTTAGTGGCACCAGAAGAGGTTAGGACAACAAACTGAAAACAGCTGATATCACGGATAACACATAAATCAGTGTTGCCAAAACCATTTTACTGCTTCAATCAATTGGCGATGTCGGCGCACTCTGAAAAGTGATTCTTGAAACCCTGATGCCACCAGGGTTCGCCAATTGTAAAATTAAGCCCGCAGAACGGTTCAAAACTAAAAAACAGGTTTTTATAAAGTTACTCCGTCAGTCTAAAGTAACCCCGGTTTACGGTATTTATTTTGGTCAAGAAATGACATTTTGCGCATTTCTCATATTTGTTTCACCTATATTTCGTAATGCTCCATCTTTTTTGCATTATTAATAGCGATCGATTTTTTTTTCTGTTGTAAGTTACGATTTTGATGTATTTATATAAAATCAATGAATAAGGTTTTTTCGTTTTTATAGAAAAGTTTCAAGGATTTTCTATTATGCAATTTTTTAAATTTCAGAAAATTATTGTTAAATTAAAGAAAAAATAATTTGAACTTGTTTGTAAAGCTTCATAAAAGATCAAACAATCAAATTGTTCAATATTATGTGTGCAAACATCAGATCAAGTAGTATATGTGTTCAGTTATTAACTTGATGTAAATATTGAGTTTGTTTGTTGTAACTGTGCGTTTTAAGAACTTCACTCTTTTAATAACTATCTCTTTTTTCAGCAAAATTTATGTCACTGTTATAGCTTTTATGAAAAATGGAAACTTTTCTATTCATAAATTTTAAATAAGTATAAAAATATTCCTATTATGATTTAATATTGTAATTTATCTGTTATCTTTTTTGTTTAACTTGACGACTAAAAATGTCTGCGTGCAATCTTTCCACTTTAATTGCATAATTTGTGGACGGCTTCATAGTTTTATTCTTAATGTTTTTTTTTTTTTTTTTTTTGAATGATTAAACAACATAGTTTAATGTTTTTTAACTATGTTTAGTGTACCTAAATCCATGCATTATTACAATATTACTGAAATCTTAGTTATATGTTCAATTAAAAAAACAAACAAAAAAAAAAAAAAAAAAACAAATCAATTGGTTATTAAACAGTCTCTTTGTTTTTCTTACTTTTTTTTTTTTTTTTTTTTGGCTGTTGTTCTTTCTCTTTCATCATACAGCAGTCAAAAAAGGAGAAGCATAACTACACCCTATACAGATTGAACGCAGTACGATCCAAAAGTTCGGGGAGAAGTTGTATAAAACCTTACCCAGAATAGTTCGCATACCGAAGCACATCCACCTTCAAAAGGTCACTTTGAGGGACAATGTACTTCTACCAGTGTTCATATAACGTTTGGAAACACTCCTGGAAGCCATTTTTCGCTACCTTCTATGATGCAGCTTTATCTTCTCCTGACGGAAGAAAGCGGTGTCCATGCAAATGTTTTTTCTTTTTACTGGGAACAGGTAAAAGTCACACGGAGCTAAGTCCGACGAAACTTTATGTTATTTCTTTGTCATATCAAAGTATTGACAAATCGAACCTTGCTTCCTCAACATGAAAGTCTCCTTCTTCCCCACGATGAAGTTAAAGCAGCAGCACAAGACAGGAGGAGCTTACAGGGGGTTGCGAAAAATGTCTTCCAGGAGTGCTTCTAACGCTATACGAACGTTGGCAGAAGTGCATAGTCGTTCAAGGTGACAATTTTGTGGATAGATGTGCTTCGGTAATGTGAGCTATTAGGATAAGGTTTTATACAACTTGTCCTCGAACTTTTAAATCATACTACGTACGTATGAGTTTTCAACTTACTATTTCATAACGTTTTTGAATGACACAAGTTTAAGCGCATGAAGACATTACAAGAGAATTTGCGATAATTAACTAAAGAAGCGTTCAAATGGATATTTCGGTCAGTTATATGTTCTTTGGTACATATGCGTGTACAGATGTGCCGAAAAAACTTGTGAAGTATAAATTTGGTGATCGTAAAATAGAAATTTAAGTCGAAATCTGATTTTTTTTTTTTTTTTTTTTGTGATTACAATTCCTTATTCGTAGGAAGGAAGTAAAGTGAAATGAATCAATCATCCTTTAAATCCCTGACAATCTTATCAATTTATTTCTGTTTGATTTTTTTTTTTTTTTTTTTTTTTTTTTTGCCATCAGCCAACGGCATCGGCCATCGGCCATCGGCAATCGGCTATTTGGAGGAAAACAATCGGCCATCGGCCATCTTTGAACAATCGGCCAACAATCAGCATCGGCCCATCGGCCAAAAAATGCCATCGGTCGAGCCCTATTATTAAGTAGTTGTTTTAAATTGCAAAAATAATGTTTTGTTAACCAATATCAGAACATTTTCAGAAACAAGTATAATATTTTATTTAAAATTGATACAATTGTGACTAAAAAAGTTCCAATGACTATAAAAAGTTTGGAAAATTTACAAAAAACTTTTAATGTAGATGTTAAACCGAATTTTTTAAACAGAAATTAACGTTTAATAATTCTAGTCAGAGAAAAAGCAGGACTCCAAATATTGCCGCGATCGACTCATAATGGACTCGAGATCGACCGGTCGATCGCGATCGACGGTTTGCCTACCGCTGCTATAAAGCCTTTCCTTGCATGCTAAACATTACCAAAACATATTATCAAATTATTATGCCGTGGCGCGAGTTTCATTGTTAAAATTCGCGGGTTTCTCTATCATTGGCTATTGTTTATATGTGGATTAGGAAGGCTATCATTTGTTAACATACCCTCTGTGGTATGAATCAAAAAACACTTCCATAAATTCACCTAAAGCTACAAATATTTTGTAGACATTATACAGAATTTTATCTGCAAGGTTTATTCAAACTTTAAAGTAGAAAAGAAGAAGTAAAAGTTTATAAGTACTGCCGTAAAAGATAACAAACGAGCCAGATCACACAAGGTATGTCTAAAGTGACCATTTCGAGAATACGAGTGTTTAAACTTTTTGGCTTTAAATGACACTTAAGTTTCGAGATAATTTATACTTAGTAATATAATGACAGAAATTCACAAAGTGAAAGTAAGGTACGATCAAATCTTTCTCGGAAAAGCAAACTTGCTTCATGTTTTGGTCACTCGTTTCAGTTAAAAATAATTTTTGCCAAGATTCGTAAAAATACTTTGGTAGTAACTTTGTTTTTAAGAACTGTAGTACAGTAGACCCTCGTTTTACGCGGGTTTGTTTTACGTGGTTTCGATTATATGCGGTTTAAGATTCGACACCATTATTTTATTTTACTCGGATGAGTTTTGGTTTTACGCGGGTTTGACAATGCAAACAGATAAAATTTTCCCCTCTTTCAGAATCCAAACTCCTAACGATTACAGGATACAGATAATGAACTGCATTTTGGCGGGCTAATAATCGAGCTTTGGCCACTGGAGACATTTTATGCGATTACTTCCAGAGTTCTTTCGTGTAGTCAATTTATTAAACTTACACAGCTCAGAACTCACTAGAAGAAGAGCTTTTAGGAGTGACAAAAGAGGGCAAAAAACCTACGACGATACCAACATCGGTGACACACAACCAAAAACGTTCACATTGAAAATTTTGGGCCATTCCTAGACAAGAGAAATGATACATGGAATACACCACCAGCTCAGCCAAGTCCAACCGAGGACCGCAGTTTCATGCTTATTAGCACTCATGAGCCCGGCATAGGAGAAACTGAGCTGGAGATGGAAAACCTCTTAAGGAAGTCAAGAGTATCAAACAAACTGGTAGCTAATACAGAATTAGCCCTGACCAGACGAGTGACTGAAGCAATAGTTCGGTTCAACTCGAATATTTAAGGCAAGGCAGGTATATTCAGAAGTTACCGTTCTATAGCCAAGACAAAAGCAGAAATACATGGAATACACCGCCAGCTCAGTCAATTCCAGCCGAGGACTGCAGTTAAATTGTAGTCCTCGGCTGTATTAATTCTGTACTAGTCGACCCGTGCGGAACTCCGCACTGTGATTCGAATCGTTTCATAAAGCATTTCGCTCTTTAAAAATTTCAAAGGAAGAACATTTTTTTGAAAATAATAACTATTTGTTACCGCAGGCTGCTTGAACCGTTATGACTTAGATCGCAGCAAGTGTTCATCATTTACCAGCACGGTTAAAATACAAAATAAATTGAACTATGCTCTTTTTTAAGCGTAGATTTTCGAATGTAGTAAAAATGCTTTTTCTTTTTTTTTTCTTTTTGCAAAAAGAAGAAAAAAATTATAT
Source organism: Uloborus diversus (assembly GCF_026930045.1). NCBI lineage: Eukaryota > Metazoa > Arthropoda > Arachnida > Araneae > Uloboridae > Uloborus > Uloborus diversus. The sequence goes on along the minus strand of NC_072732.1, from coordinate 189,013,830 downwards.
TTTATCCTTCAAATTGAGGTAGTAATTTTTCTATTTGTACAAAGAGTCAAAAACTCATTCGAAGAATACATATTTCAATATACGATTTATTACTTTTTCTAAACAAAAAAGAAAATTCTATTGTAGTCTGAAATCTTAAACCTGATAATTATATTTTCGCTTACATTATGCTTTAATTTTCTTACCACAGCCAAAGTTTTTTTGGAAAAAAAAAAACTTACAACTCTGAAGTAATTTAGCACAAAGTTACATCAAGTTTTCATAACAGCAAGAAGCGTTTCCTTCTCATTTATTCTATTTCCTCATATTTGTTACTCACTTAATTAAGCGTTCATATAATACGCGATATTTTTCTACTTTTTTGATGCAGATTGTCCGGACGTGGGCCCGAACACTCATTCTCCTGATTACCAGGAGAATGCCCTGCCAATCAAGCTATTCAGCTGTGTCGGTCATAGTGCAAGTTTAAGTTATAAGTTTAACCAAAAACCTCATTCTGGTTCTTTAGAACGGGTTTTTTGGTAGAAAAAAACAATTTTTAGACCGTGGGTCTATTTTTCGTCAGTAGCCAGCACGATAAGCTTTAAAATAAGGTGTAAATCAGAGAAATCGATCAAGAATTGAGGAAAATCTGGCGTAGAAACCAAAAACAAGCTACAGAAATAATATATAAGGATTAGCTACCAGTTCGGCACTCTTAGCTTCCTTAAGAGGTTTTCCACTTCCAGCTCAGTCATTCCTATGCCGAGCTGATGAGTGCTAATAAGCACGAAACTGCAGTCCTCGGCTGGAATTGAATGAGCTGGCGGTGTATTCCATGTATTTCTGCCTTAGTTCTGGCTATAGGTAACTTCTGAATAAGAGAAATGATCTTTCTGATTTGTTAGTGAAGGAAGTTTCTATCTTAGAAATGATCACGGATGCGTTAATTCTCTGCAAAGAACTATAGAGAAAAAAAAATCTTGCCTGTCAGAAGACTATCATAGCCAGCTCCTTTTCATAAAACATTAGTGTTTTCTTTATGCATGTTGTGCATAGAAATCGATATAAGTACACATTAAACTTATTAGGCAATTAGTCATTACTAGAATGATGTAATTTTTTTTATCCACGGAACCTAACCCCTGTTTTAACACTACTATAAAGTCTTAATTTACGCGGTTTTGATTACGCGGCATTTCCGAGGAACGTAACCCCAGCGTAAAACGAAAGTCTACTGTATATTAATAAGAAAAAAAAAAGTTCATTACTTGGTCAGATATGAAATTTATTTGATACGAATTGAGCTAAATTGTTTTCCGAAAAGTATTTTTAGCATTCATTTATATTGTTTTAATCACACATTTACCAAGACTGTGTGATCCAAGAATTTATAAGATAGAAATAGAAGAAAGTTTCGTGATTTTCACTACGTACTAGTTTTTTCTTGGAAACATAAGGGAGTTTCATACAACAGTTTACCACATTAGGTAACTTTCTGTCGCATAAGCCGGTACACGGTGCGGCAGCATTTTTAGAGAAAATTTACAGACTCAATTGCAAATGACTACGGTACAGGAATAGCAATGTGTGTTTTATTATGGTTCCATGAAAGCAAGTTTGTAGTAACCGAGTGTACGCAGCTCCAGTTCTGGGTATCGATAAGCTAACACAATGAATCATTCAAGTCATTGCAGGAATCCTTGTTGAAATGCTTTAAAATTAGTATATAACTTAATTTAGGATTCATATTTCACGTGACACTAAAGCAGCTCATGTGGAACAATGTAACATTTGAAATTGTGTTGTTTAAAACATTGTTATGCTATTGTGCTGTCCTTAAAAAAAAAAAAAAAAAAAAAAAAAAAAAAAAAAAAAACATAGGTACTGCAATTTGTCCTTTTTTTCTTTGCGCTGAATACTTTCGACCGACCTTGTACCTCATTTCTTAACTTTTCTTATCAAAATCAACTGCAGGCGTTTCCGTGGACGACCTCTTGTTGCTTTTATACCAAAACGATGTATTTGCTTCGATCTTCGAATGGAAAGATCAAAATGGTCTGGCTGAATCTATACAGTTTTTGAATTTCATCCACGTGGTCTCCAGTGGCCGGCAGAGCACTATTGTATTTTTCTTAGATGCCAGAAGTAGTAATATTTTCTTCAATCATGTAAGTAAATATTAAAATACACCATTAGAAGATTGCATTTTATGATAGTTTTTAACTCGCAACGTAACACGGAAAGGAATTATAAGTTTGACGTGTGTATCTGTGTGTGGCATCCTTGCTCCTAAACGGATGGATGGAGTTTATTATTTTTTTGATCGGAAGATGACTTGATAGAAAGTATTCTAGCTAGACCTCACCTTTTTAAGACTACAATTACCACATATAAGAATTAAAAACCTAACAAATTTGCATTCTTTTGTAATTTTATCAATCAAAAGGACACATTTTTCTTCTTATAATGGAATTTGTTTCGAACTTCCAAGCTATATAGTACTGGAATTATCTAATCTTTTTTTTTAATAAATTTTAAAAATAATTCAAAGTCCTCATTCCAAAACAATCGGAAAGGACTTCATTGTTGGCCAGACAAATCGAGAAATCTCAATGATTTAAAATGCTTATGTTTTGCCATTGTCTATTTGTTAACAAAACAAAAAAACTTGTAATTGATTTTGCATATAAAAGCAAGGTTTTTAAAATAACTTTCAATTTCCCTCCCTTGATTTTGCTTTTTTCAGTCTGAGCACCGATTAGATGGAAAGGCAAACTTCCGGTTTACAGGCGGAAATGGAAGCATCTATTAGTTTTCAGGGATGCCAGTCTTGATGTATGTTAGCCTCTAAATTAAGCAGAGTCTCATTCAAATGGGCAGAACACGCGTATCACATTTTGACTTTCCCCCTCATTCAGATAGACTCGTCGTCAGTAGACGTTTGCCAATTTCATATAATACGTGGTCAAACTGTAACTACCAAAACTTAGTGGTTGTAATTATTTTTCCTTTTCCATGTTTTGTTATGTTATCTAAAAAACAATTAAATATATTTTAAGTTTAGGAAAAGAGTAGGTACAATGAGATACAAAAATTCAATTACATGTTTTATCATAAAAAACCACGGAAATCAATTATTTCAAATGGTACAAAATTTGTCCCTGTAATAGGTGTTATAAAAGTATATCTAGAAAAAACTACGAATTCACACAAACGAAAAAATAAATAAAAACAAAATTCAATTTCGTCTCCGTGTTCCCCCAGTTAGTGAGAGCAATGGAAACACGTGTGTTTTGAATTAGCAAACTTTAAAATAATTTAAATTTACCTGAAAAATATGAATAATAGTTCCCGTTTGGTTTTGGCATAAGGTATTTCTTTCGGCAAGGTAAATTTCATGTCGTCTTGACACACAGCAAGGACATCTACGGTGAATTTGCTTGTGACTGAGATAAAATGATTTAGATGATTCTGGATAATTAAGTTGGCTTAAAATGTCATCTTGTGGTGTCGCATTTGATAAGGATGGAAAGCTTTCACTGTAGCTTTTGTCTAAAGTATGTCCCAAAAGTTTAGAGACAAAAAGGTTTTCGTGTTTTACTAGTTAAAAAGAGAAGTAACGAATTCAAAACAATTTAGAATCATAAAAAATATCATTACAATATTAACACTTTATACAAATTACATTAAACAATCACAGCCTTTATGATAAAATTTTAAACTCAAATTTTACTGTCCCAAAAGTTTATAGACAAATCATTATTTTCACAGCTGTTTGTTTCACAGAACAACTATTTCGAATGCCTCATACGGTTAGTTTGTATGTATCTCTTCAATATTGAAGTTATTTCATGTAAATAGTAATGCCAATACCACATGAAAAAGAAATGGGTCCTTTTCGAACACTTTTTGCTGAAATTGAATCAAATAGTTGTTTCATCAATGAAGAATACTGTGAAACCTGTGTAAGTTGACCACTCGCGGTGCAGTACTTTGGTGGTCAACTTAGACAGGTGGTCAATTTATAAGGGGCGGTAATGATTTTTTTTTTTTTTTTTTTTTTTTGTCATTTCTTGCACCATGTATTCATTTTTTGAGTTATTCACCCTTATTCTTTCTGTTCAACTCACTTTCACTGTTTAACATTATTGAAAGTGAAACAATAATTAAAAATACTATTCAAATAATTTTGTTATTTTTTCCTTGTTTTCAACTATATTAGACACTGTAGTTTTAGAAATTCCATATGTGCCGGGTAATTTTCTCTGGCTATCTCCATTTTCAATTAATTTTAATATAATATTTCATAATTTTTATTAATCTGAAGTTCAACTAACTTTCTTTTTCAAGCCTTTTTTGTACAACTTGTAGGACAAAACATAATAAGCGCGACTCTCCCGATTCGTAAAGGCAAAATTAAAATGTTCTATCTCTTAATCCAGCAGAACCATCTTGCACCAGAAGCATATAACTTTACTCATTAGCAGGCCCAGATCTGCGTACCCGCAGTGCGAGGGGCCCGCGTCCTCAAAGAAGGGTCTAACGGCCCTAGAAATTGAAGAAAAAGTAGAAAAAAAAACTAGCACTAAGACTTATTCACTTTACAAATAGACACTGCTGGTCACTAGGGAGAGGTCCTACATATTTTGTTGCAGGGGGCCCCAAAATGTATAGATCTAGGCCTGCTCTTTTTAGCACAATTCCTGTGTTGCCACCTTATATTGCAACTGAAAGAAAAGTCTTTGAACTTTTCTACTGACTCCTATTTTCATTGAACAAAGTACAAAAAGCTATCTCAAATAGAACAACAAATGAAAAACAAGTTTGGAGAATAAAGAGCAGCATAAGCTTTATGCTGCTGTTAAGTTAGTAAAATGCTAGTTTGTCATCAAAGCATTAAAAAACATTTTTGGAAAGCTATCAAAAAAAGAAATAATAATAAATAAATAAATAAATAATAAAATAAAATAATTTGCTGAAGGAAGTTTAAAAAAATAAACCAAGTGGTCAACTTACAAAGGGTTTTTTAAAATACTCCAAACCAAATTTGGCATACATTAGTGGTCAAGATAGACAGGTGGTCAAGATAGAGAGGTGATCAAGTTACAGAGGTTTTCCTTCATTATATGAGAGAGGACTAATTCCATTCCTGAGACAAAAGCGGTCAACATAGACAGGTGGTCAACTTACAAGGATGGTCAACTTTACAGTTTTTACTATATGGAGCTAAAGTTTTTTTTAGAAGAGAAATTCTTCGATCATGAAAATTTCAGCAAATATGATACAGAATTTAAAAAGGATGGAAATACTTGAAATAAAGTGAATAACTGTGATTTTTAATTGAAAAATATGATGTATAGTGGAGTATCGTGAGACGAGATTGCCTTGAATGTAGCGATTTTTTTTTCATAGTTTTTATAAAAAATGAAACATTTTTAGCATCAATTCTACAAGTTTCTGCATCGAAAATACCTATAGTAACATTATACTTGTTAAAGTTTGTAAAACTCACATAAAGCGATATTATTCGCTGTGTGTCTGAACTTGGTTTAAAGAACAAATGTAGAAATGCTTTTGTTATAAGTGCTATGTAAAGCTTATTTATAAACCGCAATCAATGTCTAAAATTCAATTTTAATGTCGAAAAATATAAGACGTTATGATTTTAACAGTAAACAATTCGAACTAGTATGTTGTGGCCATTACGAAACTTTCTTCTGTATTTTTCTTTTTCTTTTTTTTTTTTCTGATCCCTCCCCATGCTTGACGAGGAAGCAATATTCCCAACAAAAACAAAATTACACATGCAAAAACTTGACGACTATCCCAATGTCTGAATTATTGCAAAAGCAAAGCAAAGAGCGAAAATTGAAAGTTATTTTAAAAGCCTTGCTTGAATTAATTATAAATATTTTATTTGTTAGCAAACATAAGATGGCAACAGTTAAAAATTTTAAATCATTGAGATAATGTTTCCTATCATTTCCATACAATTAAAATCACGAGAAATACGCAGACGACAATCTATTACGATTTATCTTTCTTATTGTTGCATTAATAAAAATATTTTTATTCGCAAAAAAAAAAAAAAAAATCAACACCTCTTGGAGCGATCGGCGTCAAAATTGAACCAAAGAATGTTTACATATGGATTCACATATATTCCAAATTTCAACCAGAACGTAGCATTACTTCTTGAGATAGGGCACTCAAAATGGAAAAAAAGAACGGGTGATTGCGCTACCCCCTTTTTAGCTGTTGACACAAAAATAAAATCAGTTCTTATACCCACTAAGGGCTACTTGCCGATAAATTTTTCTTTCATTCCGTTCATTATTTCTTGAGATACAGTAGTCACAATTGACGACAAAAAACGTTCTATAGCTCAACCCCCGTTTGAGTTATTGACACCAAAATTGAATCAGCACCTGTTCCTGTTAGTACCAACATATGGACCAAATTTTGTGTGATTCCGCCAGTTACTTCCTGAGAAATAGCAAGCACGCGTAACTCAAAAAACGTCCCATTGCTCCACCCCCCTTGGAGGAATTCGCGCCAAAAACTAATGGGCACAAGTTCACATAGGGGCACATATGTGTACTAAATTTCGTTCGATTTCATTCGGTAGTTTTTGTTGTAGAGCGGCCACAAAAAACTGGTCACACACAGACGTGACACACATACATACACACACACACACATACATACATACACACACACACACATACACACACATACACACACACACACAGACAGACAGACATTTTCCAAAAATGGTCGAAATGGACTCAGCACACCTCAAAACGTTCGAATCCGTCAAAATTCGAAATTCGAAAATTTGCACGAATCCAATACTTTCTTCTATATATTAGATATAGAAGAAAGTAATGATGTTTTTACTTTCTTCTATATCTCATATATAGAAGAAAGTATTGGATTCGTGCAAATTTTCGAATTTCGAATTTTGACGGATTCGAACGTTTTGAGGTGTGCTGAGTCCATTTCGACCATTTTTGGAAAATGTCTGTCTGTCTGTGTGTGTGTGTATGTATGTGTGTGTGTGTGTGTGTGTGTGTGTGTTTGTATGTGTGTCACGTCTGTGTGTGACCAGTTTTTTGTGGCCGCTCTACAACAAAAACTACCGCATGAAATCGAACGAAATTTAGTACACATATGTGCCCCTATGTGAACTTGTGCCCATTGGTTTTTGGCGCGAATTCCTCCAAGGGGGGTGGAGCAATGGGACGTTTTTTGAGTTACGCGTGATTGCCATTCCTCAGGAAGTTACTGGCGGAATCAAACAAAATTTGGTCCATATGTTGGTATTAACAGGAACAGGTGCTGATTCAATTTTGGTGTCAATAACTCAAACGGGGGTTGAGCTATAGAACGTTTTTTGTCGTCAATTGTGACTGCTGTATCTCAAGAAATAATGAACGGAATGAAAGAAAAATTTATCGGCAAGTAGCCCTTAGTGGGTATAAAAGCTGATTTTATTTTGGTGTCAATAGCTAACTAGTATGTTGTGGCCATCACGAAACTTTCTTCTATATTTTTCCTTTTTCTGATCCCTCCCCATGCTTGACGAGGAAGCAATATTCCTAACAAGAACAAAATTACACATGCAAAAACTTGACGATCATCCCAATGTCTGAATTATTGTAAAAACAAAACAAAGTGCGAAAATTGAAAGTTACTTTAAAAGCCTTACTTGAATTAATTACAAATATTTTATTTATTAACAAACATAAGACGGCAACAGTTAAAAATTTTAAATCATTGAGATAATATTTCTGATCATTTCCATACAATTAAAATCACGAGAAATACGCAGACGAGAATCTATTACGATTTATCTTTCTTATTGTTGCATTAATAAAACTATTTTTATTCGCAAAAAAAAAAAAAAAAAAAAAAAAATCAACACCTCTTGGAGCGATTGGCGTCAAAATTGAACCAAAGCCTGTTTACATATGGATTCACATATATTCCAAATTTCAACCAGAACGTAGCATTACTTCTTGAGATAGGGCACTCAAAATGGAAAAAAAGAACGGGTGATTGCGCTACCCCCTTTTTAGCTGTTGACACAAAAATAAAATCAGTTCTTATACCCACTAAGGGCTACTTGCCGATAAATTTTTCTTTCATTCCGTTCATTATTTCTTGAGATACAGCAGTCACAATTGACGACAAAAAACGTTCTATAGCTCAACCCCCGTTTGAGTTGTTGACACCAAAATTGAATCAGCACCTGTTCCTGTTAATACCAACATATGGACCAAATTTGTTTGATTCCGCCAGTTACTTCCTGAGGAATAGCAAGCACGCGTAACTCGAAAAACGTCCCATTGCTCCACCCCCCTTGGAGGAATTCGCGCCAAAAACTAATGGGCACAAGTTCACATAGGGGCACATACGTGTACTAAATTTCGTTCGATTTCATGCGGTAGTTTTTGTTGTAGAGCGGCCACAAAAAACTGGTCACACACAGACGTGACACACATACACACACACACACACACATACACACACACATACAGACAGACAGACATTTTCCAAAAATGGTCGAAATGGACTCATCACACCTCAAAACGTTCGAATCCGTCAAAATTCGAAATTCGAAAATTTGCACGAATCCAATACTTTCTTCTATATATTAGATATAGAAGAAAGTAAAAAAGGGGTAGCGCTATCGCCCGTTTTTTTTTTTTCCATTGTGAGTGCCCTATCTCAAGAAGTAATGCTACGTTCTGGTTGAAATTTGGAATATATGTGAATCCATATGTAAACAGGCTTTGGTTCAATTTTGACGCCGATCGCTCCAAGAGGTGTTGATTTTTTTTTTTTTTTTTTTGCGAATAAAAATATTTTTATTAATGCAACAATAAGAAAGATAAATCGTAATAGATTGTCGTCTGCGTATTTCTCGTGATTTTAATTGTATGGAAATGATCGGAAATATTATCTCAATGATTTAAAATTTTTAACTGTTGCCATCTTATGTTTGTTAACAAATAAAATATTTGTAATTAATTCAAGCAAGGCTTTTAAAATAACTTTCAGTTTTTGCATGTGTAATTTTGTTTTTGTTGGGAATATTGCTTCCTCGTCAAGCATGGGGAAGGATCAGAAAAAAAAAGAAAAATATAGAAGAAAGTTTCGTAATGGCCACAACATACTAGTTTTTATTAGCGTAAGACTGGGTTTTGATCTAGGGTCATGCGATGACCCCCAAGCGTCCTAACGTAAGCTTAGGAAGCGCGCGTTCTCCCGGGTACTTAAAAGCATGAAAGAAAATAAGTATATGATTTCTCGATTACAACACTCAAAAACTGCAGTTAATCTTAATATCTGTATATTTACGTTAACTCTAAAGCAGCCAATAAAATTTAAATGAAAAATTTCAGGGAAAAAGAAATAGTATATGCGGTATAGTGTGTAAAAGCTGTTTGTACAAAGCTGTATCCCACCCATTTCTTCTCTCCAATTTTTAACTTAAATTTAATTGGCTGATTCAGAACTAATCTCAATTTAAAGGTATTAAGATTATTTACAATTTGTGAATTGTAATCAAGAAATTATATACTAATTTTATTTCATATTTTTAATGCGAAGCGAGCTAACAGAAATAGTACTTAGAATTTAAAAAACAGTTTCGTACATTTTATTTTAGTTTTTAATATAACTGTAAGTTTGCTTGATTCCACAAACTTTTCCCATCTCCATCAAAAAAAAAGAGAATTTCGTTGAGTTAAGAAATGTTTTTTGTAGTTTGCGTGGTTTCTATTTGATCCTTCCCTGGTTTTCAGATACTCTTAGGGACTTTCTTTCTTCTTTTTATTGCAAAAATATTATCAGTGAATTTAGCAAAGGGCATTAATAACGTGAGAAAAGGTTTAATTTCACTTAATGTTAGTTTTCGTTGAGAATAATTACATTGAAAAAAAAATCTTCTGTCTTCTCTTACAGATGCATAAAGTTAGAGACACTCTTGCAAATCCCTGCTTCTATCGATGGATATTTTTCAACTGGTTTGGCGTGAATACAGAACCTTTGCATAGATATAAATCTTCTACAGTGTGTTGGAGAACCATTTTCGTAAAACAAAAAACCGAGCAAGTATGATTGCATTTCCAAATCACTTCAACTTTTTAACTTCTGATGATATAGTTTTAATTTATAAGTGTTATAAAAGATTTTTTTTCTTCTTTACCAGTATTATATTTCATTATAATCATTCTAAACCAGCGTTGGAAACGGCGATTCTGTACCTCAATCAGTTCACCATATTCACACGAATTTTTACCACGAATTGATTATCTAGCCCACAAAGTAATATAATTCTATGAAAGAAATATTTGACAAGATTATTAATTTTTTATGTATACCTTTTTGAAAAAAAAAAAAAAAAACTAGTACAGATACAGCAAAGAAATTTATTGCATAACAGTCTACCACCATTGCGCTATTTTTCGACATTGCTCCCTGATTTTCCAAGCATTTGTCATAGCGTGGTACAGATTCTTGTATATCTATTTGTAGATGAGGTATACAAAATAGTAGAACGCCTGTGGGTAACCATAGGGTAACATGTTCTTAGAGCTCATCATTGAGGCTGTGCCATCGACGGCCAAGGAACGATTGTTCAAAATCGTCCCAGGCCAAAGCCCTGGAATAGTTCTCATTGTTGTCTACCCAGGGGGCAACTTTCTACGTATAGGTCGTCGCTAAAAAGAAGAATGGGCGTATCTCACTTTTAAGCATTTTGCAGAAAACCGATTTAAAGATTTTCAGTTTATTATATCGCTTGAGAACCGCCACCAGTGTGAGGGACTGTAACTTTTTTACTGTTTATTGTAGAGATACTCCCATTGGACATATAATAAAATCGACTTTGGATACTTCGGTGGTGGTTTGGACATTTCAGTTTCGGTTCGGCAAAAAAAATTTCGATTTTTTTGAGTTACGCCCATTTGTTATTTTAGCAAACGAGGTATACAAAAACCTGTACCACGCTATGACAAATGCTTGGAAAATCACGGGAACAATGTCGAAAAATAGCATAAGGGTGGTAGATTTTTGTCTAATAAATTTCTTTACTCCGTCTGTAGGATTCTTTTTTTACAGTGAACTAACTCTCTCTATTCTGAACACTCATGGGACCGAACAAAAGTGTTTAGATTATAGGGGTGTTCATTATAGAGGGAGGCTGGATAATGCATGTACATGTATTAAATATTGAGTCAATAAACTATGTTCAGTACTCTGCCTGGTGAGATATACCAGTTACAGATTTAGAGGAATTTTGGATTGTTGGTTAGTGCAATGTCTAATTCAACTCAGTAGGACCTCTTGCATTTATTTATTTCATTGTAATTTGGAAAGTTTTACACAACATTCAACCATAAAACATTGCAGCATAGCTATCGGTGCAATACCTGGGGGAAAAGTGGTATTTTAATCTTTTTTTGCACTTTGTATTTAAATGAAAATGTTTCCGGGTGATTCTCAGCCCCATTTTGCTTGCAGGTAATCATACTTCAAAGGTCTTGAATACTACTTGATACAATGGTTGGATTCTTGAAAAATATGTTATTGGCAGAAACTTCAGGCTCCTCTCTCTCTCTCTCTCTCACACACACACACACATATTACTAAGCTGAATGATTTTATGTGATGCAGTAAATATCCAGGAAAATATTTTTTATTATCGGGAATGTATTTCGGGCTTTCCAATTTTATTCATAGGAATTCTCGAGCACCGATTGTGAACTTGTTCAGTACATAGAGAGGTAATAACTGAAGGGGGTTAAAAATAGCATTCATAATACTGGGGTGTTCATATTATAGGGCGTTCAGAGTACAGGGAGGTCAGCCTATGGAGTTTCGCCGGGACTATCAAAATGTGTTCAGAATATTGGGGTGTTCACATTAGGGAGTGTTCAGATAGAGAGTGTCCGCTGTATTTCAAAACGGTACTTACTTTTAAAACTTGCCTCATATAGATAAAAAGCATTACGGTAAGATATTTAACTCTTACATTGTTATTTCGTTGTGATGTTAACGATCGTCTCAAGCTCAATTTCTTAAACTTGAGGAGACCGTTTCTAAGCCACGTACGCCTTTATTACATGAAAAATATAAGAAACACTCTTTAAACAGAAACAAGCAAATTCAATTTTTGTAAAGTCTTTTTCATCCAAGTCTTTGAACGAGTTACATAGCTGATTTATATACGGACTCTTTTAATGCTTAGTTTTTAAGTAATTGTTTTTAAATTGTCTTTTATTAGGGCAGCCGTAACAGTACCCTGTCTCTCATTGGTCCCTCCGTCACGAGTGATGGTGGCTGCTATATTGATGAGTATTTGGGCGACTGGTCTTCTTCAACATCTGTTACAGATTTGCGCCCTCCAGAAAGACTCATTGAAAATTTCAAGAATGGTCTTTTCAAAGTTTCCTTATTAAATGTAAATAGAAAGAAATTTTTTGTAAAAAAATAATTTTTAATGAAAAAAAGTAGCTCATTAGTTTATATCTTCAATTTAAGTGTTTAATATGTAATATGGTGAACTTCTCGCTGGTTTGGAAGAATACTTTTTAGCTACTGGCGTGAAGATGTACTCGGTTACACGTGTGCGTTTACTGTATATATTTTTTTTGGGGGGGGGGGGGGTAAGGGGGTAGATTTTGCGGCGTTTGATTCAATGGGGAAAATATTAAGTGAAGTTTGAACAAAAGATAAATGAAAAGCAAAGTGAATAAATGTTTTAGACATGTGCTTCGTTGGCAATAAGAACGCAGTTTACGATGCATCAGTTGAAAGCTGAGCTGTATCAGAAATCTGAGTCGTCACCAGGTTATTTGCATTTGTGCTACGTTACGAATCTTCAGTAAATCATTTAACTCTTCATTAATTTCTCATCTTGCCTGGAGATATTAATGCACTGTCACGAAATTTACCAAATGGCCAACTTGGCCACTAATTTTGTCACCAGCCTTTCGTATGTAAATGCTCAATAAAAATAAATGGACTGTATAAATTTAATTTTTCTGACAGCATTGATTGAAATGCCAGAAAAATGATCTGTTTTCACAGTAGAGAGTGCCCGAGTCAATGCAAATAAAAGCGTACCATTCAAGCTAGCTTTTGTGGAAGCGGTCATGAGCAGTTCCACCAAACATCAGGGGCGCTCCGATGGGAGGTCGCTGTGAAATCTTAAAATTTCCCTATTCGTTTTTTTTTTAGATGATTCAGCAAATTGGAGACATAACTGCAATATTGGAATTATTGAATGCCCAGTAGTACCTATTCGTTAGATATGTGTTCATACCCGTATTTTATCATTCGGCAAAATTTGGAATTCCATTCGACGAGTTGAGAATGTCCGCCCTTACAAAAATTTACTTTTGGGGCTCCTTTGACACAGGCACCTCCCGAAAAATTTCCTTATTTAACAAGTTTTTTCAGATGATTCGGAAAATTTGGAAACATAATTGCTACATTGGAATTTTTAAATGCCCAATGGCACCTATTCATTAGATGTACTCATGTGTTCATACCCGTATTTTATCGTTCGGCAAAATTTGGAGTTCCATTCGACAAGTTGAGACTTTCATCCCTAACAAAAATGTAAGTCCTGGCCGCTATTGTGTATGCATGCATGAGTTAAACCCGCATATAATTTCAAACATACACTACTAGTTGACGGGCTCCTACAATTAGCACAGAACTTTAGCAAATAAAAATTAGTCATTGAAATGATGCATTCTTGTTCTTATTAAACGGAGGAGTCGTTATTATTGTTATTTTTTTAACTATGAACTCATCGCATGTTTTTAGGAACAACCATTTTATGCGCCACTAGAAGATGGCAGCGCAGAAGGCTTGGAGTATGAGCTCATCAATACGCTAACAGAAAAGCTTAACTTCAGGTTTGTTAATAAAATTATAAGCATTTATTTGTCCTTTTTTGAAGTTTATCAAACTTGAACCGTGATCCCTCTCGACCCTCTTACGCTTGCACGAGATTAATGTTGCCAATATTGGCAGATTAAAAAAATTATATCACATGAAAGTTGGCGACCAGTTCTAACTTTTCAATGGGGTTGTTTCCTTCAGTCAAAAGTAGTACTTTTAGTCACTGAAATTGATAGAATAAGCAAAAAAAAAAAAAAAAAAAACCATGAACCCAGAAAATTCTTTCATTTTCCCAACAGTAATTTTTTAATTATTTTTTTAAAATGTTCGATTTTTCAAACAAGGCGTGGTCTTGATGACGTCACAAATGATGCTCTTTGGCGCATCTTTATACCGCGTTTCCACGTTATGATAATCAAGAAGCGAATTAAAATTGCGCTCTATGCTTGCTATCAACCATATCGTTGCCAATACGTGAGTAAAGATGCGAATTAAATATTTTGCTCTGTGAATGGCAACACAGAATGGCATTTCATCATTTGTGATGTCATCGGCATGAAATGTAAACAATAAAAACGCACCGATTTAAGTAATTTTTTAAAAATGTTAAACTTAAGCAAATTATTTAAAAAAATAGCTAGATCGTATGTTTTTAAGCATGTTCTTTCAGAAAAAAATACTTTTAAAATTTCGGAAATGTTTCCGGAGAATAACGCCCCCCCCCCCCCGCAATCCCAACAATAGCACTGCTTAAGTAGTAACGAAAATAGTGAAGAATAAAGAAATTATAAAGATTACAAAAAAAAAACTGGGTCAAAGAAATCGTATGAAATACCGTTACAAGGAATACCAATGCAATGATATAAATTTTTAGTCTCGATTTAATTTCTATTACATTGCTTGAGTTCAGTTCAAGAGAAATTTCCCTTTACAACAAACAAAATTTGCGGTCTCATGAAGCTCATTGTAACGTGTTTTCACTATTTCTTTGCTCGGGTTTTCTAAAATGTTAATGGTTCATGTGCCTTAATATAAAGTATTTTCAAATTGTACTCATTTGTCTTTGAATACTATTTCAGAATTCAAGTCGCAGAAAATGTTGATGAAGAATTTGGAAGAAAACTGCCTAATGGTACTTGGACTGGATTCATCGGCCTTATAACTTCAGGGGTACTTTCTTTTAAATAGTGCATTCTACGCATATCAAGTTTTTATTATACTCGTTTAATATCAACGATTCAACGTATTACTTGTGTTCACTTAATTTTTATTCAGGTTTTGAAAATCTGTAGTTTTTATTTGATAAATTTCATGTAAAAAAGTTTTACAAGCCTTATGTATTATTCTTATTATATGATTCAAACTCATAACATTTTATTATGCTAGGAGTCTCAGCTTGTTAGCTCTCACCAAACTCTTAAGATTGTTTCGCAATTTTATTTGATTACCCTAGTGCTTCTTAATCATCGGCCTATTTAGTTACATGCGAGCTATGAAGCTGACCCATGTGGTCCGTTTCTTTGTGCACTGTTACAAAACGAGAATCACAATTAGTCACAATGTAGCAAATTTGAACCCCACTGTTCAGAAATTAGTTTCTAGAAAATGAATGTAGCTTCGTGTTAATACCATAAGTATCAAGTAAGTATTACGAAAATTATTGATTTGTAATTTTATTTCCTTTTCCTAACAATGTAGAAAAATTTAAATAATAAAAAATATATGTATGTTCTTCGGGGCCAGCGTGAGTTTCTACCCTTTACCCGCTACCCTAAAAATTTTGAAATGACGGGTCTGGTACGGTCTTCGAGAAAAAAGGGGTTGGGCAATGGGCACCACTGCCGGGACTGACTTAGCCAATGGAACTTTGTCTTGCTCATTGTATTGCTTTCAAGGCACGGATTGGAGTCAATTAAGTAACGCATCATAAAAGTTTTCCAAATTCATTCTTCGAGTAAACTTCGAAGTAAAAAGTTCATTCCTACCAAATAATAAAGTTACATACGTGTAGCTTCGTTTTCTTTCCAGAAAACCATCTTCAGCATTGCAACCCTTTCCATCAGCAACAGAAGGATGCAAGCAGTCGACTTCAGCTCCCCCTACCTTTTCGGTAAGATGGCATTCGCGGTTTTAAATCCCGCCTTGGAAAGCAGAAAGTACGTCCTCATAAAGCCCTTGTCTCCACCGGTAAGTGAGAAGAATTTTTAACCTTTACGCAAATGGCTGTACAGACTACTGTAAGAGGAACATTGATTTCAGGCCGTGGTAGCCTGATCGGTAGGGCATTGGACTCGGGGCCGGAGGGGCTCGGGTTCGATCCCCGCTGGTCGAAGACCCACCGTCGTCATTAAAGGGGACTGGGCGACGTTAAATATGCTCGTGGTCTCAATGTCCTCCAAGTGAAACGATACCTCTGGGGGTGCTAGTACCAGGTAGCTATTAGCTCTTGGACTAGTTCTAAATTCTCATTAACTGTTCGATCCGGTGATGGTGCTGCCATCTATCGGTATATAAAATAATTGGAGGCAAGGCACTTAGTATGCAGTCCTCGACATAAATACAGTTGTAGTCAGTTGTGACTCTTGAATAGAATAGAATAGAACATTGATTTCAAACACTCTGGGAATCAAATCTTCTATTAAAGAAATAACAACAGTGTAAAATACGGTATCTACTTTTCTGGTGGTGAAGGTGTTTAGTGCTAGTTAAGGAATTGGATTTCGTTTGAATTACGATTGGAAACAAAATTTCAGCTTAAACTTTTATGAAACTTTTCTAAAGGTCTTTGCAAAGAAGCGTTGCTGTGGCTGATCAATTGTACTTAAGCCAACGCAAAAAATGTTAAACTGTTAAAAAATAAATAAAATCTGCACTCTAGACGTACATGGGTCGTAACTAGCATGTATTGCTTTAATCGGAGTCTCAATTATTCAATTTTTTTTTTTTTAATGTTTTTAATTTTTGCTGGAATATAAGTACAAAAGCTAGGTGTAAACAAGTTATAAGTTACTTAAACACAGCTTTTGTAGTTCAGCCGGCGAAAACACAATGTTAAAAAAATTCGATCGAGATCCTGTAATCCTGACCAGTTCAGTGTTTGCTAATCAGGTACAGTTCTTTAGCTGTGGGACAAGAAGAAGCAAGCAAAGCACCTTTACTATTCTATTCGTTTCAAAACGTCTATCTAAAAATCTCAAAGATTTGTCATGAATTAACTTTACATAACATTCTTGAGGGGAATTCATTTCATGTGCCATTGTAAACATTGTTGTGTCCAGGATGTAATTCATTTCAAGTTCCATTGAAAACTATAATGTTTGCAAAATTTCATTCATTTCAATAATAATTATAGACTCCTTGAAGTTTCCGAGGCGTCATTATATCGCACCCTGGCAAGGATACCAACACAAAAAATTTTGGGGAAACGTTAATTATTGATTTAAAATCTAAATGTAATGACCTTTCTTGCCACAAAACTCGCACAAAGTTAGATTTCATAACTGGTGCGTGGTGGCGTCAAAACGATATGACCAATAGAGACGCATTATGAAAATTTAAATATCTAGAAGTAATTTTTTTGAACTTTAAGTATGCATTACTAATCTAGACAGAAGAAAATAACCAATGAACATCTCGTCATAGTGGTTTTGAGCGTATTGTAATGTTTGAGACTAAATTGTTTAAAACAACTGTTGAGACCTTGCCGGGGTACGATATGTCAACAAGTCAAAAGTTGTAATGAATGCACCTATTTTATATCATACAGTTCTGACCTAATCACCTAATGTAGCGTTTTTTAAACCGCTGATCTAGTGGAACAACCTTTAGAAAACCTTGACCGATCCTACGACTTTTACCTATCCACATTCTTAAGATGTGCTTTTTTAGTAGTAATAAAATGTATAGTAATCCCCTGATAAAAATCGTAATAATAACAAATTAGACAAAATTTTGTAAGATCTTTTTCTACGTTAATGAAATAGTTTTAGTATATAGAACCAATAATTTTGTTTTTGATCGTTGAATGCAGTCAGTTCTGATTTCATTTGTCACAAGGTAATTTTTTTTGTAACACTAAACTGAATCATGTGATTATGTTTTTATAATTTTCAGCGGTTTTCTCAATCGTTTATTTGCTTATGTTGTTATCTCAGTAATTACTTATCTTGAGATTTCAATGTTAGATGATTTTTTTTTTAATTTTACAATACTTATGGTCTATGCAGTTTTTCAGGGCGTAGAATGAAGTATTCTGTGACCACCTTCCACAATGCACACACACACAACTATCCATGAAAGAGATTTAGAACTATTATATTTATATTTGGTTTATTAGTCGCTGCTAAAATATTTGCAACATTATTAAGTAGGTACAAGAAATGTTTAACGTTATTTTCACTTGTATTTCTTGTCTTAACTGAAAGTTTAATAGTTTCAAGAATACTTGTTAGGCTGTAGCCTTTTATCTTATGATTACATCCAGAAATATCAAGCAAAGCTTTGCTCAAATTATCTATGTTGCAGAAATCTTCTTGAAACATTTGTCTCTTTTCTGCATATGTCAATACATATACCTCAAGGGGATACAACACTGTCCATTTTTTCCAAAATGACATTACAGTGTTAAAATCAGCTTTACTCATATTTCCTAGAGGCATAGAGCTTTATGTCCAAAACTAGTTTCTAATTAATGGATATATAGAGTATTTTAAAAGAACACCAAGTCCACTTTCACTTAGAGGGATACAAAACCATGTGGTTAAAACAACTATTCCTGTTAAGATATGAAAATGGATATAGTGTTGTATCCCTCCGAGGTACAGATTTAAAATTCCAATTTCTTAAACTACTACTTTCTAAACTAATGGCTTGTTGAATTCACACATTTGTAGGTATGGACTGGTCTAGTATCGACTTTTTTAGCATGTACTTGTACACTGTACTTGATAACTCATTCGCTTCCTTGCAAAAGTGGTGTCCGTAGATCCTACAATGTCTGGTTCCTGTTTCGGACACTCGGACAACAAGGTAAACCATTTTCTGATGTTTTCAGTTCTTTTAATCACTTAAAGCATTTGCCTATGTCTAAAGCAGACGAACGTTATACTCGCGTGCCGGCAAGTTTGCAGATGCCCGTATCTGAGACGGGCATTCTTGTATCTCGCGTTACTTATTTCTAACGCCCGTCCGATTTCCGTTGTAGTAAAAATTACAGTTGACTTTATATAGTGGACTAGATCAACACCGCAAGTCAACCTCTGCGACATGGCTATCACGCGAATTTTTCACGAGTAACTTATTTTAGGGCTGACGCGAATTCAAGGCCCGCAACATGAAAATTTTCAGAAGAGAATCGCGGACCTTTGTTATTGGAAACAGGAGCGTGAACAAGAGGGGGGGGGGGACATTATTCTTGATCTTAACGTCACAGGCTGCCATGCGTTTGCTAATACATTGTATCGATGTCAACAGCATGCGTACTAGAGACTTCAGGGTGATCGGAAACAGTAAGATGGATGTTTTCTAAATGACAGAACTTCCACATGTGTTTGATGGCATAGCTGAATTTCTCTATCCGCTTTTTTACAGGGTCTTAAGCAAAATATTTCTAAATAAGCCACATCATCTGCTGAAAAGTCTTTTGCCGGAATATTTGTCCTCATTTGAGCTTTGTAGAAAGGAGCACCAAGCATTGGTAACATCTCTGTTTCTAATTACCTCGTCCTTTTAGGAACACCAAGTCCTGCTCCAGCAAGATTAAGCATTCGTATCTTCATCGGCAGTTGGTGGTTCTTTATCATGGTGATCCTGTGGAGTTACGCGGGTACTTTGACTTCCTTCATGACTTATCCTGGCCGAAGGCAGACTGTCGACACGGTCTCCAAACTTCAGAGGTCTCTGAATTCACGTACCTTTCGTTATGGCACCATCAAAGGGACTACCTACGAAAACTTTCTAATGGTAAATTTCTTTTTCACCTGTGTTATTGATAACAAGACGCCTTAACCAGGAATGAAACTCAGTACTTAAATACAAGAGTTCATTTATTCATTTGTGAAACCTTTTTGATTTATATTCTGTTTATAACGAAGCAAAACCAGTTTCATGGTTCGTTAAATATATTAAACTTGATTTTCTTATTTTGATCTTGTGCAAACATAATAATACTCTTGTAAACTAAGAAAAATATTGTCGACTGTTTTGGACTAAATGTTGGAGGTATATGAAAGCACAAAATGTACATCAAAAATTTGCATTCGGAAGAAAACTTTGGACGGTCCGCCGTCTTGTATGACTAGAATCTATCAAGAAATTTTTATGACGACCAACTGTCCAACTGTTGTGAAAGTTTCCTCCTGCGATGCAAATACTTTGGATCCGTTCGAGTTTAGCAATCGCGTATTGCACTAGCTCATATTATTATTTGTAATATTATGTCTAAATTCATAGTACCCACGTTTGTGCGGAACAATTCAAGTGTAATACGTTTGAGCATAAATGAAAGGAATGCAGTAGACACTTGATTCAAGAACACATTCATCAACATTATAAATTTGCAAGTTACAAGAGAAGAATAATCTGACTGAAAATTTAAGTGTTGATACAGTGCCGAATTCACACAAATGCGAGCACATCACAATGAATTTTTAGTTTTTCTTTGTGTCAGGGGGGCTCCTAGCAATAGTGACATTTGCTATATGGTAAATCCTGATCTGCACTGATAAAAAGTTTTTTTTTTTTTTTTTTAGCTCCGAAAACGCGTATGAAACATTTTTCAATGTTCGCTATAACAATGTACGTTTTTCTAGCACATTGAAATGTAAGTTCAAAATTGATATTTGTCTTTCCTCAGGGAGAAATGTCAGAGATGGATCCAGTGTTCGGAAAGAGACTCTTGGAGAATCCCGAATACCTGGTCCACGGCGTACCCGAGGGCATGGATCTCGTGCTGAAGGGGGGATACGCTTTCGTCTATTTGAGATTCGTGCTCAAGTGGTACGCTGCCGTCATGGGCGTGGAGCGCTTTCGACAGTCAAAGAATGTATTCCTCACCGAAGCCATTGGCATCGCACTCCAGAAATGCCATCCTTGCAAGATGAGTTTTGACCACATGTAAGTTATTAATTTTTTGTGTTTTTGTGTTGCAAAGTATTTACTTCTGATTATGTGTAGTAATTTATGTCTACGATATTGCCGTCTTGTCATCTAACTTTTTTTGAAAAGTAACGGGGATATCAGAAAATAGATGGGCGGAAGAGGGAAAGTTGTAGCTATTTTGTACGAAGGAATAGAAATTATCTGATCCAGGCAGAAAAGCTGTAAATAATAGCTACTATTTGTGCGTGTATTTATGAAGTTTAGGGAATTATCCTTCAGCTCTCTCCCTGCCCCCAGCCACCCGTCAAAAGACAAAAGTAGTACAAATATATGAGATCAGTCTTAGTGGTACAAAAGTTGAAACCAGGGTATAGAGAGTGTAAATCTTGATTTTACAGCTTTACTTTTATTTTTACCTTAAAATTGCCTGATCCTGCATTCGATTTTGTTTTTTGAAACGGAAGGCGGATTTCCATTTGGCATTTATTTTTTATATGCCATGAAATTGATAGCCATTTGTAAAGGAATACCTAATAAGTAGGTTCGAAACACTTAAGCCTTAAAACTATGAAAAATAATATACTTGACGTTTTCGCTTTACAAAGCTGAAAACTCCTTTTAAAGAGGGCACAAACATGCCATCGTAGTCTGTAAGACATATCATAGTTGTTACAATATCCTATCATAACTGACTTAACCTTCGAGGGATGGCTTCACTAGCAGTCTCCACTTCCACCATTCGGAAACGAAAACGGAGAAGATGGAAATTGTCTCGAGTTTCTAATACCTATGGAAAACTGCTTTACAACTACTGTGCAAAGTTTGAAGAAAAAAATCCATCCACAGAACGCAAAGTAAATTAGCAAGAAGGTTTTTAAAAGGATCTTTGACAAAAAAAAAAAAAAAAAAAAAAAATCAGGCTTAACAACGGTTCTGCGATTCTTTATGATTTCGTTCTTCTATCTCATACAAAAAAAAAAGAAGTAGCAGGCTAAAAACAACGGTTTTGCCATTCTTTATAATTTGGTTCCTCTATCTCATACAAAAAAAAATCAGGCTATAAACAACGGTTATGCCATTCTTTATAATTTCGTTCCTCTATCTCGTACAAAAAAAAAAAAAAAAAAAATCAGGCTAAAAACAACGTTTTGCCATTCTTTATTATTTGTTTCCTTTATCTCATACAAAAAAAATCAGGTTAAAACAACGGTTCTGCCATTCTTTATGATTTGGTTCCTCTATCTCTATCTCATACAAAAAAAAAAACTTTTACGATCAGCAGTGTAGACAATGTACTGCAAAGAAATGAAGAAAATAATAAAATCTACAAATTACACGAGTCTTTTCTTTACAATCTTAAAATACCGTTCTCTGTAGAAATATAATGCTATTGATAGAATGGTCTTTGCTAGGGATACTAAAGATGTTCTTTTTGATTAGTCAAAACTGATGCAAGTTTTAGGATGATGTTTTTCTTTTTGATAAGTCCCGCATACTAAAAGGCTATATTTTACCTCCGTGGTAAAAAGCTTTTTTAAAATTTAGTGCAACAAAAGAATTTGTATTAGTTTCTTCTTTTTCTTGGATTTTATCTTCAGGAAAGTAAAAGCGAATAGGACGGCAATGTTTTTCCGTCCACTCTATTATTGAAAGTATTTTTGATTGATGAAACTTTCTGAAAATACACGCTGTCTTTCAGTTGCTCTTTTTTCTGTTGTTCAATTGCAATATTTTTCTCGTATTTTTACTCTGAAATATGAAAGACATAGGCCAATTTTAACAATTTAGCGTGAAATTTCTCTTTGAAAAAAACTATTTTAAAATGAAAACCTTTGTGCACAATTTAATTCGTGCTTAATATTTATACTGATTCGCTGCTTGCTTTTTTAAATCGCAATATGCCACTGTGAATGACCATGTCCAACTCTTTTGTTTCTTCTGTGACCTGTCTAGCATTTTATACACTTCACTCAGCGGTTCCCAACCTTTTTAGTTGTGCGGACCAGTATTTTCGTAGAAAACACTGTTGCGGCCCACTAACTACTATATATTACTTGCACAGCCTAAATGTACTTTCTGGTAGGGGTGGGGAGAGGGTATCATCTGCTCATAACTGTCTTGCCAGTTCAACAACAGAGAAGCACTTTTAACTTGAAGCTAATACTAGTTTCTTCGGCAATTTTTTCAACGAAGTTTCCTATTCATTAGGTTCATCTTCAATTATAGGGGAAAGTTTCTAAGAAGTACCAAAAACCTTAAAGTTCCTTATTGGCTATATGAGACAGGGAGAGCTTTTAAGTGACATTACATCTAACAAGTGAATTTTCCCAAAAAAAAGGAAATTAAGACCCAAAGATTTTTTTCAATTTAGATTCTTGACCAGTGTCTACGGCCCAGTTACACGCTGTTTGCGGCTCACTTCTGGGCCGCGGCCCATGGGTTGGGAATTGCTGTGTTATTTTATATCGGGATTTTATAGATGTTTTTATTCATAACTGTTGCACACTCCATAATGCACAAAACGTGACAGAATCAGAGTGCATAGTGCGGTTCTGATAAGTTATGCTATGACCTTGAAAATGTTTACCTCTTTTCTTGGTAATGGGAAGAGTAATTATTGCTGAGTTGAGTTTGGTTACTTTCGCAGGAGTTTTGCAAACGTTTTCCAACTCAAATCTGCGCCAATAATATACTTCCCTTTTTCACTAAACATCGCAAAAGCAAGTAGAGTTAACTGGGGTAACAATGGCCAACAAAGAGATTGTCTATACTGTGGTGCTTTTTGATTGTGGATTAACATGGAATTAATATGAAAAGCCACAATCAAGAAGCAAAACACGCTACTTCCCCAAGACAGACAGAGCAAAAAAGCATCGTTTAGCACCAAGATGGCGAACATGTCGACGGTTCAGGGCTTTATCTCCGACTACTCACCACTTTTTTATTTTTAAGACTTAGGTTTCACCCTTAGAGCAGGAATTAGTAAATGGATGGAGCCAGTCCAATCATTGGCTTAGAAAAAGCTGAGATGAAGACTCCAAGTCACGTGACTTAACGGAGACGAATAGCTGACACGGTTTGCGTGAAACTAGCGAAAGAAAGCCGATTTCTTCCAATGCTTTGGTTTATAATCTATCGCGTGACTTGGGGTCTATATGTTTCAAAAAAGAAAGTCTTCACTCCCTCTATTTTATCTCTTCTCAATGGGTTCACCGTTTCCCCCTGCGGACGTCCGCATGACTGGGAGTGGAGGTCGAAAGTAGTCCGCGATTGAGGGGTTTTACGTCGGGGAAGGCCCTGCTCTTGGCATTATTAGACTCAATGGGTACCGGACCCTAGGGTGGTTTAAAAATACATGTAAAAAAAGTTTCCTCTAGATAACAGGAAACCCCTCAATATTTTTAGACTTGTGGATAGAAATACACTGGAAGAATTTTAGCTCCTATTTCAACGAAAATCCCCACCCCGGAACTTCATCGGTGTGGGGAGAGGGGTTAAAAAATTCATTGAACTGAAAAAAAAATGCTATATATTATAATATACACAAGTAATATGAATATATACATTGCAACAAAATAATTATTTGCAAAAAAAAAAAAAAAACTGGGGAAATGAAATGTTTCTAAATTTGTGACATTTTCTATGCTACGCTAATGTTAAATTGAGGGATCATTGAAAACCCTCTTAAAAATTGAGTAAGAAGCTAAAACTTTTACAGCACAATACTATTAGTAAGTCTAAAGTAAATAGAGGGTGTCCTGGACTCTAGCTGAAAAAAATTTTTTTTGAACCACCCTACCGGATTCCGTTCGAATAATCAAAAATTTAGATAATTGGATTTTTCCGGAAAAAAAGGTTTATTTATTAAAAACTGCATATATATATATATATATATATATATATATATATATATATATATATATATATATATATATATATATATATATATATATATATATATAGATATATATATATAGATATACTGAGAATGGTAGAGAAAACTGTTTAAAGGAGCTGAGTTGTGAACTTATGTATTGAAAGCGCCTGACGACGGAAGGCAGCCAGTAAATAGAACTGCATCATGGGCAGTGGCGGATTTACTAGGGGAGCAGTGGGGGCGACCGCCCCCTGCGTGACCGTTATTTTCTAAAACCAATAATATAGAATTGAAGGAATTACTAGCAATCACTACTAATTTCAATCAAGTACATTCCACAAATTTGCTTTAAATTATAGACAGTTAGTGTAGTCGAGGATGGACAGCGTTACCCACTTTTTTGTTTGAACCTAAGCTCGCTCGTCCCCCCTTTTTTGAACGTTAAAAATTTTCGTATTTTTGTATGTGTCTTCCAACATTTTTCATCCATGGACTACACTATACTGGTATGATAATACATTGCTATGACTTAGAACAGTGGTTTCCAACCCTGGAGTAATAGCCCCACAGGGGAGATTTGACACTTTAAGGGGCGATATGATCGTGAGGGGCGATTTGTATTTAAAAGACAGGATAAAGGGGGGACAGTTAACTCCCTGCCCCTCTACATGACGGGTATGGGGGAGGAATGTCTTTTACGGTTTTCAACCGCCACCCCCTTTAATAGACTGTAAATCCTCAACTGACTGAGATGCAAACCAATATTGAGCTATGGAAACACACGAGTTAGTGCTTCCAGGATGATGTCAGAATCAGTCGTTTTCCCCACGTTTCAGCCAAGACGCAGCAAAACTAAAAGAGCAAAGAGATGGTCCAACCATCGCCACTTCTTAAGACCCTGGCCTACACCAGTATCGCGGAGGGAAGGACAATAGCGCTCCTGACAGAATCATTGTTTTGCGTATCGCAGTACGCCTCTATCTTATATGTTTTTTCTGAAATCCTGAAAGCAATTCGGATAATCAGTGATTCGGATAGTCGGATTCAGATTATTGGAGTTATACTGTACTACGACATTCCCACAATTTAACTCAGTGCCAATTGAGTTTCTTTATTAAAGCTTGACCACGGAGAGATGGCGCGTGAACGAACCA
Organism: Uloborus diversus; assembly: GCF_026930045.1. Lineage (NCBI taxonomy): Eukaryota > Metazoa > Arthropoda > Arachnida > Araneae > Uloboridae > Uloborus > Uloborus diversus. The sequence goes on along the minus strand of NC_072732.1, from coordinate 188,987,796 downwards.
CTTCATTTTGCAATAGGTAGGATCCACGAGAGCTCGAAGCTTTACTGCTTGTGCGTTCTTGCCGATTCTACCTTTTACAAAATGAAGTGCTCTAGTTTCGCTTCCAGCTCATCCGCCTTCTCTCCGTGGTCAAGCTTTACCCCAAAAAGAAGTAAACATTGCCAAGATCATGGCTTTTGCCTATTAGAGCCACGCTATACATTTTACAACTAAGTGCAGTTTTGTGATTTTCTTTTTCCTCCTTCAAGTGTAAATCGGCTGGAGGAAGCCGGGGTGTTTGGCAAGTGGTATGACGATGCCATCATCAAAGCAAGGATCCGCGCTGCGCCATCTCACTTGCTGAGAGTCAGACCGCTGTCCTTGAATGACCTCCAAGGAGCATTTTACTTTCTGGGCATCTGCCTCAGCGCAGCGGCTGTCATTTTAGGAGTGGAAATAGTTTCCTATGTTGTCTTTTGTTTTAGAAAGAAATATTCTAAGAAGAAGAAACACAGTGATAAAACATGGAAACATCATCCGAAAAATAAGTTTTTTAGAACAACTGCCATGCGTTAAAGAAATCTCCAGTTGTATAGCATATCGATAACATAAAGGTATTTATTTATTATCAAAGATGGTTGAAATCAAAGAGGTTCTTGCAAACAAAATCACTTTTATGGCTAAAGCCTTCACAAGGGGACATTGTGAACTAGCATTCATGTTCAACAAATTAAAAATATATATATGCATGTATTTTCTTACGTATTATCCGCGGCGGCGTATAATCCGCAGGTCCTAAAATCCGGTCTGAAGAAAAAAAAATCTTCGTATAATCCGCGGAGGAGTATAATTCGCGTGTAATACGATGTTAAAAAATATATAGTTTTGATTTAACATACAATTTCAGCAACTAAATTAAAAATGTGAAGCAGTTATAACTTTTTAGGAAAATCTAAATTAATCTAAAAAATAATGATGTCTTCTTGAAATTATTCTGATTACAGTACCCTAATTAATTAAAGACAAAGTCAAGACAAAAGTGCAAACGGTCTAACCTTGTGCAAATGCAGGCTTCGGCCTTAACTGTATGTTGTTTATTCTACAAAGCCTGAATCGCCTTAGAGGAATATTCAAGTTATGTAAAATAAACAACGTATAGGCAGCGAAAGAAAATTCAAGCTATGTAAAATAAACAGCACACAAGCAGCGAACCGGTCTCTATTGAGGTTCAATGCGCTGTTGTTGAGAAAAAAAATAGATGATCCGCGGCAGGTTATAACCCGCACCTCATTAACTTTACACTAAAATAATCCACGTTATGCACGCAGAAAAATACGGTTTAACTATATCGCCAGGTAAATTATTTAAAATTATACCCCAAAAAAAGTATGAAACACGTGAAACAATGTACAGGTGTGTGAAAATAATAACATTAATTTCAGCTTAATGTGATCACTTTGTGACTCAATTGTTGGGGTAATCCACGTTATGCACGCAGAAAAATACGGTTTAACTACATCGCCAGGTAAATTATTTAAAATTATACCCACGCGCGAAAAAAAGTATGAAACACGTGAAACAGTGTACAGGTGTGTTAAAATAATATTAATTTCAGCTTAATGTGATCACTTTGTGACTCAATTGTTGGGGGTAACAATAAGCGAATCACGTAATTAGATATTCCTGTTTAAGCCAGACATACTGATTTTCAAAATAAAATTGCACAAAAACTCATTTTTATACACTGCTTACTGCTCTTTTTGTCTTATTTCCATCATTGTAAAATATTGTATAAAGTATTTATGATATTAAAAAAACATCAATTGTGAGTTGTCTCAAACACAACTTTTTTAAAAGCTCATTAATAAATGTTTCGTGATTAATGTACCTCTTTTTTGGGTTTACCGAAGTGGTTTTGTACTCCACATTTCAACACTTTGAATGCTTTTTCCATTTCAGCATTTCAGCATTTATAGGAAAGGGCTTAGCATCAAGGCTTCTAGCTTGAAGTTCAGAATGTTTTCCCGAAATTAAAAGACCGTTCTCATTAATGATTCAAGATAAAATATAAAGAGCATAATTTTCTGGTTTTCCAACAATCAGGCTCCCGGTAACAGTACTTACCCCTAATTATCAAAGCAAACAGTTCAAGCTGATGGAAGCCTTGCTTTTTTTATTGTTTACAAAATACCTGTCATAAAAGAATTAATTACTTTGAAAAGTTGAATCAACTTGCAAGCTTTAAAGTGGCATAGTTTTATTTTCAACTTGCTTTCATCAGAAACTCCTAAATATTTAATCAATGCTAAGAAATGTACTATACGTTATTCAGGAATACTTTTATTCTTGAACGTACCCTGATAAGAATTACAAGCATTTCATCAAGCACAACAGCATTTGAAAATAGTATTTTTTTTAAATACTTTTTTAATTGTTCCTCTTACAATGATTTAAAATCTTGACATTTTAGTGAAATGTATTTGTAGACATCGTCACAGGAGCGTCCTGGTGGGAGATCATGGAAGTTTACCCTGACCTCTCAAGAATGTTCTTATTTAGCAACTTTTGTCTGACGATTTGGCAAAATAATATCATTACGTATTCAACGGATTTTGTCAGACAGACGATTCGGCAAAATTATCATCATTCGGGAAAACTTAGAGTTCCATTCGTCAAACTGGCAGTTTCTACCCTCCAAAAAATTTTACTGAGGGTCGTCCCTGTTCCTTACGTCAGTAAAATATGTCCACGTGAAGGTTTAAGTTTTTCATTTAAATTTCAAAACACTTTCATCACCTAATAGCTACATTTTATTTTTCATATCGATGTATTTTTTTTCTGGTGATGGAGACGGAAAAAAACAGCTCGACTCGTGCGGATTTTCAGCCGTCACTAACCTACTAAAAAACCATCATCTGTAAAACTTCTTGTTTCTGCTCTTTTTCACTAACTTCTTCGAGTGCTTTCGTAGCCCGAAAATCCTTCTCGCTATTTTCTTTTGGTAGTTATATTTCTTGTGTTTCTTGATAGCAAACAAAATGGTGGTGAAAACAATTTCTAGCAACTCATACACTGTTAGAAGGGAGAATCCCAACCAGACGCCGCTGTAACCGCCTAGATAACTAAATAACTCCATCGTCTAGAAAAAAACAGAAAGAAATGCGTTAAGAAAGTAGTTGAATGTAATATGAACGTTTAAAGCAATTACATTTTCTCTGCGCATGCGCAAAAGATAGCAATTTATAACTTTCATAATCTAAACTCCAACTAGATTTTCCAACTCACAATAAAATTTCAGTTAAATATCTTAAAAACTCAAAACATTATCAGCGTTCTAATAAGCTGTATTTGAATACCTCTTGGGCAGACTATGAATCGTGAGGGATCGCTCACAAATAATCCGTTTTTATCATGAATCACACTGAGCGATTGCAAGAAATTGTTGCAAACTTGCGAACGACCCCTAACGAGTCGTCGCCTATCCAAGATCTCTTCAAATTCGGCTCATTATATCGCTGATAACTTTCTGAATTTTAAAGATATTGAACTGGAATTTTATTATGAGTTGGAGAATCTAGTTTGGGTTTGGATTATAAAAATTATAAATTGCTATCTTTCGGGCATGCGCAGAGAAAAGACAGTTGCTTTAAATGTTATATTTTTATCAGGTTTTCAATATTTTACTTTCAAATTTCAATATTATGCTTCTTTTGTGTGCTATCAAGTTTTCTGAAAGTTTCGTAAGCTTTGACGGAAAATTTTATGTGTTATAAGCCATAACACTTCAAATAAAATTCGTAGTTCCGTGAGAAATTCTTATATCTTCATGAATATCAGTGATAATTCTCGAAAGAACGTAAAATAATTGTACATAGTAAGGTAACTATTTTTTGAAATTTACAGCTTATTCTGAGCTATTTACGATGAACGATGATTAAAAAACCTTTTTGTTTTCCTCAATTTGTTGCTGGTCCCCTAAATGCGTGAGTGATACAACTTTTAATGAAAAAAAAAACGGCTGGAACATACGTTTTATGTGACAAAAGTTACAAAGCAATTGGTTTTTTATTTCTCTAGAAATCTTTAAAAATGTGAGTTTTTGAAAGTGTACCAATACTTTTGGTTACATAGTGTATAATACATTTTCGTTTGTCAAAATTGTCTTCAGATGTCTTTAATTGCATACCAAAACTTTAAGAACTCAGTTTAGAAATATCAGCCATTTCTTAAATAGTTATTGTCAAAGAAAAACATGAGACAAAAAGATTTCGTAACCGTGGAACGTTTTTACTCCATAACAATTACTTTAATAGCAGACGATAAATAACCTTGAATTTAAACAAAACATTCTGTCAAAATCGTTTGGTTTTTATTAATATTTATTAATGTTTGTACACTTTTTAGTTACTAGATTATTAAACAACAAACGTCAAAGATATCTCCACGTAAAAATTGTATAAATAGTCAAGTCGCTTTTATGAAGTAATTATATTACATTAATTGACTTCCTAAACCCCAAAAACTGCAGCTCAAAACTAAAAATAAATTTGTACGCACGCCCGTTGCGAAAAACGTAGTGTGAAACAAAATGGCCGTTATTTTTGATGACCTGTAAAATTATTTCTCGTTGGATTCAACATGTCTACCCGAGATATTCTCACATTAGAACACCTAGAGATCAAGATTCTGAAGAGAAAATCTCTGGACCTAAAAAATTTTACGGGATTACATTTGGGGGCCTGGAATATAACATGGAACCACAACATGGGAGATCAAATGAACATAGCAAATTGGAGAGAAATTCATTATCCATTACTTGAAAATATACAGGCGAACCAAATGACCTTTTAATTTTCTAATACGGGCAAGACCGTGCGGGTACCGCTAGTATAAAATATAACACCTGCTTAAAATATCGCGACTGGGCATTGCGGTAATGATGGTTTGGTATGTAAAAAGAGGAGGAAAGGAACTAAGAGATCCACTGATGCTTGATCAGACCCTGATAATATGAGCAAAGTTTTAAAACGATTTGATTATTAAAAATGTTTTTCGTTTTGTAAAGGGGTCGTTTCCGAAATTTGAAAAGTTTCTTTTTTTTTTTTTTTCTAAAAGAGCATGCTTAAAAACATAGGATTTAACCATTTTTTAAGTAATTCGACGAAGTTTAAGATTTTTAACAATTGAACGGTGCAGTTTTATTGTTTACGCTTCTGCACATGATATCACAAATGATGAAATGCCGCTCATTGATGCCATTAGCACAGAGCTCAATATTTAATTCGCATCTTTACTCATGTGTACTGGCAACGATATGGTTGATAGCAATCGTAGAGCGTAATAGTATTTAATTCGCTTCTAGATTAGTATAACGTGGAAACACGGTAGACAGCAAGCGTAAGCATTCATCGCGTCAGTGGAGATGCGCCAAAGTACATCATTTGTGACATAAAGATCACGCCTTATTTTCAAAATCGGGCATTTAAAAAAAATAGTTAACATTTAAGCGTTGGAAAAATGAAAATTTTTCTCGCTCCTTTTTTTCTTTTTTTGCTTTTAAAGTGATAGAACTTGAAGAGATTTTATTATGAACTAGCTGCGTTGCCCGGCTTTGCTCGGTCCACCTTGAAAATAAAAATTGTGTCAAGTGACGTATATTCAACAATCAGGTGCAAAAAATAAGTAAAAAAAAAACATCATGATTTCCTTTCTAAACAATGAAGACTGATATTAAAATACTTTTAAGAAATTAAATCCAGAAAGATGGATTCAAAATTCCGTAACCATGGAAACACAAAATAAAATAAGTTTGAGGAATTAAAATGCGAAAGAAAATGGTTCACAATTTGAATGGAATCGAGATTTCTGAAACTTGATTTAAAAAGGCTTGTAACTTTTTTTTCCTTTTGAGATAAAAGCTTATTTTCGACCATAGATCAAGCTAATTCTGGAGTAAAAAAAGTCGCTTTTTCCAATGGCGTCAAAAAGAAAGCTGTGGGACAACTCCTTCACTTTTTATTGATTTATTTAATGAAGAAAGTAGTACCTAAATTTCAGCTAAGCCTAAAAAAATTCGAGCTAAAAACGCAAATAACTCCCGCTGTGATAAAGTTAGAGCATTGAAACAAATAGCGTAGAACGCGAAAATTCTACCCTTTCGAACGATATGTAATATTAATATGTGAAAGTAATTTTTACCCCCATATTCGGGAATTTATGTGAAAATTGGGCCTAAATTGGAATAAAAAAAGAATTACTCATTGAATTTTTTTCGAACCGGTCTGCAAACCTTCTCAGGACTTAAAGAAACAAACTGTGAAAATTTCAGCAAAATCGGCCGGGTAGTTCTCGAGTTTTGCGAGTTCAAACAAACAGACGCTTTTTGGAGACTTCATTTTATACTATGTAGAGAAGTGCTAGTAACTTTTCTTTTTGTGTGTGTGTTCAGTATGGGGATTACTTTTGTGATATTGGAAATTAATTTTGTGATACACCTTGAGAAAATAATATAGCAAAAGAAAAATATATTAGATTCTTTTTTCTATATTTTTTGAAATCATTAACCAATTTCAAAATATTTATTGAATGGATTTTATTCGGATTTGTGGTTTCTAATGACTGATTTTCTAATTCCAAAATGTTCAGCAAGTGTATATATTTTTTAATTATTGTGTTTTGAGTTGTGTTTATTGTAGTAAACTACCGAAATCATAGCAGTATAACTGTCATAATATCATCGTTTGAAATTTTCAGTCTTTTTTCATTCTAGAATTTTTGTAGAAATTTTAGCGAGGAAAGAGCTAAACCGATCTCATTGGCTTATAAATGAACGTATGTTGTTATTAATGCGTGAACATCAATTTGATTTATAAAAATGAACACAAGACTCATTCAAGAATATACTAAGATTGTCTTACATCATACTTCGGAATGTGCCTGTATATCTTGTGCTCCAGTGTTGAATAGTAGACTCGTAGCAAAGCTAAGTTGTGCCTAAGGAAGAAAATGTATTCAATAAATCTCTAAACTTATTTATCGGGAAAAAAATTAAAGTTCTGAACAACTTACATTTTGTCTTTCCAACTTCTACTTGGGTTTGTATGTATATTGTGCTGGAACTGAAAAACATTACGAACATTAAGGCGGCGAGAAAAAAAGTTTTTTTTTAATATGCAGGTTGTAACAGTACAGCGTTTACAGACTTTCAGGGCAGATCGAGTACACCTAGGCGATGGAAAATCACATAGCAATGCATGGTCGGAAACGCTTTCCTGACGCGATAGTGACGACACAAAGCACAAGAAACAGGGCACGAATAAGAGCAGAAAACATGTTATTATTTAAAAAACAGAAAAAATGCTGGTGCACACAATTGTAGATGTTGTTACGTAAACCGAAGCATCAGATGACGATGCATGCGCACACGCGGTTTTTGTTGCCGCGCTTGCTTTGACGTTCGATCTTCAATGCGCCGGAGATGTGGGGCATGCTTCACGGTCCGGGGTCGTAATTTCGAACACCTACTTTGATGACGATACCTGTCTCCTTCACGATCTTTTTTCTCAGTTTTTTGCTGTATTAAGAATAAAAATCATGTTTTCTTCTCCTATTCGTGTCGTCTTTTTGGTGATTTGTGTCGTCCCTATCGCGTAATTAAAGCGTTTCCGACCATGCATTGCTATGTGATTTCCCATCGTCTAAGTGCACTCTATCTGCCCTGAAAGTCTATAAATGCTGTACTGTTACACCCTGTATACTTTTTTATGTAAGCGTTCTTTTTTACAAATAATCTTTTAGAGTTTTCTCATATCTTTTGCACGTAGTTTACGTACCATTGCGCGACTATTCCACATTAGGGCACAGTAAAAAAAATAATAATAATGTATAGGGTCTGGTGGGGGAAAGTGGTCAATGGGGTAAAGTGGTCATACGTTAAATAAATGGCTATAGCTTGGAAATAAATGTTCGAATGAATGTGAAAATTTTATTTTACGATAAGGCAGTTAGAAACTACATTTTGAATACAAAATTTCACAGCTGGCAAAATTTTATTTGATAAAATAAAATATTTTTTGTGAATATGAAAAATTTCAAAATCTAAACACCTCTATTAACTTTCTTGGAAAAATTTGTTTGTTTGAATTATGAACAGATTGACTGCACAGGAAGCTTCCTACATGTCTCAAGAACTCTTACTCATTAGCAGTTATCTGAATCTATATTGGTTATTTTTTTAGAACAATTTAAGTAAAATGGGGTAAAGTGGTCATAAAATTAGGCTTAACGAATATTGTCCTTCCAACGTCACTTAATCTTTAAGTATGAGGCAGACATGAATTAAATATTAATTTCACTTAATATGTATTGTTTTTACAGTAAATAGGGTTAAATATACGAGTATATGCGTATGCATACGCATATACTCGTGTAGGCACGTATAATATACGTATTCACATAAATGCACCAATAAACGCGTAGTATATGGGTATTTGCAAGTATTTTTTGTCTATAAAGATATACATTCGACTATACACGTACTATATACTCGCTTATAGTCGTATATATACGAACACTTATATACTCAGGTGGACACGTGTATGCGCGTACGTACTCGAAACTAGAGTAGACACTTACACACAAGCATATGATATACATGTATACAGGGTGAGTTTAAATACTTGAGCAAATTCTTAAAAGATGTAAGAGGGGAGTAGAAGAAGCAAGAATCATAAGAAACATATGGTTACAAACACAACGCTGAAGCGCTACATGCACGCAAAGTCAGAACCTGATGGATGCAAAAAAGGTCACAAATTTATTACACCAAGACAATTTACACAGCATTTTAGGTGTTAAGAAAGTGTTAAAGAGATTGATGAAATTTATGGCCGGCTGCTGTAATACATGCGTCGCAATCACAAAGCACTCTCTGTTGCAATAATGAGACCTTTTGAAAAACTTTCATCAGTCGCTGTGCCTTTGTTGCAATGCGTGTATTAGAGCTACTACAGGGTCGTAACTTTAACATCTGCTCTAAATATTTCTTAAAAACTGAAATGTTGGTTAAAATCATCCTTTTTTTTTTCCAATGGGGCTGTATAAGAGTCCCACCTGAAGAGGCGTCTGGACCATAAGCAGACCTAGTGCGCTCCCTTACAATGCATCAGTATTTCATGTGCCACCATTAAGGCGCTGATGCATGACACAGTAGTTTTTTTGATGCCCAGTTTCCACCAGGGGGAGGCACCTGGGCTCTTTTTGATGCGAAATTGCACTAGGAATTTAATTTTGCTTAGGGAACTCCAAGCCAAACGAATACCCTAGGGATCTTTTACATGCCGCATAATCATACGACATGGGCGCTGATGATTTTCCGCATCTCGAAAATCCACCGACCAGCATCCTGAGGTCAGAACCCGGGTTCACAGACGTACAAGGCCAGCGCCTAACCATCACGCCACCAGCCGGTCAGGTAAAATCATCTTTGTGTAACAAATTTGTAACCTGTTTTAACAATCCATCAGTTTCTGACTTACTGTGCATGTAGCGCGTTAGCGACCGTAAGTTCATTATGATCCTTTGCTTCGTATCGTCCCTTCTCACACCCCTTTGATTTTTGCCCCAGAGCTTGCATTCACTCTGTAAACATACATGTGTATTAGAGGGGAAAAACCCGTTGTATGCATACATGTACTGATATACACCCAAATGTACGTATATACGTCTATACTGGTACATAATCGTGTTTACACGTAAACATATGTGTATACTCGTTGCTCCCATAATGTATGTACGTGAGTAGGGATGTACAAACATGCACTGGATGTATTCTCGAAATAACTCGTGTGTACCCGTATGTATACTTATATATGCGGATATATGTCTACTATACACGCATATACTTAGGTATGCATCTATATACTCGAGATACAAGTGCATACACGCATATGATGTTTGTTTATACGCGTATAAACACGTGTAGACACGTATACTGTAGGTAATCACGTATACATGCTTATATATACCCGCGTATACTCGTGCATATACTTGTAATTATAAAAATAACCGAAATAAACAAATATTACGGTTATTTGTAATAGTTATGCATCTATTTTTAACAATGACCACTTTACCCCATGCTATGACCATTTCCCCCCCCCCTGGGGTAAAGTGGTCATAAGTACATAGGGAAATGAAATTGTTATAAAACTACTTAAATCAATATTTTTTTTCCTGAAATTCTATGTATTGTGCCTCTTTAATAATGCAATGTAAAATAACTACAAAAAAAGTTGAAGTGCTAAAGAAGTTATTGTATTTAATATCCACCTAAGTTGAAAACCTACGATTTTATGACCACTTTACCCCACCAGACCCCTACTCAATGAATATTTCATTGAAAAACATCGAAAACCACTCCATATTCGTAAAATACATTAAATTTCCTCAAAAGTTAGGATGAAGAATTTCCTTCTCTTGCCCCCCCCCCCCCTTGTCTCCAATAGGGTCGTTTCCATAACTTTAAAAGAGTTTTTTTTTTCTGAAAGCGCATTCTTGAAAACATAGGATTTGACCATTTTAAAAATAACTTGACAAAGTTTTATTATCTTTTAACAATTATTTTAATCGGGGCACAGATTCAATTTCATTTTTTCGCTTCGCACATGGCATCAGAAGTGATGAAATACCATTCACTGATGCCATTAGCGAAGGGAGCAATATTTAGTCCGCTTCTTTACTCACATGTAGTGGGCAACGATATGGTTGATAGCAAGCGTGGCAACGATATGCTTGATAGCAAGCGTGGCAACGATATGGTTGATAATGGGCAAGTCATCTCGGTGATAGGAACAGGGATCCCTTGGAGAGTGATATGGTTGATAACAAGCGTAGAGCGCAATATTTAATTCGCTTCTTAATTATCATAATCTGGAAACGCTGTAGACAGGAAGCGTAAGCATTCAGCTCACCAGCGGAGTAGCGCGCAAAAGTTCATTACTTGTGACGCGCCTTATTTGAAAAATCGGACACTTAAAAAAGTTAATTATAAATTAAACGTTTTGAAAATAAAAGTTTTTTCTCGCTCCATTTTTTCCCCATTTTTTTTTTTCTTTTTTCTTTCTTTTTTTTTTTTTTTTTTTTTTGCTCATTCTTTCAACTACAGTGACTAAAAGTAGTTATTTTGACTGATGGAAACAACCCCTTTGACCTGCCTTGAATAAACCACCGATGGAAATATGAGGATAGTCTGATACCAGAACTGAGAAAAATTTGAAATCAAGAGAAAAAGACTTCCAAACCGAAATGTCTGACAAGTTTCAAATATCGGTAAAATATTATGATTTGACTATTTGTTTTTTTTTTAATTAATGATTGAGTGTTAACCCCCCCCCCCCCCCACCTTCCCCTCCATTGATAGCATATGGCGTTAATGAACACTGCCTGTGGTACCGTAGTTTGAGATAATAAGCATATAAAAATGTTTGCATTGAAAGGACAAAATGGGTCGTTTCTAAAAATTTAAAAGTAATTTTTTTTTCTGAAAGAGCATGCTTAAAAACATAGGATTTGACCATGTTTTAAATAATTTGACAAAGTTTAATATTTTTATCAATCTTTTTTAATTGGTGCGCACATTGAAAATCATTTTTACACTTCTGCACATGACATCCCAAGTGATGAAATGCCGTTCACTGATGACATTAGCGCACAGCGCAAATTATTATAAACTGGCAACGCGGCTGACAGCAAAGCGTAAACATTTAGCGCGGCAATGCAGTATCGCGCCAAAGTACATCACTTGTAACGTCATAAAGACCAAACTGCAGTCCTCGGATGGAATGACTGAACTGGCGGTGTATTTCATGTACAGTAGAACCTCCCTTAAGGGACACCTCTATTTAAGGGACATTTTTTCAGGTCCCAGTCCATTTGAATTGGGACCTCCGTGTATTTGCTTCTAATTAAGGGACACTCTATTTAAGGGACAATCACAGAGAAAAAAATTATGTACAAGTGCGTAAGAATTCCAGTAAATGAATTTACTGGAGTTCAAGTTTCACTTTTCCTCTAAAAATTAATTGAGGAGAGTTTAACATATGTAAACGAAGCAAGTATATATTGTAAAAGTCTTGCTGAAAGTTTCATGCACAATTTGCGCATCAAGATATTTATTCAGGTAAGCTCAGGGCCAAAGGAGAAGGCATAGAAACTGACTAGTTTTTTTTATAAATACTGAAATGTGAACACTAATTGTAATTCACAATGTCTTGCATTGTAATTTACATGACATGATGAAGCAAATTCATGCAATGAATCATTTCAAAATAAATGCTTTATGCTGCAAAACTTAGGACTTACCAAATTTTTGACACAATAATAAGTAATAAGATCTTAAAAGCTCAAAAAATTCAATAATTGTGAATTTTACTTAGTTGTGTATGAAAAATACATAGTATTTAATCTTAAATAGTAATAGGTTAATAGTTTAAGTTCATAAAAAAAATTATGCTGAGTTAACACATTGCATGTATAAACTAAAATACCTCCGAAGAAGGGACACCTTTATTTATGGGACAAAATGTTTGGTCCCATTAGTGTCCCTTATTGAGAGGTTCTACTGTATTACCTTGCCTTACTTACAAAATCGGACTTTTAAAAAATTAAATTAAGAAAAATAACTGTTGGGGAAAAGAAGTGTTTCTGTCTCCATAGTTTTTTTTTTTTTTTGCTTATTCTGTCAATTTCAGTGACTAAAAGTACTAGTACTTTTGACTGAAGGAAATAACCTCGTTACCGAGATCTATATGATCTCCGCTTTCTCTATATATTTTCCTTTGTACTTGAAATAAAATAAATCCTAACTTTTTATATGGTCTCTAGATCCCTAAAGTTGCATTCAAAAAAAGCACAATTATTAAAAAACGATTACAAAAAAAAAAAAAAAAAACATTTGGAGAAACCAGCTCAATTTTTTAGGGTTTTGCTGAAAATGAAGTGAGAATATATCGCCCTACAAAAGAAAGCACGGATTATAATGTAAAGCAAAAAATAAATAAATAAATAATTAAATGAATAAGTAAATAAATAAAACAGTATACATTTTTTTTTCTTAGCGGTTGAAAAGTGTTACTCTTTGATGAGTAAAAACACTCTACAAAAGCTCCTAAAATTCGAGAAAAAAAAATTAATATAGTAAGCCGTTTTATGGCCCCTGAAAATCAGGAGTGTAAAGTGGTACGAGTCATCGACCTTGATTTCCATTTTAATCACCCCCGAATGAATGTTGAGGTTTTTTTTTTTTTTTTTTTCGACTCAACCACACGTGGATAAGTGCCTAAGAACGTATAGTTACGCGAAATATCCATTTTGACGATTCCCGAGTTAATTACAACGAGTTTTCTCGTGACATCTGTATGTACGTATGTATGTATGTCGCATAACTCAAGAATGGTATGTCCTAGAGAGTTGAAATTGTTACGCAGACTCCTAGTGGGGTCTAGTTGTGCACCTTCCTTTTTGGTTGCATTCCGGTGTTTCTAAAGGGGTCTTTTACCCTCTTTTGGGGATAAATCATCGTTAATTTCGATGTAAACTCAAGTATTGTTATAATTTGGCGGACACTTGGCAATATATAGCCACTCTTTAGGTCGCCAAGTTTTGTCGCCAACTTGGCGACAAATTTGGCGATTTTTTTAAAAAAAAAATCTGATTTTAATTTGGCTACTGTTGGTGATATTTAGAGAATAAACTATTGAATCACATTAAAATTGCCAGTAATGGGGAAATGGCATTAAATTAGGGTAAAAGGAAGTCATGTGACTCCCACATCAGCTCGATTTTTTATCGCTTCAAAGCTTTGATATCGTAAATCTGCATCTTATTTGACCATTTTTGCTAATGAATAGGACTAACGGTTGAGAAGATAGAGATGTTGCTGCTTAAACAGGGCCACACTCTTCTTCAATTAAAATTCATTTGATAATGAAGAAAGGTTAAAAAAAAGTATAAAATACAAACAAATTTAACTTACAAGTTCTCTTTCAATCAGAATATTGCTGCCAATGGATGCCGTAAAAGTTGTATCCCTAAAAATAATCACATTGTAACCGTCAATGATTCAGAAAAACTGAAAGAGAGGGAAAAAATTTTGAGATTTGAACCAATTTTAAACGTGTGACGTGATTCAAGATAATGTCCTAGGTAGGCTTGCATTAAATTTTTTTTTCTAAATCATGCTATACAGCAGCACCTACCAGGGCTTCTAGTACTGTCTCTTGCTCCAAAACAGAGGAGAGGTTCCCCTACCATGTGTACTGGTTATATCCAAATTTTTAATTTTGCCCCTTACATCCCCTTTGCTTCTCAGTGCCTCATTTGTATCAGTTGTAATAGGTAGAATCAACCAGAAAGCACCGAGTGGTAAGATGCGGGATCTCGCAGATCCTATCTTTTACAACAAACAACCTACAGAGAAATCTCGCTTATACACCGCCTCTTTTATGTGTCTTTTTCACTAATATACGATGATTTTCTGTGGTCCCAGCACATTTTATAGGTAAATACTGATAGTTTTATTCGTTTACTAGTGGTACCCGCACGGCTTTGCCCGTAGTAGAAAATTAAAAAGTCATTTGGCTCGCTTGTATATTTACAAATAATGGATGATGAATTTCTCGCCAATTTGCTACATTCATTTTCTTGCCCATGTTACGGTTCCACGTTATGACAGTTCCGTAATTTATTTGTCCACGTTGTGAAAATTTGCTCAGTAAGTTTTTTTTAAAAATTGGTATAGAAAAAAAACAAAATCAAATTTTCAAAAAATCGCTTCGAGGTGCACACCTCATGCTACAAACTAACTTTGTGCCAAATTTCATGAAAATCGGCCAAACGGTCTAGGCGATATGCGCGTCACAGACATCCAGACAGACAGGCAGAAATCCAGATATCTCCCGACAGACTTTCAGCTTTATTATTAGTAACTAGTGACACCCGCATGGCTTTGCCCGTAGTAGAAAATTAAAAGGTTTGGTTCGCCTGTATATTTACAAATAATGTATGATGAATTTCTCTCCAATTTGCTTGCCCATGTTACGGTTCTACGTTATGATAACTTGGTAATTTACTCGTCCATCTTATGATAATTTTGCTCATGAAAATGTTCTTAAAATTGGAATAGAAAAAGAACAAAATCGAATTTTCGAAAAATCGCTTCGAGGTGCACACCCCCATACTACAAACTAATTATGTGCCAAATTTCATGAAAATCGGTCGAACGGTCTAGGCGCTATGCGCGTCACAGAGATCCTGATACACAGACAGATATTCGGACAGAGAGACTTTTAGCTTTATGATTTCACTTATGAGTTGATATTTTTATCATAACATAAAATATTTTCTCTCTTTTTTGTAAACGTTTTTAGAATAAAATTTTACCAAATAAACCACCTTCGCCGCATAGAATGGAAAGTTTCTTTATGATGCAAGTAAAACTCTTCACGCTTACGCCATTTCTTTTTTCTACATTTCTTATTCTTCCAGGTTTTTACAGTTTAGCCGTTCAGTTAGCAACCTTTTACGAAAGCGTTATTCAAGTTCTGTTTCTCAACTGGGAAAATATGTAGTACTGTTTACGATGAAGAAATTTGAAGGAAACCTTTAACGACTAAAAAAATATCGTCAAATCATATGAAAGCTTAAAAAACCTTAAAGATTATATTTGCAATTTTATTGAGCTAATAAAATTATAAACCAATAAAGAACCATTAGGAATGCTCTTTCCCTTTGTTTGCATTCATATTGGTTCTTTATTGGTTTTTAATTTTCCCATTGGTGTTTGGTTAATCCTGTTTTGAATTTTTAAGCTGTTTGCTTATCACGCTCATGGCGTTTGTCAGATGTCTTTTCATCCATGATCATTTCTTTTGCACTGAAAAAGGCGTTCCTTGTAACGCCGAAACACGTGTCTGCAATAATCTGCAATTTGTGCTTTTTGATGTTGTTTTCCTTTATTTTACTTTTCATGTACAAAAGTATTTTTTAACTTATCAATCTAAAGGTTTTTTTTTTTTTTTGGTTGAACATTACAATAAAATTCTTTTACCTGCAGGGCAACCCACAAATACTTCTGCAATAATCCTTCGTATTCGCTTCTTCTCTCTCAGCACAGTCTTTGTTCTCTGTTAAGTGAAATTAGAAGCATTATTTCAAAATACATGGTGTTGATTTTGTTGAAGAAAATGTCTCTACTTTTAACTGGACGTAGTTTCACAAAAATACAAGCTTTCTTCTGTCCTTCAGTATTTTAATTTTGAAATAATATCTAAAAAGCTTGAAAAATTGAAAAAATAATAATAATGTACCTTTTGTAATTAATTCTGGTTTGTAAGGAAGCTCATCGAAAAACAAACTCAAATTTTTGGTGATGAAGCTGCAGCGCTGCTGTTGGTAATATTGAGAGCAACCCACTGTACACATCTAAAATGTAAAAAAAAAATAATAATAATTAATTTGAATTTTGACATCTTGAATTCAAATTATGTTTTTCGCAATCACGAGTGTGTGTATGTAGGCGTGTGTCTTTGTGTGTGGGGGGTATGTGTGTTTGTGTGTAGGGGTATGTGTATGCGTGTGTAGGCCTGTGTGTTCTTGTCTGTGCGCTAGCATAAGTGTGTGGGTAGTTGTGTGTATGAATGTGTGTGTGTGGGGGGTTATGTGTAGGCATATGTGTTTGTGTCTGTGTGCAGGCATGAATGTGTGGGTAGTTGTGTGTATGTGTTTGTGTGTGCGTGCGTGTGTGTGTGTGTAGTTGTGTGTGTATGCGCGTGTGCGTAGGACATGGATGCAACCTGGAGACGGCTTTCGCTCTAGGAGCAGCATCGTGAGGAGCCCGTCGACGGTAATGGTGCGGAGGGTGGCGGTGGGAAAAATCAAAAGACGCCAAAAACATTCAAGTGAAAACAATAAGCAATCGTGATTGCTGAAAAAAAAAGGAGATAAGCTAAAAATCTATATTGTCAGAGACATTAAGTTTTTCATGAAATGATTTTAAAAAATGAGGAAACATGTAAATATATTGGACAGGTATAAAAAGTACTTTGCTGTGGTTTCTATCCTCTTAAACTCTTCTTAAAATTATTGGGAAAAAATACTGTTGTAAAATAATATTCGCCGTAAAAATACATTGTTTTATAACGAATGACCAATGAAGGTCAAATTAAAATTTTCGTGAAATTTAGAAACATAAATGTAGCACAATAATATCTCAACTTCGGATACCGATGGGGAAAACACTCATTATTTCAGAGCAGTGAAAAGTGCTCTTTTGCGAAGAAATGATGAGTCAATAAACAAATAAATAAATCAATAAATTAATTAATGCATGAGAACAAATAAATGAGTGAATTAAAAAGTTAATGAAAAAGTTAGTGATTTAGGAAAACAGTTAAGATCCAATCATAAATAATAATATTAACTAAAGTACTGCACTGAACATCGTAGTCTTAATACGTATATGAAAAGTTTATTGATAATGCACGTTTATTAGTATTAGCGAGTTTTTGTGGCACTAACTCATAACATTTTTATTCCTTTATTCTATGCCTGCAAAGAAATTTTAAAATAGGGAAAGATTTCAGTTTCCAGTAATTAAAAAAAAAAAACATTTTTAATTTATTGGAAAATATATGTTTTATTTAACAGACGCGCAAAAAATCTCAATGTGATTGTAATATAAATTTTTAATTGTTTAAATTTCTAAATAAGTTTTACATTGATAAATTATCTTTAGAGTCATTTATTTTTAACTGCAATCAGCTATTTTTGAGAGCGTAGTTGAAGTATGGCTAGATAGGGGGAGCTGAAAACTAAAAATATATTTCTATGTCACTTTGCTCCATTATTTCACTTTACCTCAGATTTCCTTAGATATATTTTTATTTATTTATTCATTCTATTTTTTTCAACAAAAAATTTTGCAATATGCAATTCCGTTTCCGTTTTGATAGGGCAAAAATGAAAAAAATTCCAAGCATTATAAAGAAACCATAATGAAGTCATACTTCTTGTTGAACACATTTTAACTTTATTTGGTCCCTTTATTTATTTTTCGATTACTTTATTTTGAAAAATGTTATTGCTTCTGGAGAAATAAATTTTTTTAAAACGAAAGTATTGAAACGCACTCTCACCCTCGAAGTGAGCCTTCTCTTATATCTTGCCTGCCATGGCAGTTTGAAGTAGTCTGTACAGTTGGTATTATACGGAAGAGGTAACAGCAGCACAGTGGACTGTAAATAAATCAACAGATTGGTTTAATTCCTTCGCGTTAAGTTTCGTAGACTGTAATGGCACTTAGTTTCACGAAAGTGAAGAAATTTTGCGAATTTTACATGCACAGAACAGACAAAAATCGCGAAGTTTAAATTTTCGCGGTTACGACGGGCTTGCGAAAATTAAAGCCCCTCGAAAACAAGTGATTTTACAGTACATAGGGACTGTCCATAAAGGATGCCATACTTTTTTTCACCTTTTCCCGTTGTTCCAAAGCCTCACACTTTTCCATACCCCTTCCCCTTGTCACATGTCACGCTATTTTTTATTAACCTATTCTGATAAAAAAATGCGTGATGTCCCATTTCTTGTTACCCCCTCCATCCCCCTTGTCACAAACTGTCACAATTTCAGAAACCCCTTCCCTCCCCCTCAAAATAAGGCATCATTTGAAAATAGCCCCATCTTTGACCAAAGACATGATTTCTTCCAATACGTTTGATTGTAAGTTTGTTTTCAATCTACTTTTTAAAAGTACAGAAGTACAGCATGTTTATAAAACCTTGCACTGATAAATAAAATGTAAATAAAAATGCTACTTCTGATTTAAATATAAACCTTTTCTTTTATTAGTTTGACTCTTAGAGAAGGAATTAGTAGTGGAGGGAGTAAGTTCATTCATTGACTTAGCAAAAGCTGTGGCGAAGACGTAAAGTCATGTGACTCAACAACAACGAATAGCTGACATGTTTTGCGAGAAACTAGCGAACGAAACCTGATTTCTTCCAATGCTCTGCTTTGAAATCTGTCACGTGACTTAGGCCGTTTGTTTCACGAATGAAAGTCTTCACTTCCTTCATTTTATCTCTTCTCAATGATTTGATCCTTGTTTCCAAAGGATTTTTTCAAGCGAGGTAAGAATTAAAATAAAAATTAATCACGTATATCCCCCCTTCCAAAGTCTTATGTATTTCTCTCAGCTCATAGGGCCTGTGAATGTTTGCATGAAATTGCAAAGCTGAAGGGATCTCCTTCAGCTTTACAATTTCAGATCCAGTTTGCAGGAAAATAAAACATGAATAAAAAATCAGAAATACATCAAGACTAAAACAGATCCAGGAGATATATATACCTTCTGGTGCATCTAAATTTTATATATTTAATGATTTATTTCATCTTTTTTTGGGTTTTTTTTTCATTTTAATATAATTATTAGTTTTGTTTAATAAGTTGCTTTATTCAAACACTAGCTTTTACCCGCGGCTTCGCTCACGTTGATGTAGTTTTTTTTTTCAATTGATTCAAGTTAATGGTCATTACAGGCAGAGGTCAAATAGTTACCAAAACATTGTTTGTCTCTAGTTTCGCCGACATTTCAAATTCCCTGCCCCCTTAAATGTATCAAAAGGTATGATTAAAACTGAAAATTATGGGGAAAAGGAGTAAATGAAATGTTGGCAAAACTGAGAAGAAACCCAAAAATCACAAAAAATAAATCACGAAAACGTTCAGGAAAAAAGAAGTCAGTTTGGGTAATTCCGAAAAAATCCAATTCGAGTGAGGCCAACTATTCTTAAATAAAGTGAAACAGTTCCCTTATAATCCCGATCTCCATCAAATACATAATATCCAGCGCTACACTGGCAATCTAAATTATTGTATAATGTGTAACTTCTTACCGTAGAAATCGTCCCAAAATAGGGTCAACAATGATGCTACCTGAAATGTTTCCAATAAACAGTGAAATTTTGGTAATTGTTTGAAATTGTGTGCAAGGACAAAGTAATGGAAGTTTTTGCGCTGTTTATGAATTTGCGAGTTAGTTGGCGAATTATTTTACGTGTTAACAAATTTAAAGAAAGAAATATTAAAGAAATGGCGATATTTGGTTACATGGTGAAAACCGAGAAACAGTATTGCGTAGTCTTTAGCTTCAAAAACAGCGACAGTTGAAAAAAATGCCAAATGCCTTAGCTATTGAAATGATTCCACAAAAAAAGTTTGGCTAGATTCCAGCTGATAGATTAAATACTCAGGCAATACAAATAAATAAAAAAAAACCATTAATTCGCCTCAAAGTTGCATTAAAATGGAAAAAAATCAGCCAAATCCATGTATTATTTGCCAATCTTGTGCACAAGTCTTACTTCAAGATTTGACTTGAGAAAAGCCTTGAACAGTCACGAAAAGCAAAGATAGTCAACAATACAACAATAGTCGTTATCGACAGGGAGTTGAGATGATACACTAAATATTGTATTGACTTAAGGAAAGCCTTCGAACATGGAACCAAAAAGCTCATAACTCGTTTTTTATTCTACTTAGAAATTTCGAACAGGTGCCATCTTCAGCAGAAAAATCAGAGCTTTCGATGGACATATAATGTTAATATGTGCAAGTATTTTTTCATCCCCATATTAGAGAATTTATACGAAAATTGTGTTTTATTGCCCCTAAGGGGGTTTTTGCCCCCATAATGGGACGAAAACTACCCTATGTGTTATTCTGATGCATAAGCTATATTATTGTAAAGTTTCATCAAAATCCGTTCAGTAGTTTTTGCGTGAAAGAGTAACAAACATCCATACATCCATACAGACAAACTTTGGCATATATAATAGTAGTAAGATTAAACATTAAATTTCAAATTTTAGAAATTCTGACTTTGGCAGCGTTTGGCAACCAGAAAGCTCTTTGTTTTGACCTAATTGGCGAATAATATTGAAAAAAATGAGCCTTGACATCCCTATAACGATATTTGCAAAATCATAAATTCGTAAACATTTACCTGATTAGATAGATACATTAAGACTTTGGGTTGTAAAAGTTTTTTTTTTTTTTAACCCTTAAATGCATGATGTTTTAAAAACACTTGAAAATATGTTCGTTGGCTTTAAACTTCCAATATCAGATCATGAGAAAAATGTATTAAAACGTAGTTTAATTGATATGGTTTATGGTTGAACAACACTTGGCGACATCAAGCTTTAACAGAACAAACAACAAATAATGTTCCATTAAATGTTCGAAAACATTGATAAAAATTGTGAAAATGCCTTACTATTTAAGTTATAGTAAATTTTATTCGTTGAAGAGCGAAAAGAAGTAGACTTTTTCCCAAGTGCCCTAAACTAAAATAAATGTCCTACATTTGAGAAATCCGAAAAAGGATACAGTCGGACTCCGATTTAACGAATTCATTGGGACCGAAACCTTTATATGTTAAATAAGGGTTATTCGTAATATCGGGATGTGAAAAAAATATAAAAAAACTGCACTTACCTTATCTAAAAGCGTTAAAAAACAACTGCTCAAAAATATCCATAATGGAGTCGTTTCCAAAATTTTAAAAGTATTTTTATCTGAAAGAGCATGCTTAAAAACATAGGATCTGACCATTTTTCAAATAATTTATTTAAGTTTAATATTTTTAAAAAATTACTTAAATCGGTGAGTTTTTATTGTTTACACTTCTGTCGTGTGACATCACAAATGATGAAATGCCATTCACAGAACAAAATACTTAATTTGCATCTTTACTCGCGTGCATTGACAACGATATGGCTGATAGCAAGCGTAGAGAGCAATTTTAATTCGCTGCTTGATCATCATAACGTGGAAACGTAGTAGAAAGATGCGGCAAATTTCATCATTTCTGGCGTTATCAAGACAATGCGTTGTTTGAAACATCGGACATTTTAAAAAAATTAATTAAAAAAAACTGTTGGGAAAATGAAGTTTCATCCATTCAATCCATTCAATGACTAAAAGTAGAACTTTTGACTGAAGGAAACCACCCCATTAGAAAGTGTACACTTTTTATTCAGCATTCCACGACTTTACACACTAGTTAATTTGAATTTCCAAAGTACCAAGTAATAGATGTTTGACAATTTCCTTGATACTTGTCTCGAAATACTCTCTTTTGACTTCATGGAGAAAAGAAAATACTCTTGTCATTTACAGCCTGCTGCATGAGATGTTTTTAGTTTCCAGGGCATGTAAAGCATTTGAAAAAAGTAAGTTTTGATGGAAGTATTATCGCTTTCTGCATCAGAATTGCTATTCATCGGTTGTCCTATCGGCCGTCAAAAATTGCAGTTTCCAAGAAAAGTCTTTTTCTGCTTCGTACAATATGGATATATCATTTGGAAAACAATCCAATATTTCCTAACTCAAATTAACAAAAAAAGGATATATTAATTTGAATTTTTGGCATATTGAATTCAAATTATATTTTTCGCAATCACAAGCGTGTGTGTATGTATGCGCGTGTTTGTTTGTGTAGGCGCATGTGTGTGGGTGCGTGTGTGTGAGTGTATGTATGCTTGTGTATGCAGTGCTGTGCGTGTAGGCGTTCGTGTGTGTATGTATGCGCGTGTGTGTTTGTGTAGGCGCATGTGTGTGGGTGCGTGTGTGTGAGTGTATGTATGCTTGTGTATGCAGTGCTGTGCGTGTAGGCGTTCGTGCGTGTGTGTGTGTGTAAGCGTGTGTGTGTGTAGGCATGTGTGTTTGTGTCTGTGTGCAGGCATGAGTGTATGTGTGTGTGTAGGTGTGTGAGTTTGTAGGTGTGTGTAGGATATGGACGCAACCTGGAGACAGTTCTTGCAAGAGGAGCAGCATCGTGAGGCGGCCGGTCCATGGTGATGCTGCAAAGGGTACTGGCGGGAAAATAACCGTAACATCAAAAACAGTCAAATAAGAACAATAAGCGATCGTGATTGTTCAAAAAATTCCTTTCTGCTGCTAAAATAATTCGTTAATTCGAGGTTTATTATTCGGTAAATATGGGTTTTTACTTTCATTGTAGTCGGGGGAAAAACAAAATTCGCTAAATCGCGAAATTCGTTAAATAGAGTTTTGTTAAATCGGGGTCCAACTGTATCTATTTTTGTTTTCCATCAGATTGGTGCGCTTATAAGTTTAAAAGTGATTTAAATCGTGACCACGGAGAGAATGGCGGTGGTGTTTGAAGCGGAAACATCATTTGTATCATTTGAGGCACTGAGAAGCAAAGGGATGTCAGTGCCTAAATTAAAAATTTGGCGATAACCAGTACAAATGATAGGTGAACCTGTTCTCTGTTTTGGGACAAGAGATAGTACTAGTAGCTCTAATAGGTGTTGTTATGCAGCATGATTAAGGACAAAAATTTCAATGAAAGGCTACCGAGGACCTTGTCTTTAAACGCATTTTTCTCAAAACTTGAAAATGTTCACTTACATCCCTTTACTTCTCACTGCCTTGTTTGTAAACGGCAGAATTAGCCAGAAATTGCCGAGTCGTAAGAAGGGTTCTCGCTGAACCTGATCTATTGCAAATCAATAACAAACAACCTATAACGAAAGATACGAGGGCAAATCAGAAAGTCTTTGCGCCTATTTTTTTTTTCGCCTAAAAGAGGTACATACGGGTATTTACAAATATACGTAGTGTACTACGTACCTTACATTATTTCTCCACAAAGTCACCACACCGGTTCAGACATTTGTCCTATCGCAGCACTAATTAGAGATCTCCCTGTGGTAAATTCTTCCGGCTGCCTGTGGAACCATCGTCAGACCGCATTCTTTGCTTCCTCGTCACATGTGAATATCTGTCCTGCCAGAAACTTCTTCAGTGGAGTGAAAACCACCAGGGCAAGGTCTGGACTGTAGGTGCCCGTGTGAATTGCTATGGGCTTTTGTCCGTTTCTCCATACAAAAAGAATAACATTTCGCTGCTCATAAGTTGTGGACGTCTGAAGAACAACTGTCATCTTAAATGACTGATAGCAGCTCCGCTCTTCGGAGCAAAAAGGCTTGTACTGTTCAAGGAACTGTCACTGCAGGGAATGTGCATGTTTGCTTTGTATTCACAGCCATATTTTGGCTGAAAAAATAGGTGTAAAGACTTTGATTTGCCCTCGTACACTTGATGTTTTCGCTTCAAAGTCATGCGCCATCTCTCCGTGATCAAGATGCAACAATAACTTCAGTATTTTCTTGGTTATTTGGCGCCTACAGAGTTTCAGTTTGTTCTTTTAGTACTATTTTAGATTAGTAATTGGGTACGTTGTTAAATAGCTTATTTTAATTCATTTTCTTTATCAGTGTAAGACTGAATAAACACCCTTTACCTTAAAGGGCAAGAAACGAACCTTTTGTACCGCCAGAGAGTATGAGAGTCCGGGTTCGATCATGAGTCCGTCTGTATGCACATCGGGCATGTTTTCTTCGTCGTGAATAGTTAGGAGCAATCCAGGGTGCCTCCGCGTTTCCATGTTTTCGTCAGTCTCGATATCTATCAATACAGACATATCTGCGAGAAAAAGGTAACAAAGTATACCCATTAGGATCTTCAAAGGAAATAACGTAGGTTTTTTCAGGGAAACGTAGAATAATTTTATTTTAAGGAAAATAGACAAAATTTTCAATCTTGATTCAGTAAGCCATTTTATCGACAAGGGGTGGGATCCGTTGATACAAGAAATATTCTATGAAATTCAAGTCGTTTAACCGTAACTAAATAATGACTTTCAAGGCAAATTATGAGACATGTTTTTCAGGCTTGGGGTATTCGGTACATCTGTATAGCTGCTGTAAGTAACAGTCGAAGACCATTGATTACTAAAATTAATTTAAGACCAGGTTGTGCTTCGCCCCCACACGAAGTTGATTTGATGGATTCTTTTGCAACACAGCATCTCGTTCATGTGCGTATGTACGTAACTTTAAAACAGTTAATCGTAGTCAGTGTTGATTTTAATTTGGGTTTCGTGTATATTTTCGTCAGGGTTTTGTACAGCTCTTCTGTATAGTTTCGCGCCTTTTAACGAGTTTTTATGACACTAACTTATAACATTTTTATTCCTTTATTGTATGTACGCCTGTAAAGAAATTATAAGTAGCGAAAGATTTCAGTTTCCAATAATCAAAAAAAAAAAAAAAAAACATAAATAAATTTTTTAAAGTTATTGTATAAGTTATGTTTTATGTAATAGACGTATTGTCCGTTTTTCACAAGAAGGCACTTGACTCTTTCCTCGTCACGTGGTATCCGATGATTCTTTCTCGCTGCTTTCGGCAGAAGGTGTACTCGGATCATAGCATTTTGCGGCAAAAGCAACAGTTTTTAAAATGTAAGAATAACTAAAATGCCAACAAACAAGTGAAGCAAGTTATGTAAAGGACACAAAGACTTTTTTGCACATTAAAATGCACGCCCAAGTTAAGTTTTTCTGGTTGTCTCATTTAGAAGCGCGTGGATAGCGTACCGATCACCCCCGCGTAAAATGGAACTCTGCGTTCGAGTGGGTGTGGCGAAGCGCCTTCTTCTGAAAAACGGACAATACAAGGAATCAATGTGATGAATATATAAACTTTTTAATTATTTAAATTTCAGAATAACTTTATTACATTGATAAATCATGCCGTACCCGTACCTCTTCTGCTGACTTCACACAACGCGCGCGCGCGCGGCTTGTAAAGTCCTTACTCCTTCACTATCGTACTATGGAATAAAAAAAAAGTTTTAATTCTTCAAATTACAGAATAATTCTGGCATTGATAAACTATGTCGTATCCGGACCTCTTCTGCTGACTTCACACCGACTAGTAAATCACTTTCTTATTTTTTTATTCTACTATGGGAGAAAAAGCTGTCGTCAAGTCAAAGCAACAACCTATTGCAATAGCAAAGACAGCAACGCATTTTGTGGCTGTCATGCAACCAGCATTGTGCTCTTATGAGTAAATCAGAGAACGTAAATTTATTTTTCTATAGGGTCATTCCATATAGTGACTAACGTAACATTCGCAGCTGATTTTCAAACTCTTTTTACTTACATCGGGAGTAAAAATAAATGTGTTTTCGTTTAATATACAGATTTAAAATGTACAAGGTGACTATTTTTCATTTCTACCAAGAATTTGAAGCAAAATAAGCGCTGGCAGGTGTTTTTTCACCAAAAAAGGCATCGTGACTAACGTAACATTTTTGCAACCCTGAGAAACAATGCTTATGTTACGAGGCAAATTTTTCTGAAACTTACGCAGACATTTAAAATTGGTCGATATATTTGTAAGAGGTAATAAATCTATTTTTTAAATCGTACTACAGATTTGTTACAGACGAATCTTTTTTGGCCCTAAATGGTACTTTTCCGAAAAACTGTGTGTGACTAACGTAACGTGACTAACGTAACCATCGAATAGCAAGCAATGAATGCATATAAAAAACTTTTTATAATTAATTTCTTGCTCTTATATTACTTTTATACTTTTTAGGAACCTTCTTTGTGTTGTATTATGGTTCTTTCTTTACTTTTTTTCTATATTAGTGTAAAAAATGGAATGGAAGGATTCAGTTTAATTAACTCAATTTGAATGTGCAAAAAAAAATAAACAAATAAAAAAAAATAATTTTATAAACTAAATAACATCATTCTTGGACTAATTAAATACTAAATATCTATCTTTTAAAAAATTAACTTTTTGCAAGTTGGTAGTTTCACTGAATTCTAGTTTTCTGCTGATGTACTAGTTATCGTTATAAGAAACTCCGTAGTACTTTTCAATGGCATATTATTTTTTAAGGTTTACTGATTCATCGAACGAATAGTGTTGTGCATCCTTTTGAATTAAAATGTAATATTGAGAAAAAAATATTCGAACGTTTTTGCAGAATGCATTTTAATTCCAGATATCACCGCAAATGTTTGAATTTTTAAATGATCATTCTTGTATTTTCTGAAATATATGGCAGCAGCGCTTATCTGTCTCGTCACTGTATCATGTAACATCTTTAAATGTTTTCCAACGAGTAGCCGTTACTTCATTTTAATAATAGGTGGAGATGTATTTTCTAAAAAATAGAGACGTTCTCCTTTGTTAAGACTGTATTTCTATTATCTTACTTCTTAAACTTGGATTCTTGTGTTGAGTGCACATTCAGCAGAGTACTCATTTTGCTTTACTCACATTTTTTCTTTTTAAATAATTCTTTAAATTGGAAGCATCTTTATAAAGACCTTTAAAAAAGTATTTTTCTAAGTAAACAGAAGGTCTAGAATGTAATATTACTGGTATTTTTCACCCTTTATATTTTTAATCAATATAGAATGCCTACATATTCAAAATTGCTCATGAAAATTTACATTAAATTAAATAAGTTTTAAATATTGGCAGTCATTTTTAAAATGTTACATTAGTCACAGGCAAACTGTTACGTTAGTCACAGCTGAAATGTTACGTTAGTCACACTAATTATTTTATATCTACTGATACTAAAATAAATATTTTGCACTTTTTAAGTAGATATGACACAGATGTAAGAAAATAAAAAGTTCTGTTTGGTTCAATCATCTGGTTTAGTTTTTAAGCAGAAATTAGTAAATTTTCGTGACTAACGTAACGTAAATATTTTCATTGAAAAAACAAAACTAATTAAAAGACTTATCTTATAATGTATGCAAAAAGAACTGTCAATTTTATTGGGCCAACATCTATTCATTTAGAATAAACATAGTTCTTTTAAAAATTTGCAAAATATTTTACATTACACAAGAAAACGTAGACGCATGTTTTTTGCACATGCTAAGCCTTTTCTACAACCTCGCACGTTTAG
Organism: Uloborus diversus; assembly: GCF_026930045.1. Lineage (NCBI taxonomy): Eukaryota > Metazoa > Arthropoda > Arachnida > Araneae > Uloboridae > Uloborus > Uloborus diversus. Next base: position 188,959,938 of record NC_072732.1, on the reverse strand, counting down.
AGCCAGAAGAAAAACACCGAATGAAATTTTTGCAAACTGTTATTGGATTTATGTACTAGAAAGTATGCTGAATGAAATGATAGGTCACAATTAAGGCTTTGTGGGAAAAAAATTTCGGAGGTTGAGGTTGACATTTCTATGCAATGACCCTATATCTGGATCGAGTTTTGGAATAGTTGTCTAAATAATAGCTTATTATCAGTTCGATACCATTAGTCATTTGGTTTTAAAATTCGTGGAAGGACTAATGAGAGAAACTAAAAAGAAGGTAATACCGAAAGTGACTGAAAGAGCTCATTATTCAATAAGCTTTCATGAGATTTCGCTCATCAGAGTTCGTTAACATGAGCTAATGGAGTTACAGAACTGTATATTGTTCAATCTCAACTAATAAATCTGAGGATATTCTTAAGTCATATCTTAAATTATTCTTCACATCGTTTTATCTATCAGTAATTGAAATGAAAAATTCCAACTTATTGATAGTTGCACAATGTACAGTACTAGTAATTTGTCTGAGTTGATTCTCCTAAACATCGTGGATCTGGTGATCCAAAGAAACGACTACTATACCAATTTGGAGGATTGAATGATGAAAAACAATTGAATCAAAATGAAAAACAATTGAATCAGAGAAAGGCATACGAGACAAAAGATTAGGTAGGCGTGGATTTATAAGAGCAACGTTATACCTATGATCACACAATGCCAAAACTTCATCATAAGTACAACTTCATACCCTGATCCAAAAATTGACATTTGTTTAAAATCGTACAGTAAGAGTAAATGTGTGTCTTGTAATGGCTGTTCTTCTTGGTTGGGTGGATGGAAGAGTAGAGTGGAGCTTGAAGTGCAACCACCTCCTTGTGGTGGGTTGTCGATTGTTAATGCAATAAAATACATTTGCATTTCCAACAAAGAGATGCACAGTGCACCTTTATTGCGAAAAAAAAAACTGGAATATAAAAGGAAAAATATTGCTATGCACAAAAATGGTTTTCAATATCGATTTTTGGTTAATTTCATGAAAAGGCTCGGTTTGTCCGCGCACTAAAAATTGGAAAGGAATGTAGTTAATCATAAAGACATGTGAAAGTACTGTTAAAAGGAAGCATTTGTGAATGGTTTTAAAACAAGAATTATAAACTTTTGTACTTTCTAAAACTTTCTGGAAATTGATCATTTTTTTTTTTTTTTTTTTTTTTTTTTTTGCTTTTTTTACACGTTCAAGCTCGTTTCCCGGTAGCTAAACCTTTATATTTTTCAAAAATAAAACTAGAAATGAACTTTCCGGGTGCAAATTCATTGCATTCCAAATGTGCAAGTCAAAGTTAAAAAATAATTTTTTTAATGACATACTCTATTGCGGAGTCGGATGATTTTGGCATAAAAGTAATTTGAAGTTATAAGATTCTAACTCCCCACTTCAGTAGATTTTTGTTACAGAGCTCTATTACTTGTATTTTTTTAAAGACATCTTTAACTCGGTATTTCAAAAAAATTGTACATAATTTGAGGTAAAAACTTTTATTTGCCAGTTAGAGTTGCATTATTTGCATTTAACTCGTTATAGGGCCGTCCCATATTTGAAATATTTTTCTACAGTTCGATCTCCGAAACAGAACTACGCGAACAATTAAATCAATACTGATAACTTCATTTTATTTACATTAAAATTTCGAAGAAATGTATGTAAAATCTCATGAATTTTTGACGGCAAGATCAAGGTCACATTTATTTCCTGTATTACCTTGACAATATCTATCAAGTTCAATTGATGATAACCCAAAAACTGTTGAAAATTTATCGACATTTCAACAAATGTTCCCCTTTCACACTCGGGCTGCTGACAGGGTTAAGAAACTGGTTAAAGAGTAGGTAGATTGGTATTGAGAGAAGATGAAAGATATGGATTTATAAAAAAAATGAAAAAAAAAAAAACACACTATACTCGTGAGCATCAATGCTAAAACTGATTCAAAGTCCAACTTCAAACCTGCACTCAAAAGTAGAAACGAGTTAAAGTCATATAGTAATCGTAAATAAGGAAAATAACTTGGCTGGGTGGATGGGAAGGGCAGGATGGAACTCAAAATGCATCCACCTCCTTGAGGTGGTGGAGTTGTTGATGTACTTGAAATGTAATTGCATTTCCAACAAAGAGCTGCGTAGTACACATTCGGCGAAAAAAATGTCACTGAACTATAAAAAAAAAAACGAGCTGATCATCATATGACTTCCTTTTACTCCAATTTAATGTCATTTTCTCATTAGTGGCAGTTTTAATGTGATTCAATAGTTTACTCTCTAAATGTCACCAACAGTGGCCAAATTGAAACCAGATTTTTAAAAAATAATACAAAAAATAATTTTTAATTTTTTTTTAAATCGCCAAATTTGTCGCTAAGTTGGCGATAAAACTTGGCGACCAAAAGACTGGCGATATATCGCCAAGTGTTCACCAAATTATAACACAACTTGAGTTTACATCGAAATTAACAATGATTTCCTCCTATTTTAAAATGGTTCAGTGGGTAAACCTTGCCACATCAACTTCAAAAATCGACAAACACTTATTGAAGGTTAGAAAAACAATTTAATTAAGAACTGTTAATTGAAACGTATATACAGTGCACATAAATTATATATATCGAAGATTGGGAGCACAAATCCCATCAAAAGGGGGTGACTTTCGTCACATCAAAGCATCGAATTTCTACATTCATCGAAGGTGATTCAGTGGCGACTGAACGCTTGATTCGAGTTCATGCTAGGAAACGTTGAATGGCTGTTGCCATTCCAAATCAAGTAATTTTCCACACCCCAAAAAAGGGGCAAGAGACCTCCTTTGGAGCATCCGAATGCAACCAAAAAGAAAGGTGCACAACTAGACCCTACTAGGAGTCTAGGTACCAAGTTTCAACTTTCTAGGACATTCCGTTCTTGAGTTATGCGACATACATACGCACATACATACGTACATACAGACGTCACGAGAAAACTCTTTTTTTTTTTTTTTTTAATCGGGAATCGTCAAAATGATTATTTCGCGTGTCTATACGTTCTTAGGCACTTATCCGCGTGTGTCGAGTCGAAAAAAAAACTCAACATTCATTCGGGGGTGAGCAAAATGGAAATTAAGGTCGATTTTTGAGTGAAAATTTTTTTGCGAATACAATACTTCCTTTTTTGTAAAAGAAAGTAATAATAGTGCGATGTGTAGAAAAAGCAAAAAAGAAATCAGTTTTTGATTTGTTTCAATAAACTTTTCGGCTTATGCGCGAACTAAAAACTAAAGGAATGCAAATAATCATAAAGACATGCCAAAAGAGTTTTATAAGGAAGCATTTGAATGGGGTTAGAACAAAAATTTTATGCATTTGTATTTTATCTATTTCTTTTTGGACTTTCTGAAAGAAAACCCAGAAGTATATGTAAATTATGTTTTCCTAGTAGCTAAAATTGCTCTTCCCAAAACGTTTTTCTTTTTTTGTTTTGGTACTCATCAAGTCGAAACGAATTAATGCGCAGTAAAATGGACGTTCCAAGTCGAAAATAAACACGCATACCTTACGGCAGTTAAAATTTAAAGGAGTTTAAATAGAGAAATGCATTAGATTAGAGACAAACGACGCAAGAGATGGATTTGTAAGAACAACTTTATACTTATGATCACAAAATGCCAAAACTGAATCTTTAGTACAACTTCATACCCTGATCCAAACATTGAAATTCGTTTAAAATCGTACAGTAGTCTGTACTAGTAAATGTAAGTCTTTTAATGACTATCCTTCTTGGTTGGATGAATGGGAAGAGCAGAGTGGAGCTTGAAGGGCATCGACCTCCTTGTGGTGGGTTCTCGGTTGTTAATGCAATAAAATATATTTTCATTTTCAACAAAGCGATGCACAGTGCACATTTATTGCGAAAAAATATAGGTCCGGACCACAAAAGGAGAAAACATTGCTACGTACAAAAAATGGTTTAAACAAAATCGATTTTTGATTAATTTCATGAAAATGCACGGTTTGTTCGCGCACTAAAAACTGTAAAGGAATGTAGCTAATCGTAAAGACATGTGAAAATAATGTTAAAAGGAAGCATTTGAATGGTTTTAGAACAAGAATTATAAACTTTTGTATTTTGTAAAAATTTCTGGAGATTGACCATTTTTTGCCTTTTTTTTTCAAACTTTCAAGCTCGTTGCTCGTTTCTCGGTATAGCTATATCTTAATATTTTTCAAAAATAATACTTAAAATGAATTTCTCGAGTGCAAATATATTGTATCCCAACTGTGCAAGTCAAAGTTAAAAAAAAAAGAGAAAAAGAAAAAAAAAACATACTCCGCGACCCTGTCAACGGAATATAAGCAAGAGAAAAATATTTTCAAAGAGAGCCTGCTTTTCTGTGCAAGGAATAATTGCTGTTGTGATTAATATCGGCATTACTTGTTATTGTCAGGGCTGTAGAGTCGCAATCGCAATGATTTCGGGGTAAAGGAGTCGGAAGTCAAAACTTTAAAGTTTCAGGAGTCGTAGTCGGAATTATTTTGGGGGTAAAGGAGTCGGAAGTCAAAACTTTAAAGTTTCAGGAGTCGTAGTCGGAATTATTTTGGGGGTAAAGGAGTCGGAAGTCAAAACTTTAAAGTTTCAGGAGTCGTAGTCGGAATTATTTTGGGGGTAAAGGAGTCGGAAGTCAAAACTTTAAAGTTTTAGGAGTCGTAGTCGGAATTATTTTGGGGATAAAGGAGTCGGAGTTCGAGTTGAAGGTTCTAGAATTTCCGGAGTCGGTCATTTTTCCCTCCGACTCCGCAGCTCTGGTAATTGTGTTCCAACTGAGAGAGAAAATTATTGAATTTGAATGTGTAAAATTTAGAAAGAAACTTCTGGAAGTATTATGCTTGAAAGAAATGACTCGTCATCATTTTTCAGAATTGATGTTCCGGTGAGCTCCGGAGCCCAATATTGATCAACTCCGCTGCTTGCCACTTTATTTGTCTAAATTCGTTGCAGAAAAGGAAGTACAGGAGCAGGGCTCCTATGAAAATTTATGCTTTATCATAACAGGCACTTGAGCACCAGTGATTTAAATCAATAAATACTTTCAATGTTATTGAAAAAAGTGTCTTCCCAAACATATTTCCTTAAATATTTATTTTCACTCCATTTGCTAATAAGAAACTATTGCAAAACTTTTATGCGAGCTTATTTTCATGAAATGCTGAATGACTGTAAAATAGATTTGCTTTTTACAAATTTGCAGAAAAGGTGTTCAAGTTATTATAATAATTGACTTTTCATGATTTTTTTTTTCGAGAACTCAAAACTGTCATAAATAAATCCTATACCACAAACACTTAAAAAGTATGCAATAAAATGTAATTATTTATTCGCAAATATACTTTTCATCGACTCACAGCCTATTCTTGTTGACCAACAGTTTCATTATTTGCTGTAAGTTCAATTAGCTCATTTATATTTACACTGAGTGGTTTTCAATTACTAAAATGGTGTCATTTTATACATGAAATATTGATGAATATTTTGATTTAATTACCGGTAAGAAATCTTAAACCTCCCTTCCCCGCTCCCCCCCCCCCCCACCCCTATACGCACAGGTGAAAAGTTTGGATATTTTTCATGATTGTTTTTAAAAAAATATACGACTCTTTTTTATTGTCTTTTCAAGTACCTATAACATATTGATACATTTTCAAAGATGAGGCTCCTGGAAAAACCCGTACAGAACATAGAATTTCATGAATCTTTAAAAAATGACGGGTCTAGTTCATTATTATATTTTTTAAGTTAATTGTAGGTTATTTTTCACCATATTTTAACTATAATTTTACAGTTGCTTAGTCCTCAGTGGATGAAAATTTTGGTGTCACTGACAACCCAACTGTAAATTCCTCAGTTTAATATTTTTCTGCTTCACAAATCCCTCATTTTTCCTTCAGAATTTTGAAATGTAAGCATGAATTGCTGTTTAAGTTTGCTTCATTTTTTAACAAAATTTCGTTCCAGTGTCAGTGATCTGTCAAACATCTTGAAATTGGTTAGATCTTGTCACATTACTAGATTTATTGTAAGAAATTCTGAAAGCGAAAAACAACTCCTTGTAAAAATTATCTTTTTTAAACGGAGAATGCTCTTCCGGTGACATATTTTAAAGATGTCTCCTAAACGTATTCTTTCACAAGCCCCCCCCCCCTTAAGCCTATGATTCGATAATACGTGATTATTGAGAAATTAAATGTGGTGCCATGAGTTCGAATATGGCATTGGTTTTTGCCTAGGAACTCCAATTTTTACGATTTTTAGTGATCATTTTAGTGAAATGTACGTGACATGGGTTTTACGTTAAATTCTTTGATCAAACAAAGAACAAAACATTATGGAAATTTTATTAGTGTACCAATTATTCATTCAGAGCAACACGGCCGTATGCTTAGATCCCTGATTTTTTAAGTGTCACAAAATGGTTAAATAGTTCTAGTCTATTAAGAAAATGAAATTAAAGTTTTCTCTTATATTAATTTATCTCACTTGTGCGAGCTTAAAGTATGGCATTATTTTCACCACAACAAGTATTTTGAACGAGTACTTGAGCACTTCAACAGCCCTGAAATCGCCACTCATAGTTCTCCGTGAAGTTTGTGCTTATTAACATAGACTACAGAGCGCCCTGAAAAGGTTTGTACTCGGGCTGCCTAATATCTTAACCAGACCCTGAAAGTATTACATACAAAGATCCAATTCAGGCGCCTACCTGATATGATTTTGAAACCTGCGTAAAACGAAACGTAAACCAGAAATTTACCTACATTATCTTTAAAATAAATAAAAAGCTCTCTGGTTCATAAAATCAGTTTTATTGCGTTCTGAAATAAGTTTAAAAACATTACCGGACCCAGAAGAAAATATTTAATTCTAAAGTCAGTTTTACTTTCTTGATTAAGTCGTTTTGGGTCACTTGGTGACTGTGAAACACTCACGGTGAACCTATTGATTAAAAAAAAAGGATATACTCGTAATGGCTGAGTTTCTCTTTCACAAATATAAGGCTCGTTTTACATAAACTTTTGATGATGTTGCTAGAAAACTGAAGAGAGTTTTAGCAAACGTTTCAATTATCTTTCCAGTACACTTCAATTGAGCTAAAATGGATCATAATTTGTATTACATTTCACACGTTATAATAATTAAAATGTTTATACCATTCGCTTCTTGCCAAAAATCCGCTTCACTTGCCTCGAGTACTTGTCCCCTTTCGTTTTTTGGTGGAATTGTGTAGCAGTTTCCCAAATCTGGATCATAAAAATGTTCTACAACTCTAAAAATGAAACAAAAAGAGAGAGAAAAAGGAAGTGCGTAAAACTCTTGTTTTATTTTGTTTACTTAGGGATTCTCATAGTATAGTAATTTTAACAAAGTAGTAAATTTTAAATAGCTCAAAAATTTTATATACCTTGTGTCGTTGGCTTAATGACGTTAATGCAGTGAATGGATTTAAATGTAGCCTGAGTTTCTTAAACTAGTAATTTTAATATCGATCGGGATTTTTCCATAACCTAATAGTTTTAATATAACCGATGAACCTTTTTATAGCCTCGTGAATGTAATGTAACGATAATTTCAACATGGTCTAACAATTTTTTTGTGGCCTAGTGATTTTAAAAGTGAAATTTTTTCAGTGCTCAGTTGCTGCTGCTAAAAATAAAAAATATATTAGTAATTAAATGAAACTTAACTCCAAGTTTTTCCTTTTCTCCAAGCAGTTCCTATCGTTTAAGCTTTCGAATTGATAATATCACGAGAGAAAGAATAAGATTTCTTCTAATTACTCATCACGAGGATTGAAGCAGTGTTTTCTTGTTGAAAGACGGCAGGTCTAACCACTAGACCACATGGGACACAACTCATAGAACCGGTGGTTTTGAACAGAGATAAGTCTATGTCATTAAAGTGATTGGGGACAGTCTTATGAAATTAATGCAAACACGTGGCAAGAGTTGTCATTGTTGTTCTGTCGAAGAAAGACTTTCTTATGCAATGAATCTACAATCATTGCCGCTTAACTGTTATGTTATCGTTAACAAGATTGAATAATTTACTGAACGTAATTGCATAAAAAGTTGCGAAAGTAATAGCAGACGAGTTTCATTCCACAGTTTAAATGTTTCAATTTATTTCATTATAATAAAACAAAAGGGCTTGGATCACTACAAAATAAAGTGCATTTCTAAAACTGTAGAAATGTAGTTTATTACTTTGTTAGGAAAAGCTTTTTTACTTGTTTCGGAAAAAAGAAACGAAACGAAACAAAGAGAATAAAAGACGTAACCATGATAACAAAATAAAAAGCTAATTTCCATTGCAAAAATAAATTCCATTCATCTTTAATTTTTGATTTTATTCTCGAACTTAATGCTTAAGAATCGTCTGTCTTACTTAAGGTAATAAAGCAAAAAACTATTCGAACTTCAACGAACTATAGGGAGCACTGTAGTCACTTCCTAATGGCGGACGAAAAAGGTAAAACAAACGCACGTTGTAACGAAGAAAATGCTAATAAGCCTGGTAAATTTTGTTCGTATGCATGATTTTTTTCGCTTTATTCTTTTTAAATTAATTTTCAAAGTCTTGTTGATATTCCGGCCCACGTAGAAAGAAATGAGAATTCAAGAAGCATTAATAAACATCAAATATTAAAGCAAGTTACGTAGTTCGTAGTTCAAAGCAGCCAGTTCCACGATGTTGAATTCGATATTTATCAATTCTTAATAAAAACTAAATAATAGTTGTGGCCTGACAAGAATAACAATTGATGCTAGATAATTTAATTATATAAAATCACGAATTATTATCAAAAGAAGATGATATTTCTTTGCCTTGCTTAACTAGCGCTAATTGTTTTGCTTTTGTAGCTGAGCTATTTTTCTCAAATTGCCGAATCGGTTAATTTTAATTTTTTCTGTTTCGTATTTTTCTAATTACTGCGTTATGATTTAATTATGTCATGCCATGTAAATCAACAACAAAATTCTCACGGATATATGGTGGTAGTTTTCTTTTCAATTGATTTAACATTATTTCTTTAAACTTATCGAATTCTGTTAATCTTTCTACCATTTTATTCCACTCATGATAAAAAATAAATATGGTTTAACTAACATGCGGAATCTCGCCAAGGGTACTTTGCTCGCACAATACTAAAACTATACCCTAAACAAATTTGGCGAAACCCTTCAGCTGAGAATAAAAGCAATAAAGTAAATTCTTTCTCGGTTAAACATTTTTCATTTTGTTCTACGATAATATATTCAAGAAAGTATTTTGCATACTGTCCATTCCAACTAAATGCTGCTGTAAAATATGGTAAGTTAAATTAATTTAAGATTAAAAAAACTACTCATATTCTTACAGATTCACACAAAACAATAAACCTTTTTACCAGGTATAACCTTATCCAAGTTTGTTAATCCAGAGTTTTCTTGTGTTAACAACTTTCACTTTTTCTCAATCAACTCACGTTTTAGAAGGAAACTAGCAAAAATACCCGGCGTTGCCTGGGTCAGTAATAATTATGAGAAACAGTTGTTACTTGCCCTTGTTTTCTGTTTTAAGCGCAAGAATTTAAAACAAACCTTTTTGACGTGATTAAAAATCGAGCTTCTTCCTTACTCATTAAACTAAAATAGCAATAAGTATAAAGAACAAAATAGTATTTAATTAGAAACGAAAGCACGACATTTAAGCATATACAAATTTGAAGAATTTCCGAAATATGAAGTTAAACTTTACATGTTTAAAAAGATTTATCTGTCAGTACTTTTTTTTTAATCTAAAACCTTCTCTGTATGGCTATTGATGTACGAACTGTTTTAAAAAATGTAGCCTCCCGTGTTCCCCTTACACTTGCTTTAGTTATTTTGGGAAATTTCAATTTTTGTGCGCACTTGATGTGGTTTAAAACCTTACCAAATTTGCGAGAATCATTTTGGGACACTTTCGATAATACTCTCCCTTCTTACTAATTTTTATTATAGAAATATTGTTTCCAGATGCTGAGATACTTTTGGTCAAAAAAAAATGGCGCTAAACGGTTTCATCCGAAATGTTTCAAAAATAAGAAGTAAAATTTGGCGATTGTTTGAAATCGTGCAAAAAAAAAAAAATTAATGGAAGTTTTTGTGCGGTTTATGGATTTGCCTAATTTAGTTGTTGAATTATTTTACACAGTTTTTTTTTTTTTTTTTTTTTTAAGTATTTTTGATTGGCGATATTTTGTTTATATGGTGAAAGCTGAGAAACATTATTACGTAGTCTTTGGGCTCAAAAACTGCGACAGTGGAAAAAACTGCCAAACGCATCAGCTACTGAAATCTTTCTGAAACAATTCTGGCGATATTTCTGCTGGTTGGTTGGATATAGTGAGCAAGTGTCGAATCAGCATAAATAATAATAATAAACCATTAACTACATAAGTTCCGTGGAAAAACGTTACTTTAAGATTTGACTTGAGAAAAGCCTCAAAAAGTCAGACGAAACGCAAAAATATTCAACAATACAACAATGCTTGGGAGTTGAGATGACACACTAAATAATGACTTTGGTTGATTAAAGCCTTCGAACAAGGAACAAAAAAGCTCATAACTCGTTTTTTATACAACTTAGAAACTTCGAACAGATGCTATCTTCAGCAGAAAAATTGGGCTTTCGATGGACATATAATGTTAATACGTGCACATTTTTTTCTACCCCAATATTGGGGCATTTATGCGAAAATTGGGACTAAAATTGGAATAAAAAAGGAACTATCAATCGGATTTTTTTTCGAACTGGTCTATAAACCTTCCCAGTACCAAACTGAACAAACGGTGAAAGTTTCAGCCAAATCTGCCGGGTAGTTTCTGAGATCTTAGGGAACAAATTTACCAAACTCCATTTTTATATATATAGATAAGGAAAACTGACATTGTTTTGAGAAGCTCGAAAATACTACTAAGAGACGTAACAATTTCTATAGCTGAAATCAATCTAAGACACATCGATTGCGTTAATAAATACTCAGAACAAACTGCCTGTGTTTACGTCAACAGACACACGTGGAACGCAATGTGGCAATGTTTTAGTTTTTCCGGCAGTTTTGTAAATCACCGCAAGGTAGCGTATTCGAGCGCTGGAGTTGCGAATTCATCGTTTTCTTTTTTTTTTTTTTTTTCAAAATGGGCTATCTATGGTTTGTTTAAGTAACCTCCCTAGAAGTAACCTATACAAACTGTGAAAATTGCAACTAAATCGGTCCGGTAGTTTCCGAGTTTGACCTGACATACAAATTTTGCAGTTAGTGTTCTATTAACATAGAGATGGTATGCGTTTTCCGTATTGAATCTAGTATTAAATTCCCTTCAAAATGATTAATACGAGTTTGCTTTCGGTAAGACTAAACATTTTCTAAAGAATACGAAGTTAACAAATTTCTAAGAGTGTCCACAGCTTTGACCACTATTGGAGGGTTACCAAACAAACATTCTCACCTGAAGCATTCTTCTTCGGAAAGTTTAGGTTTTCCATTGAAGATGCAGCTCTGAATCATTCCAGTCTTTTGATGCCCCAAATTTCTCTTCAGAGTTGTATTCCCTTGTTGCAAGATATCATAAATTAAGTCTCCGATCTCTTGCTCAGTCATGGTCTGAGTGAAACAATCAAATATATTGAATCAAAAATTATATGTTTTGCAATAATACAAATGATTAATAGTAAAAATCATAAATCTCACCGCTTTCGGTGTCGCGTTACAGATTTGTGGGTAGTTGTAGCAATATTCACTTCTTCTAACTCTAATAAATAAGAAAATAAATATGCTGACTTTAGTGAAGGTCAAAATAAATTGTTAATGTAAACATTTACTCATCTGAAATGCATGTCCTTCTTTTGAAATAATTTTTAAATACATTTAAAATGAGTTATTAGTCTGGGTAATAAATGAATTATTAGGCCTTTTTTAATTTCAATTTTATTTAATTTTACAGGTGTCTCTCGTATAACACGGTTAATTCTTTCCGTGTAGAATCGAAACCGTGTTATACGAGACTTTTTTTTAAATAACATTTTTACTTATTTTAATACTAATTATGTATTTGCATGAGAACAATCAGGTTAAGATGTATCGTGTTATATTGAAACCGTGTTATACGAGACTTAAAAAAAATAATGTAAATCAAGGGATGTGTACCGTGTTATATCGAAACCAAGTCTCATAAAAACAAAGCAAAAACGAACTAGAGTTATCAACCATTAAAAGAATGTATTAAACAAAAATGAAATTCCATATTTTATAAGTACAACATTCATGTTATATCAAAACCATGAAGTATTAAATTTAAGTTTCGTACCGGTGTAATATCGAAACCGTGTTATAATAATCGCAAATTTGGTTCCGTGTAATATCGAAGCCGTGTTGTAGAAGTACCGTGTTATACGAGGGACGCCTGTATATATTTATTTTTTAATTTGCTTGAAAGCATTTCTTTTCATGCAGGCGTATTTACTTGTTCACTGTAAGCGTTGAGTTGCTTTGTACAATAGAGTCCCGAAAACCCGGCACTCTATAACCCAACCGAATCCAGAAAACTTGGCTAGATTCTATCATGACGAAATGCACTCCGCGAGAAAAACCTGTAGCGCTAGCATTCCTGATTACTCGGCATTTCCCAAGATTTGGCCATTATTCGGTCCACTCTGGACTAAGTTTTCGGGAATCGACAGTACTTTTAATTATTTCCAATCTTTTTCTGCCTTTATTTTACGCTACATATTGTAGTTAAATGAGATATTCTATTAGCAGGTAACTCATTAAACGATCTACGTTATTTTTTTTATTTCATAAGGCATTATGTAATTACTTGATCACTGAATTTTGAATATTTTAGCGCTTTTCTTAAAATTCCAAAAAAAAAAAAATGATTAATTTCTGCTTTTTTAACAAAAACCATTTAGAAGCTCTACTTTGTACGTAAATTTCAGAACTAACTATTCCAAACAACAGTTTATTTAGAAGAACTAGTGCTTTTACGACCGGTGTTAGCAGAAGATTACTGCAGTTACAGTCATGAAATATCCAGGATTTTCGTTGTTTATCTGATACTTATGCAAGTTTTTTCAGAGCAGGAATGAGACCAAATTAGAAGCTGACGCAACGTTTTCTCTCAGTGCAAGAAGCTTCTAACTTTTCACGAAAAAAATTGACTGGAAAACCTTGTATATCTATCTCAATGGGCCATTAGTAATGCATTTCTCCAACGTTGTAATTTTATTTCAGTTAAATCTACTATAGTTGGGACAAACCTAACTTGGCAGCGCCGTAATTCTACAATTAGGATCAACGTAGCCTTCACAATGCTGCCAGGTTAGGTTTGTCCCAACTACAGTAAAATGCCTCTAATTCGGACACTAACGGGACAAAATTTTTTGTCCGCAATAGAGAGGTGTCCGCAGGACAGAGGTTTAATAATGTTTGCATTGGAACTGGGGAATTAAAAATTGTCCGCATAAGAGGGGTGTTTGAGGGGTGTCCTTTAGGAGGGGTTTTACTGTATATTCCATTATTCCATTACATCTCTAGTTCTCTAGTCCCCAGTTTCATGAACTGATATATTTTTATTCATTTTGCTACATGAAATTAATAAAGTATTCAACAGAAAAGTTAAGCTGTAATTTTTAAAAAATAATTAAATCCGTATCTATATAAAGCGTTCTAATGGTCTAATTAGTTAGTTCTTCTGGAAAAGGATCCACTGAAATATTGCATTTAAATTATTAATATCACTTGTGCCACTCTGAAATAAATATCCAAAGCAGTCGATCACCTGCAATGCCAATAATTCTGACCATGGCCCCACTAAATTTTACTTACGCTAAAAGGGCGTGACAATCGCTGAAAGTCATGGCAACAGAGGGCGCTACAGAGAATCTCTGTTTTCCATTACGTTGTCATTGATTGGTGGATGTACAGGATTCCGTTCAGCGCCTTTTTAGGTCAAAATGGGCGACGTCCAATCAAAAATAAACCAACTTTGAAACTTGTCATTGATTAGTGGATGCACAGGATTTCGTTCAATTTCAAGAGCAGACTATAGTTGTATCAAATTATCACAGAAAGTCATAAATTGTCAAGGCCCGAAAGCGTCATTGCTATATGTAGCGGGGTCATGTTCTGACACATAGCAAACGAATACGAGAAATACGGAATGAGCTCTTACCTATTTGTATTACAAAGCGTGATGGCAGGAAACTCGGCAAGACCATCATTTTCCACTTCTATTTGCACGACGGACGGCTTGCTCATGTACATCTGCGAAAAGTGGTACGTTTGGTACGCGAATCCGATGAGACATAAAGAAAGTACCACAGCCCAGAGAATCCTCCTGAGGACATTCGTCGCTGCTGTGACTCCGGTCACCCCGCTGATGGAAGACTTGGAAAGTGCGGTTACGAAATACTGGAACACCGTCAGGTTTTCGTTTGGCTCTGGGTCCGGCGACTTGAGTCCCTTCAGCTTTGATGAGGGCAAGTGGGATGCGATGTACCATGACCAGTCCAAAGTTTTATCTTTGTCTAAGCTTCTTAAATGGATTGGATACCCTCCGTACTCGCGATTTGGTTCTGCAAAGCGTACTGGAACTATTTTTCGTGGATCCGGCTCTCTTGGGTACCTTCCGCAAACACATTCCCTCATTCCTAATAAATAGCTCTAAAAGAATGTAAATTAGTAAGAAATTAGATAATTAGATAGGTTCCATTGTGTTTCTCAATATATAACTTTCTTTTGATGCATAAGGAGGATTATATAACCTTGATTATTTAAAAGATTAAATAGATAAAAATAAAGTATTTTGCGCATTTAAATATGCATAATTTAATGCTACTAATTTAATTTGGGGAGTATTAATGTAAAATTTTCAAATAATTTAAGTAGATTTGTGAAAAAAGTGCTTAACCAGCCGATAAAGGCACTGAACCAGCGATTCTCAACCACTGGTCAGGCGGACCGGAATTAGTCCTCAGAATAATTTGACTGCTCCTCAGATATTTTTGTCGACCACGTTAAAGAAATTTTCTTATTCAAAAAGAAAAAAAAACGTAATAAAGATATAAGCATCCTATAAAACATTTTTCCCGGGAATTTGATAGTCCGGTCAATTTAGACAATGGAAATAACAAAAATTCCGGGAAAGCTAAATTTTTGTAGAGACCTTGGGTTTAGCATTACAAATAAAGTGCCAAAAGTCCCTGTCGATCCCATGTGCGCTAAAAAAGTTATTTGGGGTCAAAGGTCAAAATTTTAGGTTTTTTGGATTTTTCTCAAAAACGGTAAGTTTTATCGAAAAGTACCTCCGACCAAAGTTGTAGATCTCAAAATTCTCTATAAAAATGGTCCTCATGATTTTTCCTCCAAGACCAAACCATTTCCCAGATATTGCCTACTCTCAAAAGACAGCCAGTCATTTACAGAATCCCCTGTACTCGCATGTCCTTGAATAACATCTGGCTATTCTAGTCCGTGTGATGTCGTTCACATACCCAGGGTGCCCAACCCACTAAGGGCAAAGGTGCACCCCCTCATCATCGCAGAGATCCCCCCAAAAGCAAGCCCCAAATGAAAAAATACCCCCCAAAACAATCTCCCTAAAAATTTCGATGTCGCAATCTGGGCCATGACCCCTCCTAGGTGGGCACCCCTGACGTATCTGCTTCTTTTTGAGTTAAACGTGCAGTTCGAGTGAATAAACTTATTTATTACAAGCGTCTACTGTTGTTTGTGCTGATCAATATTTAAGAAAAATGTCACAATTTTGCTTTATTTGCAATAAACTTTGGACTGAAGGTGAAACTGTTGTGCTGGGCAGTCGTGGAATGCGAACTTTAATCGATGCAAATTTTGGGAGAAGTTATAAGAATGCTGATTATTTAAAAAGTCAAAAGTCCGTTACAAGTCGCGTTAATTGCAGAAAATTATACACCCGGAAAAGTTCAATCTCTGCAGCAACGTGAGAATGAACAGGACAGCACTTCAAAAGTAAGTCCTCCTCGTACTGTAGCGCGATTAAGTGAATTTGAATCCAAGCTTTTGTTTTTAAAAACACTGCTTATTTTGTGGCTGCACTGTTAAAACCAGGAGTGCCACAGGGGTAAAGAATTTCACCCTAGGGTGAAAAAACAGTGCCGCGGGGTGAAACGGAGGCTAGGAAGTGTCGTCAAGGTGCTTTTGGTTCCTCAGTGGGTGAACGACGTTAACAAAAGTGATTCAATAGGAGAGCGACTCACTGCGCATGCGCTCTGACTTATCGTCCAACGACGACTTCAGTTTGAATGGCGAACGAAGGAAGTTGCAACGAAATTTGCTTTCACATTGAATGAAGTACAAAACTGAAAATTTCGTGGATTAATCTTCGAAATATCGCGTAAGTAAAGGCATTTGATCATATTGTAGCACTTAGAGCTTTCGAACATATTTAAAGTGTTTAAAGTATGTTGATAACTGCTTATTGTTCCGTTTACCTTATTAAATATTTAATATCTTGCTATTTATATCCTGCAAAACTGTTACCTAAAACTATTTATCAGTACTATCTTGAACAACAACTACATTAAAAATAAAAACGTTTAAATCAGCTGATAATTGAATTGCTAATTCCGGAATAAAAATGCATCGACGTGAGCAGCCAATATACCAATATCTATTTCTTCTCAAATGAAATACCACGAACAAAGCAGCAAAGGCGGAGGAAAAAAAAAAACGCCTGAAAAGAAATCTTTCTCACTCAGCGTTTGACTCATGAGTTTCACATCGTGTTTTGGTTAACGTATCTTTCTTAGGCGTTATTGCATGAAGCGAATGTAGTTATCTACTCGTTTTTATTTTTAATTTGACGGAAAACTTGACATTGGAAAGAAGGGCTTTTATATCAGTATTTATCTTGTACGCATAAGGATACTCAAATATCGAATCTTATACTAAGTATTGATATGTTACGCTTGATTAAAATTTTAAACGTTTATGAACGCCTTTATTTTCCCATGATTCTAATCTAATGTTACCTAATATTTCTGGTTGTTCCGACAAATGATTGATAACTACCTTCCCTATTCATTTCCAGTACGGATCATGGAGTAAAAGTTGTCAACAACATATTCATTGCTGAGCAATCCAAGTGTGAATATAAGAAAGTTAGTGCACGAACAGACAAATTAAAGTCATGAACACTTCTAAACTATGTTCGAAAGTTGAAATGTGATCAAATGCCTTCGTATATATAAATCAAAATAAATAAAACACAATTGTATTAAAAAACGCAAACACGGGGAGGGGGGGAGGATCTCTCTAGGAAGCAATAAAGGTGCCATTTTTCTCACCTAGAGTACCATCTTTCACCTACGGTGCACGTTGGGTGAAGGGAGCCAGTTTTTCACCCTTGCTAAAGGTGCAATTTCGGCTCTCTATCGGGTGTCGCTGGTGAACAAGCGTTTCACCACTGAAAGGTGCCAAACGCAACCTGTAGTTTTAACAGTGTGTGAAGTGGATGAGGAGGCTGAGAAGAAGAAAGCGCAGAATTATCGCAGAAAAATTCATAAAGCATTGACTAAATCATACTCAAAATTAAAACGTGCCAGGGCAGCTTTTGACACACATCAGAATGATCTTTAGCTAATTGTAAAAGGGATTCTTTGAATGCAAGTGTAGAAAATTTATGAATTTTTCTGCGATAATTCTGCGTTTTGTTTTTCTCAGCCTCTACATCTGCTTTCTCGCCACAAAATAAGCAGTGTTTTTTACAACAAAAGCTGGATTCAGATTCACTTAATTCCGCTCTGTACGAGGTGAACTTACTTTTGAAATACTGGCCATGTTCATTAGGGTGGATTGAAGAAAATCAAAATCTGATAAACGCTAAGTAATAGCCCGGAAAAGTTGCCTTTTGTAGAGATATTTGGTTATGCACAAGGATTTTGACCGCAAAAATATCTTGAGGTGTCGCTTGCGCCTTGAAGTTGACAATAAATACTTAAAAACTGGAAAAAGTTACAATAATTTCATCAAATATCAAAATTTGATAAATTTGATGTTATCGTTCTTAAGAGCAGACTTTTTGTGTGGATTACACATTGCATAAGATCATTTCAATAATAAACTGTATTTTAAAGTTCCACACATGTGTTGAATCTTGAATTTGACCAATATAGTGTCAGAATTGAATAACATCGTGTTGCTCCGTACTAAGAGAAAAAATATTAGAAGTTATGATTTATAAAAGTTTGCTTTCATATTAATTAATTTTTACATAGATAAGGAAAAAATAAGTAATAAAAGCATTTCTTATCTAGTAAAAAAAAAATGTTAATTCTCCTCTTAGCCCATAACTTTGGCTCAAAATGTCAAATTTACCTATGATAGAGAACAAAGGTTAGCTATAAAAATTTTAAAAAAAAAATATGGCTTGCAACAGCCCACATAAGTCACCCTTTGAAACAAAAGACGTTAAGAAATTTTAATGGGTTTTGAGCCCTCAAACTGTAACCAAATTGATTACAATAAAATATAAGTTTGGCGTGCGAGTTGAACTATAACACTTCTCATAATTTTCATTATTGATTGAAATTATGGCTTGATGGTACTGTGGCTTAATATTTCTAGATTCTAATCGGACTCTAATAAATCCATCCCTTTTGGTTAGACAACAAACTGTACCTGGCACTTCTTTCTCTTATTTTACCTATCGTCTCACTGCTTTAGTATGACATGTGAGGTTTTGAAAACCATACTACTCAAGTAGGTACACCATCAAGCAATTTCTTTCAAAGTTTTATCGGAAATCCTCTTTTTGAAAGAGGGAGATGCCGAGTTTTACTAGTTCTGCTTATCGATGAGCTCCATAGTAGACACTCAGCTTCAAAATTGTAATCTGGAATTATAAATGTTCATTGTCCATCTTCGAACTGGTCGTCGTAATCCGTCTCAAAACAAGTTCTCTGAAGATGGTCATCCGCAATACCTAGTGTTATATTTTTTAGATTCTCAAAGTAACCAATTTGCAGAACAAGAGCTGATGATCGAAACATAGTACGATGGCAAGTTTGAAGAATTCGATTGTACAGCGAAAATTTACAATTCCAGATTTCAACTTGAGTTCTTTGATTAAGCAGGAGTGGGAAAACTCGGATCATCTTCTTAAAAAAGGAATATCAGATAAAATTTAAAAGCAATGGTGCTTGAGGGCATAACTACTGAATTATATGAATTCCAATACGTCACGTTATACTAAAGCGCAAAATTAGATGAAGAAGCGTCATCCGCGGTTTGTTGTCTAACCAAGAGAGATAGATTACTTAGAGTCATATTAGAATCCAGAAATCTTACCCACAATGTATCACTAAGGCCAAACATTGTCAAAATCAAGATAATAATGCGACTCACCAGCCAAACTATGTTTTATTGTATGAAATGTGGTTACAGTTTGGGAGCTCAAAAAACATTTAAGGGGGGGCTGTTTTGAGGAGTATTTTTCTCAGTTTTTGGAGGGGGGCTGTTGCTTTTGAAGGGGGGGGGCTCCGAGATATTGAGGGGTGCTCCCATGAACTTAGAGGGTTGGGCATCCCTGGGTATGTGAACGACGCCACACGGATTAGAATAGTCAGATGTTATTCAAGGCCATGCGAGTAGAGGGAATTCTGTAAATGACTGGCTGTCTTTTGAGAGTACGCAATATCTGGGAAATGGTTTGGTCTTGGAGAAAAAATCATGAGGACCATTTTTATAGAGAATTTTGAGATCTACAACTTTGGTCTGAGGTACTTTTCGATCAAACTTACCGTTTTTGAGAAAAATCCAAAAAACCTAAAATTTTGACCTTTGACCCCAAATAACTTTTTTAGCGCACATGGGATCGACGGGGACTTTTGGCATTTTATTTGTAATGCTAAACCCAAGGTCTCTACAAAAATTTAGCTTTCCCGGAATTTTTGTTATTTTATCACTATTTTTATGTCTAAATTGACCGGGCTATGACTAAACTTCGTAATTTTCTATGATTTTTTTTTCTCAAATGTTAATGTTCTTATTTTTACGTTTAAATATTTTTTGTGACAGTTTTTTAATACCAAAGTTTTTTTATGAAAACGAAAAAGAAAATAAAAAACTTACTTCGTGCACAAAACTTTTTACAAGTTTTTAACGGTCCACAAGCCAATTTTTTTCATTTTTGTTGACAATAAAAGGGAAAGAAAGAAAGAAACGAAAGAAACAACAAACGATCATCGGTCCGTGAAGCTGTTTCAGAAGTTTTTACCGGTCCACGGGGCCAAAAAGGTTGAGAAACGTTGGCATAAACGGCACGCCTTTTGTACTTTTTGCACTCCATATTTTTATAATACTGATGTCACTCATGTTTTGAGCATTCGCCACATTAGTATTAGTGCAGATTTTTCAGAATCTACTATTACCTTTAAAAAGAATAATTTTGCAGATCAGGAATACACATAAGAATCGAAATCTGCGTAGATAATGAAAAAGCGTCACTATGATTAACCGATGACACATTCTACCCACTTTATAATCACTAATACAGCAAAACGAGGCAACTGTAAACACAAGCTAGCGTCATTCCCTCCGATTACCGAAAACCCCTAGCTTTTCAGTCACGTAGTTTCAGTCTAGACAAATATGACGACTTTTGAGCAAAACACGATCAATCAAAATCCTTCAATACACTTTTCTGGGAGTCTTACATTCAGCAAAATCAATTAGAAATTATCTATCTTGAACGGAGATCACATCTGTCCAGTTCCAACCTTTAAAATCTGTATGAATAGGCCTCTCGAATGATTCATTGAGGCTCATTTTACGGTTACTTTACAAAATCCTTTAACGCCTAATTTGTTTTTCAAGAAAGATGAAAGGGGCAATTTGCGATGATTTCATTTCTAGCATAGAAAATGATCACCTAATTTTTATTTAAAAGGATAAAACTTGCATGAAAAATGGAACCCTAGAACACTTGATTTCAGTATGACAACCTTTACTCAATTGTAATACTGTCGGCTCCGCTTAATCGAATATTGTCGGTTCCAAGATATATTATTCGATAAAGCGGGGTATTTGATTAAGCGGGGATCTTTCTAAATTGACAACATTTGTCTTTAAACGTAATACTAATAATAAATCGATAGCTATATAACGGAAATAGTCTATGTCATTGATAAAAAGTTATTGAAATAAACTAAACTTCAATAACTAATACGATACATTACAAGAACGTATGGAAAATATAAAAAGTAACCTACAACTTGAGCTATGAAATCTTTGTTTTTTCACCTTTTTACAGTACGTTATTTTTAGAAAAATACTATAATAGGGGATTGCTTACTCAAAATGTTTTGAGAACCCTCTTTCCCCTCCTCGTCTGCCGCATCTTACATTTATTATATATGAATTTATCATCGTCTAAAATGTGTATGCTTTGTGTTATTTCATTTAATCATCGACTGCACTTCTTTTTTTTTTGTAATGACAAAGGCGAAAGAAATTTAAAATAACAATGGAAACGTTTTGATGGAATAAGAATGTCGTTTTTCTCGCCTTCAATAACAAGAATTGTTCTCGCCTAATTTATTTCTAATATATTCAAAGATTTTCTCAACAAAAATATTTGCTAAAGCTAATTAATATTATTCGATTATCCGGGGAAATTAATCGATTGAGGTTGGATCTTTAACATTGTGTCTATGGGGAAATATTCGGTTTCAGATTTTATTCGTTTAAGCGGGGTATTCGTATATCCGTTAACCGATTAAGCTGGGCGAGCAGTATGCGATTTAGCTAATAGTTTTTTTTTTTTTTTTTTCTGAAACTGCTTACTAAAATTTTATTTCACAGATCGGTTTAAAATATGCAGTACGTTGCCGCTGTTCCCCAAAATTATTATTGTACAAATAAAGCAAATGGGATGCAAGTTGATTTGACCTTTACTTCTGTTGTGTTTCCCCAAACCCCAAGACGAATTCCCCCAAATATTTTTTTCGATATCATTACTGCAAATATGCATTATTTACAAAACTTTCATTCCCACTTTTAAACCTCAATTAATTGTGTTACTTTTTGTTACATTTATTTAAAAAATAGTGTTAACTTTGTGTTTCCACATCACCTGTAAACATTAAAACTAATCACAGTAAGGTATGTCAAACGTTGCACCGGTACAGATGGAAAAGTTATTGATCACTGGGATAATTGTAGACCATGGTCATTTCTCATTGTAAATACAACTATAAAACGATAATGATACATAATTTTAGTTCTTTTAAGTACAGTTAATAATTATTAACTACGAATACTATAAAAACACTTGGAATAAGAAAGATAAAGGAAATAAAGAAAATTTTAATGAACGTTATTCAAAAATGTTTGTATATTTTAGTGTTCAGGTTTTTTTTTTTTTTTCTTTTTTTTTTCTTTTTTCAGAAAAAAAAATGATCTGCCGCTTAACTATAACAGTTGTGGATCTATTTATTTAAATTATTAATTATAAATTACTGTTGTATAACCAAGATAAAAATCCTAGATGATCTGTTACAAATCCTGTAAATAGTAATTATTGTAGTAACGTAACCTGTAAATAATTTCCCGTAATGAATATACAACCCCTTAACATATGGCTAAAGTATACAACCCCCTATTCTTTTTATTTTCATTGATAAAATTTGATAACGGTCTACGCATTTCTCGAAGCAGAAAGAATGTTGTAGAAAATTCTTGGATGTTTATAAAAGCCGTTAGCGATGGATAAACGGAGAGTTTCGATTGAGGATTTCGAACTGAGAGTGTGTATTTTGCTCTGTTTATAGCGAGGCATTTCGCTGTGTTCTTTTCGTATTTGGAAGTAAATACGTGTGTAAACGTTGAGTTTACGGTGTTGTGTGATAATTGCTTAGTTGCTGATGAATAATTTAGCAGTTGTTGAAGATCTTTCCTGTACATAGTGTGAATAAATTTTCTGTGTTTTTATCAAGAACTGTGTTTTCATTTCAAGAAAGTGGAAGTCGCACCGAATCCGTTACGATTTGGCGCCCAACGTGGGCTTCTTCTGGACTTTCTTGGAGTAAGTGTGACTTTGGACATTTTTTCATAAAGACTGTTTGAATTTATAGACTTTGTTTTTATGGTGATTACTCGCGCAATGGATAACCAATTAAAACAACTTCTGGAAGCAATTAATGCTGCGAAAAGTGACTTGGCTGAAAGTATGGCGGCTAATCAAGAACAATTAAAAAGTGATTTGACTGCAAGTTTTACTGCAAATCAAGAACAATTAAAAAATGATATGGCGGCTAATCAAGAACAATTAAAAAGTGATTTGACTGCAAGTTTTACTGCAAATCAAGAACAATTAAAAAATGACATTGCGGCTAATCAAGAACAATTGAAAAGTGATTTAATGGTACTGAAAAATGATTTAGCTTCTAACCAAGAGGAAATTAAAAACGACCTTACTTCGGTAAAGACTGTAATGGAAAACAAATTTAATGAGATAGAGCATCGAGTTGATGCTTTTGATGAAAAATTTGAAACAGTAGAAAACCGTATCGCAACAGTTGAAAATCATGTGGATGAGAAAATTAAAAACATGGAAAGGAGATTGGCGATCGCGGAAAGCAGCTCTGTACAGTTTGGCGCTCCCACATCGGTTGCTCGACCGTCCATTAAACTTGCCACATTTGATGGGAAAACTTCGTGGCAGGTTTACAAAACTCAATTCATGATAGTGGCGGAAGCGAACGGATGGGACTCTGCTACCAAGGCCTGCCATCTTGCAGCATCCCTGAGAGGTGACGCAGCGGACATTCTTCAGACCCTTCCGGACAGCCAGCGCCTGGATTGCGCCGCCCTCACATCTGCGTCGGAGCTTCGCTTCGGTGAGAAGTGCCAGAAAGACTTCAGCCGACTCCAGTTGAAGTCCCGTTTCCAGAAAACCGGGGAAACCCTGCAAGAGCTAGCGGCGGACGTCGAGAGACTGTCTCATCTTGCTTTTTGCGACTGTCCTGCGGATGTTCGAGACAACCTGGCACTCAACTACTACATCGACGGGGTTCGAGATCCGGAAATCCAGAAAGCTCTACGGATGGCGGATGTCAAAGACCTGAATTCTGCTGTTGTGTATGCGATGAAGTTGGAGGCCGCCCAGCAAGCAACCCGTGTGGATCGCCATCCCATCCGAACTCTGGAAGCTGATGAGTCTGATTCCAAGTCGTCCCACCTCGCTGAACTCGAGAGACAACTCGGTGACTTGGCAAGACATCTGAGCAGCATAACAGCCCAAAAGAAACAAGAGCAGAAGTGCTGGAAATGCGGTAGTGAAGGACACCTGCGAAGGAGTTGTCCGGCTCGCCAAGCTACGCGAGGGAAGGAAGTCACCACCACCAGAGCTCTGCAGATTTCCTCTTCTAGTAGTGGCAGTGATGGACTTTTCATTTACGCCCATGTAAATGGGAATCCTTGCAAACTGATTGTCGACACTGGAGCCAATGTGACAATCGTTAGGACAGATGTGGCTCGTGAACTTGGATTGAAACTGCTGTGGACATCGCCACGCGTAAGTCCCCAGACTGTGACAGGTGACAAAATCGAGATTGACGGTAAAGTGGACTTGGAAATAGTGTTTGGGAATGCCACCTACCATCATACGGCATTCGTTGCTGATATCACGGACCCTTTCATTCTCGGATTGGACTTTTTAAAGAAGTATGATTTCAACCTCGACTTCAAGACTAATGAGCTGCACTCGATGAGAGAAGACATAGCCGTTTTCCCCGCAGAAAGTGATGTAAAATCCGCTCATCAAATAATAGCCCAAACAGATTTATCGATTCCCTCAAGGTCAGAATCATTAATACCTAGCTCCATTGAAGAAAGCAATAGTTTTCGATTTGGACTCATTGAATACCCCAACTTAAGCAATAGCCCAAAAGGAGTGCTGGTAGCATCTACGCTTGTGGACCTTTCTAAGGGTGTAATTCCTGTGAGAGTCGCCAACGTGAGTGAAAGGCCCAGGAATATCCGAAAAGGTGATGTGTTGGCAACTTGTACTCCAGTAAACTGCATCATTAGAAGAATCAATTCCCCTGAGACTGTGTCTTCCGAGTCCTTGACATCGAAGTTAATTGGGAGTGCGCCGTTATCGAATGATCAAAGAACTGCTGCGGAACAATTGGTGGACGACTTCAAGCATCTGTTATCATCTACATCGGAGGATGTGGGCCGGACGGATTTAACGCAGCATAGGATCTATACTGGAGAACACCCCCCTATTAAACAGCATCCAAGACGACTACCGTTTGCCAAGAAGGAAGAGGTTGAAACCCTTCTGAAAGAGATGAAGGAGAATGATGTAATCGAACCTTCATCCAGTCCTTGGGCCTCTCCCATCGTCTTGGTCCGAAAGAAAGATGGCTCCACCAGATTTTGTGTCGATTACCGACGACTGAATGAAATCACCAAGAAAGACAGTTACCCTCTTCCACGGATAGACGACACCTTGGACACTCTTTCCGGACACAACTGGTTTTCGACCCTGGACTTGAAGAGCGGCTACTGGCAGGTTGAGATACACCCTGATGACCGAGAGAAGACAGCGTTTACAACTGGACAAGGCTTATGGCAGTTCAAAGTGATGCCCTTCGGCCTCTGCAATGCACCAGCTACGTTCGAGCGTCTTATGGAGACAGTGTTAAGAGGACTTTCCTACGAATCCTGTCTGGTCTACTTAGACGATATTATCATCGTGGGACGCAGCTTCGAAGAACATCTGGCAAATCTTAGGAAGGTGCTGCAAAAGCTTAAGGAAGCCAATCTGAAGTTAAGCCCGTCCAAATGTAATTTGTTCCGCCGGGAAGTGAACTACCTTGGTCACATCATCTCTTCTGAGGGTGTACAAACCGATCCAGAGAAGGTATCTGCGGTCAGGAGTTGGAGTCGTCCCGAAAATATCCATCAGTTGCGAAGTTTCCTGGGGCTCTGCACGTACTACAGGAAGTTTGTGAAGGGTTTTTCCAACATTGCACGACCTTTGCATAAGCTGACGGAGAGCAAGCAAAAGTTTGAATGGTCCAAAGAATGCGAAGATGCATTTCTACGACTGAAGGAGGCTTTAACATCAACGCCTATCCTCGCCTATCCTCAGCCTGAAAAATCCTTCATCCTGGACACTGATGCGAGCAACGAGGGAATTGGAGCTGTTTTATCCCAAGAAATTGACGGAAATGAACATGTCATCGCTTACTGGAGCAAATGCTTATCAAAGTCGGAGCGAAATTACTGCGTCACCAGAAAGGAGTTACTGGCCATAGTGAAAGCTGTAGAACACTTCCATCATTACCTCTACGGCCGAAAATTTCTGCTTCGGACAGATCATGCCTCGTTAACTTGGCTTTTGAACTTCAAGAATCCAGAAGGCCAGATAGCCAGGTGGATACAGCGGCTCCAGGAATATGACATGGAGATCAAGCACCGAAAAGGGTTGTCTCACGGTAATGCAGACGCTTTATCAAGGAGACCCTGTCCTGAGAACTGCAATTATTGTTCCCGAATCGAGAAACAGTATGGAACGACTAGCCCTATCGCCTATCAGGTGACAGTGACTCCAATATCATCAGAACCTGATCCATGGAGTGACGACCAAGTTCGAAAAGATCAACTTGAAGACCCCGACATAAAACCAATTTTGGAGTTCATGGAAAGTGACAGTCGACGCCCTAGCTGGCAGGACGTTTCCATCTTCAGTCCTGCAACAAAAAGATACTGGGCTTTATGGAACTCACTCCATTTACGGAACGGCGTGCTACACCGGAAATGGGAATCTGACGACGGTAAAACATCTAGGTGGCAGTTACTACTTCCCCGATCAAGGATTTCAGATGTTTTGAAAGAAATACATAGTAGTGCGACTGGAGGACATTTTGGTGTCTTGAAAACCCTCAATAAAGTTCGGGAGCGCTTCTTCTGGAGCAAGGCGAAGGATGACGTGGAGAAGTGGTGCCATTCTTGTGACGCCTGTGCTGCTCGTAAAGGACCGAAGAAGAGAAGCAGAGGGAAGCTACATCTGTACAACGTTGGAGCTCCTTTCGAACGAATTGGGATCGACATCCTGGGTCCTCTACCAAGAACTGCTGATGGGAACAAATACATTCTTGTTTCCATCGACTACTTCACCAAATGGCCGGAAGCATATCCCATTCCAGATCAAGAGGCTACCACCGTAGCAGAGACTCTAGTCCAACATTGGATCTCGAGATATGGAACACCTTTGCAGATTCATTCCGATCAAGGGAGGAATTTCATCTCTGCTGTGTTTAAGGGCCTATGTCAAATTCTCGGAATTGAGAAAACTAGGACAACACCACTACACCCACAATCGGACGGCATGGTGGAGAGATTTAACCGCACAATCCTGAACAATCTCTCGCTTATGGTATCCAGAAATCAACAGGATTGGGACAAGAAGCTACCTTTGTTCCTGCTGGCCTACCGCAGTGCTGTCCACGAGACTACCGGATTTGCCCCATCTCAGATGCTCTTCGGACGAGAGCTTCGGCTACCTTGTGATCTCGTCTTCGGTCGTCCTCCGGATGCGCCTGCATCGCCTGAGGAGTACATCCAGGATCTCCAGGCCCGGTTGGAAG
Organism: Uloborus diversus; assembly: GCF_026930045.1. Classification (NCBI taxonomy): domain Eukaryota; kingdom Metazoa; phylum Arthropoda; class Arachnida; order Araneae; family Uloboridae; genus Uloborus; species Uloborus diversus. The sequence goes on along the minus strand of NC_072732.1, from coordinate 188,932,203 downwards.
ACGTTCATAACTTCGCACGAGAGCGAATCAACATCACGGCGGAGAAGATGAAGACCCGATACGACACAAGGTCTACTGGACATGAATTCAACGAAGGCGACAAGGTTTGGTTATGGAATCCCATCCGACGGAAAGGTCTGTCACCCAAATTGCAGTCGCATTGGGATGGACCCTACAAAGTCCTTAACCGACTAAATGACGTCGTAGTGAGGATCCAAAAATCACCTAATGCAAAACCTAGGGTTGTACATTATGATCGGTTAGCCCCATACTATGGCCATAGTTCATGAGTATTATGTAAACAACCATGGTTGATAACATAAAAGTTGTAGATAATTTTTGCTTTTAATGTTTAGTAATATTTCTTGTTATTATTGTGTTTCCTTTGCACTATTGGTTATTATTTAATGTGTGTAATTGTGAACTTGTGATAGAAGTTTGGCACCCTTTCTGGGGATTGTACTGCCCGGGACGTGCAGTCCTTAGAAAGGGGGCAATGTTACAAATCCTGTAAATAGTAATTATTGTAGTAACGTAACCTGTAAATAATTTCCCGTAATGAATATACAACCCCTTAACATATGGCTAAAGTATACAACCCCCTATTCTTTTTATTTTCATTGATAAAATTTGATAACGGTCTACGCATTTCTCGAAGCAGAAAGAATGTTGTAGAAAATTCTTGAATGTTTATAAAAGCCGTTAGCGATGGATAAACGGAGAGTTTCGATTGAGGATTTCGAACTGAGAGTGTGTATTTTGCTCTGTTTATAGCGAGGCATTTCGCTGTGTTGTTTTCGTATTTGGAAGTAAATACGTGTGTAAACGTTGAGTTTACGGTGTTGTGTGATAATTGTTTAATTGCTGATGAATAATTTAGCAGTTGTTGAAGATCTTTCCTGTACATAGTGTAAATAAATTTTCTGTGTTTTTATCAAGAACTGTGTTTTCATTTCAAGAAAATGGAAGTCGCACCGAATCCGTTACAGATCATTAATCACCCCTGAAGTGATCAGAAAATGCCCGACCCACGGGAAATTCCTGATCACCGAAAAATTAAAATAGTTAAAATTCTAGTTTAATTTTCTAGGAAAAGAAAGTAACATAGAAATTGCCTCATAAGCGAACAAACATCAGCCAAAAATTTTAATTCTTCCTTGAGTACTTTTTTTTTTTTTTTTTTACAAAATGTGTACTTGGTAGAATCCATATCAATTTAACAAGGCGGTTGATTACCTTGATGGTCTCAGATTTTTTTTTTTTTTTTTTTTGAATTAACATATGTTAATAAAATAAAAAAGTAATAATTACGTGTTTTTTTTGGTTTTGCTCAAAAACATTCCTGGGCCGAGATACAGGCCGCCAAAGATGGCGACGCAGTTATTTCTCACTTGTGATTTTCGACAAAATCTTTAAAGTTCTTCATTTCTCAAGAATGGAAAAATATATTTTGTTGCGGCTTGTTTTATTTAAAAGTTTTTCTTTTTTTTTTTTTGAAGTATGCAATGTTTTGAAATACGCGTTTCAATGTTCTTTCTACAGTCTTTTTTAAAAAAAGTTTAAATCTTTTTTTTTTCTCTCAAAAATGCAAAATTCAAAGATTTAATTTTTTTTTACTGTTTATAAGTACCACTGAGCACCACTACATTCCCTGAGAAGGAGAGTTTCCACGTTTTCGTTCAACAGATTTTAGAGGCATTTGAAAAAATGAGGGTTTTTAATAAGCTCTTTACGTAAAGGTACATCTAAAAATTCAGAAGTTTTTTCAACAGCAAATAGCCAGAAAATCCTTTTTAATTTAGTTTCATCACGAAACTTTCATTTTGAGTCGCCACTTTATCCAGGAATTTTTATATGAAAACAAGAACTCCAGCCGATTCGTTGCATTTCCCCACTCAACCTTTCAACGAAGCGTCAAAAGAATCATTTAGCGCAGGTGCCATCTTATTCGCATTGAATTCAATATCCTGAATGAAATGGCGACTAAAAATAAAAATTTCGCCGTATAATTAAATTCAAAGTAATTTCTGGCCGCTTGCTGCAAAATAAAATTTTGAATTTCCGCTCTTCCTTTATGTTAAGTGTTCCTTACAAAAACCTTCCATTTTTCAAATCCTTCTAAAACCTGTTAAATGAACAAGTGAAAGGTCTCCTTTTCAAGAAATATAGTGATCAGTGGTACTAGTATACAGTAAAAATAAAAAAATAAAATAAAATTGGCATTTTTGAGAAAAAAAAATATTATTTTTTTTTAAAGACTGGAAAGAAAACTGAAATGCATATTTCAAAATGCTACATAGTATTTTAAACAGGAAAACGAAACCTTTTAAATAAAACAAACCGCAACAAAATATGTTGTACCGTTCCTCAGATAATGTATTTTAAAAATTTTGTCGAAAATGGCAAGTGAAACATGATGACAGGTGGCTAGGCCGAATTACAGGCTGTATCTACATGTACAGGCCTTTGGCGGCTTGTATCTCGGTCCAGAAATTTGGGGGGGGGGGGGGGGGGACCAAAAAACACGTATTCCTTTCTTTTTTTCTTAATGAATTTTAACGTTTGTTAAACTCAAAACATTCTGAGACCATTAAGATTACCCCCTGGTGGAATTGACTTGAACCATTTGTATTTTTTGATCAAGGATTACCCCGGGTCTGTCTCTAAATTGTTAAATGATATTTTTTAGCTGCTGTACCATAATAGGTGTCTTCTTTCACCATGCTAATAAAATCACTCGCAGTAGGATAACTACCCCAGTAACTGGCACTTTAAGAGTTTATCCTTGAACTTACCTCTGTTTTTAGTTTTTAGAAAAGTAATATTTACTTGTAAATATTTTTCTATCAAAAAATATACATCTGTGCATCTATTCAGTTCACTAAAAGCAAAAATATTTGAATAGAAATTTTTATAAAAATACAGTGGCTCCCAAGTGTTCGTACACCTTGAAATTTTGTAGTAAAAGCAAAATAACGCAAAACTGATATCGAATATGAAGTCCATTTTTTTTTCACACCATTCCTATGCCATTCTGAATAAAACCCAGTAGTATTTTCAAAATTTTGTCAGATTTTATTTTTGAAATTTATCAAAAAACGAAGAGACAAGAGAAAAGATACGCTACAAAAGTCATCGTACACTGAAATATTTTCGAATAAATTTATAATTAAACCTATCATATGTGGTTTTTTTATTATTTTTGCATTGTAATGATACTATAAAATCATTTGCCTTTAATTTTTTGTGTATTTGTTTTTTAATATTCTGCTTATTATTTTAAAATAGCAAGTATGCGTAGAAAACAACAAACACGATTCAAAGTTTGATTTTTTCCCCCACAGCAGCCGTAAATTGGTTTGAAATGTCTCTAAATTGGTTAATTTATACCATTCTATAGTAAAGTGCTTGATAAAATGCTTTTAAGGCAAGAATCGGATCGAAAACAAGGTAAGAAAAGGTCAACTGGCAAAGTTAACAAAGCGTATTCGGAGGTTTACAGTTAAAAAAAAAAAAAAAAAAAAAAAAAAACATGAAAAATACACATTTCAGAACTGAAAAAGTTTCTGCAGAATTGAATGAAACATTTTACGTTTAATTTTTACCTAAAATTGTTCGCCAAGGTAAATTAGCTGATTAAATGGGACCTCTTCCCACAGAAATTTTCTTGTTCGTGCGAAAAACAGTAAGCTTACGCTTTCCGTCGTAAAATCAATGATAAATAAGCTCAAAACGTTTTGGAACAACGTCTTACTTATAGATGAAAATAAATTCAACATTTTGGGTTAAATTGTTGTATAATTGTAAATGGAAGAAAAAAAATGAGGAATTTAATCTTAAGAACTTAGTTGGATCAGTTAATCAGGACGGTGAAGGTGTTCTTGTGTGAGGGTGCGACTCAGCATGAGGACTTGGAAATTTGGAATTTTTTGGTGAAATAATGAATTATGCTGTTCATTTAAATATTTTTAAAAACAATTTTAAACTATTAGCCGAAAATTTGGTAATCGAAAACAACTTTGTTTTTTATCAAGATAACGATAAGAAACACACGTTCGCGTTTGGTGCCTCAAAATTTGTCCTTAAGCTTAGAAATATCTCCTCAATCACCAGATTTAAACTTAATGGAACATATTTGGAGATATCTGGTGGCTAGATTATGAAAATACACCATTGAAACTAAAAGTGAACTAGAAACACTAAGACTCGTATTGCGGCTGAACATTTACTCAGAAACTGCACAAAAAAAGGAAGAAAAAACAATGAAATCTATTCCCAGACGTTTAAAAGCTGTTGTTGTTACTGCATGATATTCTACTAAATAAAAACTTAGTAAAAAGTTAAATTATTTACTAATTTTTTGACATTTTTTTCAAAGTGTACGAAGACTTTTGTGAGATAAAATTTCCGGCACTTTTTGGATTTTGATTTTTAGAAAATTTAGTTTTAATGTTTTATTAAAAATTTTCATGTAGTTTGTTTTGTTAAAAGTAGATCATAGATCTTATAATAAAATACCTATTCCGAAATATTAATTCAAACAATGGATAAGGGCCTATTTCATTGAAAGTCGTAGGTGTACGAACACTTTTGGGAGCCACTGTATATGTATAAAAAGTTACCCAAATCACCAGTAACTGGTACCTGATACCCTAGTGTATGACACCTTGTGATCCAGTGATTGGCACATGTTAATAGAACTGGAAAATCACTTCATTTTTCACTTTCTGATTACATACAAATTTCATCATCATATGGTAATTAATTAATGTTAATTCAAAGCAGATAATTTTCCATAAATTAATGTTTAATCACACATCTTGACGTTAAACACGCATTTTATAGAAATAAAAATTTGGAATGTTACATGAAAAAAAATATCGAGATTATTGCTGTTTCATCAGTCGGCATGCAGTTTTGATTTTAAGAATTACAACTGTTTTCACATAAAAAGGAACATTAAACCGATGATTCAAAGGGACCACAAAAAAAAAAATAGAACAATTCTCTACAGTCGCAATAGCCGACAGTGATGGCCAAACACATTTGTTTTTTATTTATTTATTTATTTATTTTTTTAAATTTAATAGTAGATTCTGGAGGATCTAAATCAATAGTCGAACCCGCATAATATTTTTGCTGCAAATGTATCAGAAATCAAACTATTGACACATTGCACAACACATTAGAGTCATTAAGCACATGTGCCAATTACTGGGGACTGGCAAAACTGAAGCACCACTAAATGGCATCCATCATTCCTTCGAAAACCCAAAAATAGACAAAAATTTACTTCTACCCACTCAAAGTAACATCTTTCATCTAAACGAAACTTTTGACGATCAAAATTTAAAATAAATTTTAAGTCAGATTTTAATGGATTGATGTGAATGCTTCCCTTAAGCCAGAGAAGAAGCATTTGCAACAAAAATGGCTGATTTGACACAAGCCGCAATTGTTTCTCTTTCCTATGCGCTGCTACCATTTAATAACATGAATTAAAGTTATAATCTTTAAAGTAAATGTACATTATGTTGATATATAGCCTTCTACTTTTACAATATTGGTTATGAATCTTATTTTAGGACATTTTTGTTGGAAGTGCCAATCACTGGTGACCTGCCAATTACTGGGGGTGTTACCCTATGTCAATAATTTCTCAGTAACTTTTCAACCTTTGACATAAGATCACGTCTAGGGGGGGGGGCTACGTCATCATGTGCCATTGTAATCCAGTAATCATTGATATTTCTGAGACGTGATTCATTTTCACGTGATAGTGCAGATTTGCATGTCTCCTAGACGCCACTTAATAACACGAATTTTGAAGAGATATAATAGTAAAAGAGAGAAAGTTAGTCTTTATCGTCGAGTATATCGTGGGATTACAAGTGAAACCCACTAAGTCAAATGTAATATATTTTCGGATTTTTAGCTTTTCTCAATCACAGAAGTTATTAAGTGTATTAAGTTATAGCTTATATTTTTCTTTTATATTTCAAAGGTTTGCAATCACATAGTCATACAATTCACGAAAATTACTCCTAGCCGTATCGATCGTTAGTGTAATATAAAAAATAAACCTATGAGAACCAAGACTGTTCCATCATTTTGAAGAAAATGTCAGTGCTTTAACTTTTTTGATGAAATAATAGCAGTACCAAAGTAGACAAAGCAAAAAAAATCTTTAATCGGCGTTGACTCAAAACCATGTTTTTTGATTTAGTGTGTTTCACTTGTAACCCCACGATATATTAGTGCTGCAGAGTCGGAGAAAAAACGATAGATTCCGGCTTTGACTCCGGAAATTTTAGAGTCTTTGATTCCAACTCCTTTACCCTAAAATCATTCTGACTCTGCAAGCACTGGCAGAGTTGCGGACTTTAGGGGAAAATGATCAACTCCGACTCTTGAAGTTTTAAACCTCTGACTCCCGACTCCTTTACCCCAAAATCACTCCGACTCCACAGCCCTGCTATATATTGATAATCGAAATTTAAAAAGCAACTGTTGAAACCAATTGATGCAGTGAGAAACCAAGGAATGTAAGTGGACATTTTCAAGTTTTGAGTAAAACGCGTTTAAAGATAAGGTCCTAGGTAGACTTTCATTGAGAAGAAGTTTTTCTAATTCATGCTGTACTACAACACCTACCAGGGCTACTAGTACTATCTTTTGCCCCAAGACAGAGGAGAGGTTCACCAATCATTTGTACTGGTTGTGGATTATTTTCCTGCTGCTTACTTCTGGAGTAAATGCGGAGTTTTACCCAGAATTCATTACGCGAAACAAGTTCGTCCACTTGCTGGGTATAACCGCAAAGGATGTTGAGTAAAAACCGCTTTCTCTGATACAATGAACAGCCTCTTTTTACATGTGAACGGGGAAATTTTCAGCCGATTTTTTTCGAAGCCGGATCGAGAATTTACGAGTACAAAGGTGTGTTGTGAACGCAGCTGTTATCTCCAAATTTTTAATTTTGTCATTTACATCGCTTTGCTTCTCACTGCTCCAATTGTAGTTCGTTTCTCGCCCGAAATGCCACCGACAAAAGGATCCTTCATTGCAGAAGAGTTAAATGATATTAAATGACTTCATGAAAATGAAAATAAAAATATATTTTTTTGCAATTTGTTGTGTATTTTGAATGTTTTTCATTTATTTGTTTTTTTCCAATTTGTTGTGTATTTCGAATGTTTTTTATTTTTATTTTTTCATAACATTATAAACGTTTAAATTTTTAGCTTTTGGGAGACCATTTTTGGGTTAGTTCGCCTGGATTTACCATAAAGCGAGTAGGATCCTTCAGACTAAGTTTGAGTCACAATTTCTCTATTTTAAACTTCTCCACTCATATTTTAATAGTTTTATTGTATTTGCCGGGTATAAAAGAGAAGACAAGCTCCTAAAATATTGTATATTTATCCTCAACTAGGAAATAATAATTATTAAATCCTTTATAGGTGAGTTATTAACCTGATTTAAATAAAGCTGTTCCGCCATTTAGAGTTTTTTGTGCTACATCAGAAATGGAATGCAGAGTAAGTTATTTTTTATAAAGCGGTGCAACTGTAACGCAGCAAAATGAAAAATTCTCAATGGTTAAAAGCTCTCCCTTCCATACTTCCCAACATCAGGAGATTTCTATCATTCGTAAAATTGTATACAGCGAAATTTCAACAGATTCAAAAATAGCTTTCTAATAATAACTTTGAAATGTTTCTTTTTTATTAAGCACTTTTATTATACTTGGCCTGATTGTGACGGATAAATCTGAGGCCTGGTTTTGCTTATATCTCTGCAACTAGACCACTTATAGACTTCAGAATTTCACTAAATAATTGCTTAATCTGAAGGTCCAACTTACCGCTGAAAAATTAAAGCTCTAAAATAAAATCATTATTTCAGTTAGGATGGAAAACAAGAAAATTTCGTGTAATTTCCCTATTAAATGTTTAAGTATAAAACCCATTGTTACAAATTTTGTTGCCTTGCAGCAGTAACGTTAAAAGCAATCATAATGAAAATTTTGAATCAATGCGTCTCTGAAGCAAACATGAAATTAGCAAGCATTAATCCTAGACAGGAACAAGGATTAAATTTTAGTGCCAATTGCTTAAAGTTTTATATACGTATATAGGTTTTTTTTTTCCCCTTTTAGTAAAGAGCATTTATATGAAAAGAATAAGGTGAAGTTTCGTGAGGGTAAAATTATTCTACTTCTGAAATACATTTACACTAAAAAGAATAAAATAAGAGAATTTTTTTAAAAAAAATACCAAGCATTTTTCATAATGCACTCAAAAGGACAAAATAACTTTTTTCTGGGTCAGAAAGGGCAATTTAAGAATTCCTGTAGTTTTTGAAAATTCCAAGAAAATGACACCACAAACGAAGAAAAGGGCGGTTCCAGTCATTTCAAACCAAACTTTCCCAATAAGAAAAATATGCATGTTTCAACACTCAAATTTATAATTGAAAGCTAGATAATGATAGGAAATTCTCTACATGACTTGAGCCGCACTTTTCTTTGTTTGTTGTGTCATTTTCTTGGAATTTTCGAAAACTACAGGAATTTTTAATTTGTCCTTTCTGACCCAGAAAGAAGTTATTTTGTCTTTTGAGTGCATTATGAAAAGTGCTTGGTATTTTTTAAAAAATTCTGTTATTTATTTATTTATTTTTTTCAATAAAAGATTAGAAAGTTATTTCGTAAATTCGATTACTAAGGTTCATTATAATTTTTCTAAAAAGCAAAAACTAAAATGTTTCAACATGTTTACTTTCTTGCATATAAGCTTGGGGGGAAAAAAAGCATTTGTTGCTAAAACCCATTGATATCTAATTAAATTGTTACATTTTCTTTTTTATTATTTAAAGTATTTTAAAGAATTTTTGTTACAGTATACTTACTTTCAAGTTGCTTGAAAAAAAATCCGCTTGCTTTGACCCCCCTAAATATTCTTCCAAAGTACATCACCTTTGCACTTAAATAACTTTATACAAAGTGAGTCTATGAAATAGATCGCACAAGAAACTCCAATAACGGAGCTGAGTATTTCTGAAAACCATATTCATAAACAACATCCACTTAGAGTTTTCACTAAATGTTCGCCTTCGTATCGCCTGCGCATTTTAGTGCCGAAAGGCAGGTAGACAGACCCTTTTCTCTTAATGCACGTACGTTTTAAGCTTCGCACGCAAGGTAATTTCCAAGATGTTAGGAAAAGCATTGGTTTAAATGGAAAATCATTCCCATGTAGGGGAATGTGGGGCAAAGTGAAATAGTTAAGATAACTTGCTTTTTTCAAAATGAACAGATTGGAAATGTTTTGAAAATGACAGTAATACATAAAGAGAGAATAACTGACTAGAAGCTTTCACTGGAATATTATTTTTCCTTTTTGTCAATCAATTTGTATCTTTTAAAAATAGTGGAAACTTTTCACTTTACTCTATGTATGGGGCTAATGTAATTAAAAAATGAAGGCATGTAATTAAATTGATTAATGAAAAAATAATCACTAAACTCAGCCCATGGGGGTCAAGGCCAGCTGTGCTCATTACAGTTTTCTTGACTGATGGCTATGGGTTACAAGGAAGATGTTCCACCTAGACGGTGAGCCAAACGTAGAGCCCCTAGTGTTTAGTTTCCAATCACGATTGGTACTCAGCATTTTATTGACCGCTGAAGAAATGAAAGGCTGGGTCAACCTACAATGAATGAAAACATAAGAAATTTAATAAATGACTTCTTTACTAATAATAAAGCGGAAAGTCTCTCTGTCTGGATGGTCTGAATGTCTGTAGGATGCTGTGACGCGCGTAGCGCCTAGACCGTTCGGCCGATTATCATGAAATTTGGCACGAAGTTAGTTTGTAGCATGGGGGTGTGCACCTAGAAGCGATTTTTCGAAAATTCGATTTTATTATTTTTTTTTCTATTTCAATTTTAAGAACATTTTCCGGAGCAAAATTATCATAAGATGGACGAGTAAATTACGAAATTATCATGACTTGGAATGGGAGAGCGAGTGAACATAGCCAATCGGCGAGAAATTCGTCATCCATTATTTATAAATATACAGGCGAACCAAATGACCTTTTAATTTTCAACTACGGGCAAAGCCGTGCGACTTCCACTAGTAATAAATAAACGAAATGAACTATTTCTCTTTGCCCTGAGTGAACTTGACACATTGTTTTAACATTGAAAAATCAAAACAAGCCAAATACTAACTAAATAATCACGGCACTGGACATCAATTAATAGTTTTGTTAAAAGCAAAAACTTTATTTTTTAATAATAACAAAAATTAGTTTGGATAAACCATACAATATTATATTTGAAGGGCTCGGGGCAAGAATGATAAGTTACATGATGTGAATTTTCTGCTAGGTAAATGTATAACTTATAAAAAATATTTAGTAGAGTTTTTCAAAGGTGTTATACATTCTGTATTCTGCAATACTAAAACCAGATATGTTTTTTTCCAAATGACATAATCCAGTGTCATGTTTATTTCAATTTTTTATGAGAAGCAAAAATTTTGATTGAAAAGTTACTCCTTGTGTCTTGTTGCATTTTTGCCCCGAGCCTTTCTTTTGAAAATGAAATTTGTATTTATATTATCCTTGATGTATAGAGCTATTTATGACTGGAATCAGCCATATGTTTAAGAACACAGTAATGATATTGCAAGAGAGATATGTAGCACTGCGAACTGTGAACATTTTTTATACAGTAGAACTCCGATTTTCCAAACTCTAACTATCCGCATTGCTGATTATCCGAATCGAGTTCAAGATGACAGAAAAACAAAATTAAGACGAAAACATATTGCGATTCTTAAAATTATGATTTTGTCTACGTAAGAAGCAGTCGAACAGTTTACTCTCAGCCTGAGCTGTACAGCAAGCAATAACTTTCATTTTAAATACGGTACATACATACTGTACTAATGTAAAGCACTTGAAAGTACGTTTAACATGTATAAGTGTTGCTTTTTTAGCCTACTTTCCCAGTAAAAGTCAGAAAAAGAAGAAAAAAGCATGAAAGAAGGCTTAATGCATCTTAAAAATATCGCAAAAAACAAAAAAAAGTCAAAAAGAAATAAAATAATTAAATAAATATTGAAAAATTAAAAATTTGAAAGTAGGGTATTGAGATGGGGGAAAATGTCTGTCGGTCTGTCTGTCTGCCCCCCCCCCCCCTAATAACTTTTGAATGAATAGTCCGATTCGAACAAACTCTTTTTTGTTCGAAAGATCTCGGCGAGGACACCTCATTCCCATATTTCACTTTTTGATTTGAACTATTTTTTGTTCAATTTTGAACAGTTTAAAAAAACTTAACAGCGCCTACGAGGAAATTCAAGGCAATTCCGAACTGTGAGGCGAATTTACTTCAAACAAACTTTGTAGGAAAAAGTTTTTGATGAAAAACTTGTATATAAAATATCTTTTTGATTTGAAAAAATTTTCGTTCAATTTTGAACAGTTCAAATCCCTTAACATTAGCGCCTACGGTAAAGCTGAAAGTCAATGTAGATTCCGTACTTGAAGGCGGATTTTTTTCAAACAAATTTTGTTGGAAATAGTTCTTGACGCCAAACTACAGACTTCGACCCCGAGAATTTAGGGGCACTTGACTCCGACTCCTATGCCCGACAATTAATCAGACTCCTACTCACCGACTTCGTAGCTTCGGCAAAAATTTATACACTGAGGACAAATGACTGACTCCGATATTTAGATATTCCACTCCGACTCTTTTACCCCAAAATGAGATGGACTCCGACGCTATGGTTTTGACTGTGAAATAATTATTGTTGATCTGACTTGTTTTTATTTTTACGCTGAAGTTTTAATTTAGGTATTCAGTTTTCGGCGAATAAACTCGAAGTCATTTATGTTTCTACATAAAGATATGCAGATATTCGCAGACGATTTTTTTTTTTTTTTTTTTTTTTGACAATGAAAATTATTTTTTTAAGTTGACGTTTTATTGTTTTTATTTATTTTGGTAAGTGCATTAATTCATTTAAAAAATTGTTTTTGGCAACAGGGGAAAAATGAAACGATTTTTTTTTTTTTTTTGATGTGATGTATTTATTTTAATGAGCTTATTAATTTTAATTATCAGTTTTTCGTTTTGAAAGCTGTTAAAGATTTTTTTGATGTGATTTATTTATTTTAATGAGCTTATTAATTTTAATTATCAGTTTTTCGTTTTGAAAGCTATTAAAGATTTTTTTAATGGAAAAAAGTGTATTAGCTGCTTTGTTTAAAAGTTGCTGCTTTTTTTTACGCATTTAATTTTTTTTAGATGAGTGAGGAATATTTTATTCCTAGAAATCAGCTTAAAGTATTTTAAAAATATGTTTGAAAAAATTTGCGATTTTAGCTATTTTTGAGAATATTGATCAGGTACTAGAAAGTAGTATGGGTATACGGGAAAGTAGGCTCATCTAGTTCTAGACAGAACTCCTTGTCATTTAAATAATTAGAAGCTCGTTTTCTTAAAAAAAAGTTTTTTCTCTCGTTTCCAGCACACATGCAGTTATTAATTAAAATAGACACTTCAGAAAAATCTAATTATCCGATTTTTTTTTTTTTTTTTTTTTTTTTTTTTTTTTTTTTGTTCGAATGAGGTTTTTTATTAATGCAGACGGCAAATCGTCGGCAAGAAATTAGTTCCTTCAACTTCTCGCCAAGTCTTTAAATTTGGCGTTTTTCTTGAAATTTCGAGAGACTGTAAGTCCATCTGAATAACGGAGGAAACAAGAGCAAATACTTCTTGTAACCAAAAAAAAAAAAACCGTCTCACTATGCTCCTTCGAGATTGCTGCCTGTTTCAACTTTTTTCATCATTACACTATTCGTGTGACTTTCGGTTGAGGGTTGATCGACTTTTAAAAAGAAAGTTAAAACCAAACACTGGCAGTTAAAGTGAATCATTAGAATGTAATGCAGTATGAGACCCCAATTTCGGAATCCCAAAATCCGGAACTTTTTCCTTTCAGTATTATAAAAATAAAATTTCTCAAAAAAAAAAAAAAAAAAAAAAAACTTTTTTTTTTCAGTTTTAAAAGTTAGCAAAATTGCTAACGTTCGGCAATAACTTGTTCAAAACATAGTACTTTCATTTCACTTTTTTTTGAGCAATCACGATTGATTATTGTTCTCATTGACTGTTTTTGGCGTTACGCTGATTTTATTTTCCCACCAGCACCCTCTACAGCATCACCGTCGACCGGTTCTTCACGATGCTGCTCCTCTCGCGAAAACCGTCTCCAGGTTGCGTCCATATCCTACACACACACGCATACATACACACACCTACAAACTCACACACCTATACACACGCACACTTACAAACTCACACACCTACACACACGCATACCTACACATACACTCCTACACACACATACACAAACACAAATGCCTACATACACACACACACGAACGCCTACACGCACGGCATTGCATACACAACACGCACACACATGCATACATGCACTCACACACGCACCCACACACATGCGCCTACACAAACACACACGCGAATGCATACACACACACGCTCATGATTGCGAAAAACATAATTTGAATTCAAGATGCCAAAAATTCAAATTAATATAATTTTATTAAACATTTTTTCAATGCCACCTGTTATGCGTAAATATGCGTTTTGCTGTAATTGTGCAGCACTCTTTTAACATACACTTTTGTTTAACGATAATTCTGTTTTTCTTTTTATAGCAATACAAAGTTTACTGAACAAAAGTATAAAATTAGTTTTAGTTAAAATATTATTTATTTATTATATAGCATTGCATAATAATAAAAAGCAGCATCCGCTGTTTATACGCCGCTGCAAATTATCTTCTAATTTGTTTTAGCAGAGTGAAGTATACTTATATTAAGATTGATCAAAAAATAAAAGAAGTTATGCGCGAACATTAGTGAAACCAGAAAAAAAGGTGACAAATACCGCACGACAGGAGAGTTTACAATTTTTTGAGTCAAAATCCAAAATCCGGAAAATTTTGAAGTCCGGAAAGGTTGTGCTCCCAAGCATTTTGGATTTGGGGTCCCATATCTTTAATAACACAGCAGGCTTTTATTTACTTTTTCTTGGAAAAGCAGACATCAAAGAAATAATTAAATATTGTTTCAACAGCATTTACTCTTTCAACCAGTAGATAAACTACAATTTAGATGTACGGCTCTGATAAATTGAACTATGAACTTGACGATAGTTACTTCTTTTCATGTAGTTCAGTGAAAGAGTCCTTGCTATTGGCGCGGATTTGAGTTAGAATACCTCCGAAAAACTGCAGTGAAAATTTCCCAACTCAACTCAGAGCCACTTACCCTTTCTCACTACCCCAAAAGAGGTTGACATTGTCAAAGTCATGGCTCAATTTGTCAGAGCTACAATAACTCAGGGGTTCTGGAACTTTTTCGACTCACGGCACCGAAATAGAATTTTCTCGCGGTACTCTAGTCCATCTCTGTTATGAGGTAAATGCGCTAAATAAAGCCATCCTAAAGTTCATAACCAAATATCAGGCTCATTAATGACTGAATTGGTACCAGCTTTTGCATAATCATCAGATGGCCTTATTTGGGAGGCTACAATCTACTTTTCCAGGATATCAAATCTGTAGAATATATTACCGCTAATAGCGTTTATAACTTACATCCACCATGAAAATAACAATTTCCGTCTGTTGAGATCAGAAGACACTTATTTAAAAGCAAATCTTTTATTGAAGATATTATAACATACATGAATTTCATATCTACGATCTTTTTTGCTAACCAAATTAACGGCATAACCTTCTAAAAGCAAAAACATCTTGTTTCCTTAACTTATAAGGACAGAACATTTGCATAATTCAGTTCACGGTTTGCAGTGATACTTTTCACTTTAAAAATATACAAGTAAATATGCAAATGTGCTTTCAAATGTACGTACGAAAAACAATCAAATTAAAAAAATTCTAACAATCGGCCCCATCGGGCGTACATTCATTCTTTCTTAGTTCAAAAATAATATTTACAATATACTGAAGTTTTTCCTTTGATAAAGGTTTTGTTAAGAAATCTGCTAAATTATTTTTACTACTGATATAACTTAAACTAAATAAGTTTTCTTTGATCAGATCTCTTATGAATTGATATTTTATATCCATATGCTTAGTTTTAACATTTTCTGGTTAATTTTTAGAAAAATATATAGCAGATTGATTATCACAAAATTGTATAGGAATATTTAAGTTTTTAACGACATTAATTTCTTTTAATACTCTCGAAAACCATACAAGTTCTTTAACACTTTCTGTTAGAGATACAAATTCAGATTCCATTGAACTAAAAGCGATTGATTTCTGTTTATTCGATTTCCAGTTAAATGGAATACCGGCAAAATAAATAATATGCCCACTTGTAGAATACCTATTCGTTAACTTATAACCCCAGTTTGCATCAGAATACGCAATTAAACTAGAATTGTTAACATTCGACAAATTAATTTTTAAACTTTTAGTATTAAACACATAATTCATGATATCTACAGTAACAGTCCAATGTTTAAATAAATAACCATTGCAAAATTGAGACATGACATTTACTGCAAAAGAAATATCTGGTCTGCTTCTCGCAGCTAGAAATGATAAACACCCAATCAAAGTTCTATACGGGTATTTTTTTCATTACATCATTTTCCACAATTTCTTTCTCGTGAACCCTTTGAGGTAATTCAACACTGTTTTTGAAAGGTAAATTAACATGATTTCTTGGCAAATCTTTAAATTTTTCCATTAGTTTATTTATATAAGTTTCTTGATGCAAATAAATTTTATTGCCAATCTTTTCAAAATTTACACCCAGTAAAAATTTACGACGTCAAACTTACTTTTTAGTAATGCTATAATTTCATCAATTTTACTTTTACTTTTTCCAAATAATATTAAATCATCTACGTAAACCAACAAAACTATTTCATCTTTAAGTTTATAAGTACAATTACACCATTTCATTTTTTCAAACCCAAGTTTGAGTAAATTAGAGTCTAACTCCAAATTCCATTGTCTTCCGCTTTGATGAAGCCCATACAGTGCTTTATTAAGCAACCAAACCTTATGTTCTTCACCTTTAACTTCATGTCCAACAGGTTGGGTCATGTATACCTTCTCATTTAGACTTCCATACAAATAGGCAGATTTTATGTCTAAATGTACATGAGACCAACATAGCACGGATACAAATAAAATGAAAAACAATCGAACAATTGAAAAACAAATGACTGGCGAGAACACCAAATTGTAATCAATGTTTGCCCGCTGTTTCCAACCAAGAGCTACTAATCTTGCACGGAATTTTTTAATTTTATTCTTATCATCCCTTTTTATGCTATATACCCAACGGTTTCCTATGATTCTAGAATTTTTGGGGAGTTCAACTAAAGTAAATACTTTTCTTTCATTGAATATTTTTAATTCTTCATTCATTGCTCGATCCCATTCAAGTTTTTCTGGAACATTTTGACTTTCCTGGAAGGTTCTAGGTAACTCTACGTTATTTACTTCGTCCTGAAATAAAGCGAAATCTATTTCGTCACAAGTAAAATTATTTTCGTTTTCCGAATTAGACTCGTCACTATTTTCATTTTTTGACTCCGGTGTTTGATCATTTTTCGGCTTAAACAAAAATGCATCAGGTTTAAATTCGATTTGTTGCTCCTCACAATATTCTTTTACTTTTTTTAAAGATCTTAACCTAGGTTTTCCCTCAGGTGGATAGTAATAGACGTCAACTCTATTGCTCTTTTTTCGCGGTCGTTCTTTTCTTTCCCACTCAGAAATGTTTAAAGGTTTTAGTTTTCTATCAGCGTCAGATTTTTGTTCCTCAATAATTTCATGTTCCTCTTCAATCGGCCAATTTAGCGTACCAATTTTAAAGTTTGCGTACTCATTTTTACGACCTTCACCGAAAAGACTTTCTACCCCGTTTTTACGCTCGTCTATACTAACATGAATAGTTTCTTCTATAGTTTTTTCTTTCGGTAACCAAATTCTATACCCTTTTCTATTTGTTGCATATCCGACAAGTATGCCAATTTTAGCTCTGTCGTTTAATTTATGCCTTTTAACTTTAGGAATATGTACATATGCTAGCGATCCAAATAATCTGAAATGTTGTACTGAAGGTTTATGACCACTCCAAATTTCAATTGGTGTTTTACCTTTTGTAAGTTTATGCTCACAACGATTGTAAATGTGAACGAAAGTATGCAGGGCTTCAGCCCAAAACCTTTCTTGCAATCCACTTTCATGCAATAATGCTCTAACTCCATCTAAAGCTGTACGGTTAAATCTTTCTGCTACGCCTACTTGTTGAGGTGTATAAACAGAAGATCGTTCAATTTTTATCCCACATTCATTTAGAAATTTTTCGAATTGCTTATGGCAAAACTCTAAGCCATTATCAGTTCTAACTGATTTTAATTTACAATTTAATGTACGTTCAGATCCAGTGGCGCCGACTCCATGGGGTTTGAGGGGGCCCGAGCCCCCCCAATAAATCACGAAAATTCTAAGTTACATTATGCTTTCTAAGCTCATAAATTTATCTTTTATTTTCCTTGTTTGAAGATAGTTTACCTTGTAAAATATATTCAGTAATGAGTTAAAACAAATAATTATTACGGTTGTGTAAGCAGGTTAACTGAAAACGAGTGGTGCGAATGATGATAGTGTTACAGTGCTGCGAGTACTGTAAAAATTTGTCCCAGTGCGCGAACTTACGGGTCAAGTCTGTTGCCGGTGGGCAGCGCTGCGGCGCGCTTGCTGATCTGGAAAAATATATATGAGAGTTTGATTTGTATATAAAATGGGAGGCGTGATAGTTTTGAATACTTTTGGGAATCGTGTTTAAAAGAAAACCTTCACAAAATGATGATCCTTCCCTTCCTCGGAATCGACGTGTACCAAAGAAGTATGAAAACAATGAAGGCAGCTCGCCGCACACTTTCAAAATCCCAAAGGAAAACATTTGACTCGCGCTACTTATGCGAAATAGCTATAAACCCGATTTTTTCTCCAGTATTCAGACCTAACGCGAATTCCTCACCGCAACACGAAAATTCTCGGAAGGGAATCGTGGTGTGTTCGTATCAGCTTTGTTATTGGTTACTAAAAAATTTTTTTTCATGAATGTATCTTTATCCTTTTACCATCGCTGAGAGTAGAAGTTCCCTTTTCATTTTAAATGCGAAAGTTAATGAAATATAATGACACCTAAGAGCGCTGTTTCATCTAAAGTTTGTGAAGATAAAAAGAGAAAGTTTCATGACAATTAAAGAAAAGCTAGAGCTTCTTGAAAAGCTGATGGTCAACTAAAAAATGCGTTGAAGGTAGCACGAGAATTAGGTATGAGTGATTCTTCCGTACATACAATTACAAGTCAAGAAAAGGAAATCCGTAAAAATTCACCGTCTTGCAAAAATTTATGAAAATGGAAACTGCTCATGTATTGTGTGCGAATATCATTAATTGATCGACTGTACAGTACAACTAAAGATGCATTTGCTTTTCTTACTATATACTGTGTCTACCGTATACCGGTTTATTTTTTCTTTCTTTCCCATTAACCTTTTAAACGCCGTAATTCAATTTTTTAATTTTTACTTTTAATTTTTTGTTTAAATGTCTCAATTTACCTCTAGTATAGCTAACCTAAACATGTTTTGGCGAAAAAAAAATTCTAAAAAGGGTTTTCAGGATGTTCCCATTTGGGAACATCGGCGTTTGGAATGAAGTAAACGGGAGGATTGATCTCGAAACTTTATTACTTCGAAATGGATGAAAAAATATGAATATTTTTGTTTATTTTACATAATATTATACTTTTCTCTTCTGAATGACACTTTTTCTTCATTATTGTCCATGGTATTGAGGGAAGCGAGATGAACGGAGTCTCTTTTCACATTCAATGCCCGTTTTCGCACGTTCTTGTGACAAACCGTACAACGTCACTGAGTGAAGGGGACAAGATAATGGTTATCTGTGTTTCTATTTAGAACAGGAAGATGTGATTTAGGTTCAGGTCTGCTTGACACCTTCACTGAGAGTTAATATGATATCAGCTAGATGTTGCATATAATCCAGATGAAGTATTTTGAAAAATAACTGCAGAAGATCCATTGCCTGAAGCTCGGGGAATTTTTCAGTCGATTTTTCTAGTTTTTTTCCCGGAAGATTTTTTTCAACCTTAGCATATTTTTTCCACCTGGGCTAGGGTTTTTGTTTCAGCTTCTTTGCTTTTGGAGTCTAGCATGAGGTTGTGCTTCCCTTTTGATATTCTGAATTGTGAAGCTGATCATCTGAACTATTTGAACCTGTATCTTCATCGCTAAGCATCAAGTCAACCTGGCCGCAGACATCTTTAGGATAAACTTCATTTAAGGCTTCATCGTTTATGTGTTCTTTATCACTCAGACTCGCGTCTTTATCAGGTAGAAAATACAAAGATCATGCTCGTGTTAGTCATCAAGTTCGCTGTCGGATAAGCTGTGGAAATTATCTAGCGCAGCTTCTAACGTTAAAGACTTGCGAGGCACCTCTAGACGGCTGCTTATACGGAATCACAGTTCAAAAACACTAAATAGATTAAAACTACATTATTCTGAGTCTAAAAACAAACTCGTTGGTACGTATGAGACTCAGTAAAAGAAACATAACACACGTGAGCCGAGTAATGAAATGATGAAATGAGACTGGTCAAAGTTCATAAAAGGCCCTTATCTTTACCTACCCGTCAGTCACAAGATACATTTCAAAAGTGTGAAACACATACAATTCTTAGAAAGTGAATAGGGTAGAAAACAAGAATTCCAACCCTGAAAACGCGATTCACTTATAATAGAGAGAATGCATGAAGGCGGGTGTGAAGGTCATATTTACAATAGAATAGTGGTGTGAAGGGCTAGCTGGTTGATAAAAAATGCATGTTCGTGAATGAAGGAACTGAACACGTGTAATCAACACAAAACATATTGTCCACAACAAAATATTTGAAATAAAGAGGAATCACACTCAAATTCCGCGATTGACAAAAATCCCCCGCAAATACTATACTCTAAACGCCGATGTTCCCAAATGGGAACGTGTCGGTTCTTATGTAAATAACTCACGAGAAATAATAATTGGAAATATTTTGTTTAGTTGAAATAAAATATATGTCCTCTGGCTACTAAATAACGCCAATAAAATATTTTTTACATTTTTTTCTTTAAAAGCAGAGACAGAAAAACTTAGACAAATTCTAAGTTCAAAAATTCAGTAAATTTGACTTTAATTTCAAGATAAAGATTAAACGTACTTTAAAAATTAAGAACACCTAAAATAAATTCATACTGTTATGTATCATTTCAGAAAATATGAAGAGTGTAAACAAATAATTAGGTTACTAAAACAATTCACAAAAAAATGTTCCCATTTGGGAACATCGGCAGGTAAAAGGTTAATCATTGATTTTGTACATCGTAGCAGTATTTTATGTTGAATAAAACGTTTTTTTTTTAAATACAAGTAAACATTCAGTTCTTTATGTAAGAGACAGTAATGTACAGTTAGTTAAGAGATGGTTTTTAACAGTTTGAGGGGGTGTTTACAAGTGTCTAAAATAATTGGGTACGTTTATAAAAAATTTTACACATACCCTTTTCCACAACGCGAAAATTCGACCTACGCGAGAGGTCTTGGAATACATCCCTCGCGTAAGACGGGAGTTGACTGTACTACAAGGCAATATACATTGAGGTTTGTAAAATGGTGCAATTTTGCATTATTGGGCGATTTACATCGACTGGACGCACACAGGTCATTGCAGTTGAACAAGAGTGCTTGCTTTTATTAAACAGAGGTGAAAGAGAAGAGAACATTTTGAAAAATCAACTGAGTTTTTCAAAAATGACCTAGACATTGAAAGACTGCGTTTACACTTTAATATGTTAGCCGATGTCACTAATATAAAAACAACTGGTCTTAAAAAGCATGCGTAAATTAAATTTCCTTTTTACAAAAATACTGTGTGTGTTTGTATTTATTTCTTCCGTTTTTCGAAGCCAAAAAATATGTGTCGGGCTTGTCGAGTTTTCGAGGTTCTAATGTTGATTATATGATTTTAAAAAAACTTTAAAATTCACTATTTTTCATCTCAAATTTAGAAAATGTCCTGCGGCATGCCCCCTTTCCCCCGATATTTTTTAAGTCGGCGTCTCTGGCAGTGCCCTTCAATGCAAGTCAAGCGCCCTACCTTTTCCATGCCTAGCTACGGCACTGCATGACTCCCCATAAAATAGAACAAAAAAATGTCTCTTACTAAGACAAGTGACATGATCTAGTTGAACCAGAAAAATTTGTATACCAATTTTTGGATTGTTTTACTTTGAAAACGCCATGCCACATACTGTTTGTTTTTTAAATTATACACATCAGAAAATATGTAAATTGGCATTTTCAAGGCACAACAATCGACCTTTATTTGGGGGGGGGGAACCTCCATGGGATTACATAACTCCCTAAATTTCGGTGATGACTGGGCCAGCCCCCCCCCCCCCCCCCCAATGATTTTTGCAAGTCGGCGCCCCTGTTCAGATCTGGCTAGATAGGATTTAAAACAATCAAATACTTCACTTTTGTTTTTTATCGTAAATACATCTACTTTTCTAGAATAGTCGTCTATTATCGATAAAAAATACAAACTACCTCCCAGCGAACGAACTGGAGTGGGACCCCACAAATCCATATAACATTTATCCAACACATTATTAGTTAATGTTCCGTAATTTCTGTTTAAAGAAACTCTAGTAGATTTAGCAATTTTACAAGTCACACAAGAATCAAAATTTCCCGTTACGTTTTCAATACCTTTGACACTATTGTTAACACTCATATTTTTTAGTAAATTAGCATTAACATGACCAAATCATTTATGCAGATCATTTATGTTAATGGAAACATATGCATTCACATTTAATATTTCAGATTTCCTATAGTTAGGTATACCGTAAATAACATACAATTTCCCTACTCTATGAGCTGTTAAGAAATATTCATCATCTTTAGTAAAAATTCTCATTTTATTATTACACCAAATTATTTTGTACCCTCTTAAATCAATATTTGCACCTCCAATTAAATTCCTACGCATATTAGGTGTATAATAAACATTTTTAAGAATTAATTTCACAAAATTTCCATTATCTTTTACATAAAACACTATATCACCTATGCCCTTTATTTCACTAGTGCAATTTTTATCCCCAATTAAAACTTCACGTTTAGATACAGGATAAATGAATTCAAACCATTCTTTGTTGTTGCAAAAATTTCCTGTTGCTGCACTGTCTATCAAAAATTCCCCGAGTTCTATCGTATCTTCATTACTTGAGACTGACGAATTCTGCACTTCCATATGTTCCGTGTAAAAAATGCGGCTGTCTGGTTGAGACGATTTACTTTTGACATCCGATTTTCTTCTGTTCTTGAAATGACAGTTTTTAGATAAATGATTGTTCTTTCCACAAAATGTGCACGGCCCCAGAAGATTTCGTCTTTCATGCGATGTTTGCCTCAGCTTGCTTCCACTGTTAACGCTCGATAACTGACTTTTCTTCCATTTAGGGGTTGTATTCAAGTTCGAACAGTCTTCCAATTTGGAAATGTGTGCGTTATTTACGGGTAGATTTCCCTCGTCTTTCATCTTTAACTGAATTCTTCCCGATTCGCTTATCAACTGCTTTTCCACATTGTTGTAAGTGAATTCATTATCATCCAGGCGATATAATATTTGAACAAGGTTTTCAAACTCTTTGGGTAGTTTTCTAATTAACTGAAATGTTACTAACAGTTCAGGTATTTCAAATCCAGCATCTTTGATTTGAAGTTGCTTTTCCTTTACTCTTTGGCAGAAGATTCCAATTGTTTCTTCATCTGGATAATATCTCAGTTCATAAAATTCATAGATTAAAGTTGCTATACGAGCGCGGGAACAAGGTTCGAAGTTTTCCTTTAAAATAGTCCAAGCTTCTTTTCCATCTTCGGTACACTGAATCAATTTTAAATATTGCCGTTCAACACTTGTGTAAATTGTTGTGTAAGCTCTGGCTTTCCTCTGCTCGAAATTTCTTATCAGTGCTTCCGGGGATGTTTCTGCTGGTTGTTTTGGTTCCCCGACGATGAATTCCCAACATCCTCTGTCAATTAGAACAACTTTTACATCACACTTCCATGAACTATAGTTGAACGAATTCAGCTTTGGAAAGTTAATACTACTGTAATTTTCTTCTACGCTGTTCTCCATTCTTTTCTGATATATCAAGTCCAACAATATGACGAAAAGTCTATAGTTATTTATCAGGGTTTTTAAGGCCCCATAACCAATGTAGAATATATTACCGCTAATAGCGTTTATAACTTACATCCACCATGAAAATAACAATTTCCGTCTGTTGAGATCAGAAGACACTTATTTAAAAGCAAATCTTTTATTGAAGATATTATAACATACATGAATTTCATATCTACGATCTTTTTTGCTAACCAAATTAACGGCATAACCTTCTAAAAGCAAAAACATCTTGTTTCCTTAACTTATAAGGACAGAACATTTGCATAATTCAGTTCACGGTTTGCAGTGATACTTTTCACTTTAAAAATATACAAGGAAATATGCAAATGTGCTTTCAAATGTACGTACGAAAAACAATCAAATTAAAAAAATTCTAACAAAATCAAAGGAAAAAAAGACGGTACACAAAGACATTTTTCTCTTTGAATTAGTCTACTGCATAAATTAGGCTTCAAGAACAATAAACAACTTTTTTTTTGCTAGTAAACTACAGTTAACCATGTAGAAACAAAACCCACCGTAAAATGAGGTTATATAGTTTTTACATTTCTTTTCTGTAATAACTTTCGCTGCATTGTTGCCTGGTAATCAAATACTGCTTGTTGAAAAGTCTTAATCATCAGTCAGGCTTTATGATGACGATGAAGACACGACACAGCGAACTTTTATTATGTTACATCAAAACTAGGGGGATTGCGTTATTGGTCTGCATGGCCTCATTTGGCGCATCAACCTAACATGTAGATAGATATCATGGACACTTCGCGGAACCCCATGCCTCTTCCTACGGCACCTCAGGGTGCGCGGCACCCAGTTTGAAAACCCCTGCTATACCCTTGACAACACATTATACAATCACAGTCAAAATTTTACAGTTCTGAAGTGCTAAAAAAGTTAACTAGAACTATTTCAATCAACTTCAATGTTCGTGAATTCAAGATTTGTAGCTTTTCCTTCCTTTTTTGCTCTTGAAAAACGACGTCTTCGGGAAGACTTCTGCGATGACTCTCACTGAATTGGAGTTTCGGAAAAGCTTCCCAACAGGTATGGGAGATGGTTTGCTTCTAGAAAAAGCAAATTTCACTGTCGCGAAGAGAACTTCAAAGACCTCGCACAGATTCAGCAATGAGAAGCCAAGCCACACACCGCTGTATCCTCCTAAATAGCTGAATAGTTCCAAATGCTGAAAATAGAGTTATTGTTCAATTTTCGCACCGTAAAAATAAATACATTTGTAATTATATAAGTTAGAAAAAAGAAACGTTCCGTTGCTCCAGCACCCTTAGAAGAATTCGCGTCAAAACCAATGGGCACAATTTCACATAGGGGCACATATGTGTACCAAAGTTCGTTGGATTTCATGCGGTAGTTTTTGCTGTAGAGCGGTCACAAAAACTGGTCACACGCATACAGGGCACAAGCACACAAATAGGCAGACAGACATTTTTCAGAAATTGATGAAATGGATTCAGCACACCTCAAAACGTTTGAATCCGTCGAAATTCGAAAATTTGCACGAAATTAATACTTTCTTCTATACACATTAGATATAGAAGTAAAAAAATTAATTAATTATGAGATTTAAATAGAAACTCATTAACGAACTGTGCAATACCTTGGCGATAGGATCAGGAGCGTACTCGCTCCCCTAATAGAATGCTGACCTTAACTTTCTAGAGGGAGCGCAAGACGAGTCAAGTGGTATGACCTCCCCCTCCCACTCCTCCAAGGAAAAAACAGGCGGAAGGAGGGATTCGACAGCAACCATGGAAAAATATCTGATAGTAACTACTTAAAGGGACTAAAAAAAGAGGTCAAAAAAAAAAAAACTTTCGAATTTTCAAAATTAATTTGAATTCTGAAATTTTGAATTCAAATTATGTTTTTCGCAATCACGAGTTGCGACAGGACCCTACTCATTGGTTACTACCCCATTCGCTTGTTTCTAGAAAGGGTTCCTGTCCCTCCTCTTAGGCGGTTACGTGTGCATTGTGCATAGTTGTGTATGTGTAGGCTTGTGTATGTGCGTAGACCTGTGTGTATGCACGTTGGCGTGTATGTATGTGTGTGAGTGTGTTTGAGCGTTCGTGTGTGTGGGACATGGACGCCACCGACCAGGAGCAGCGGTTCCCGGGAGGATTCACGCCTGCAGAGGACGGTGGGGTTGAAAAAGAAACCAAACATCAAAGACGGTCGAATAAAAACAATTAGCAATCGTGATTGCTCAAAAAAAAAGAGAGAGGTATTGTTTTAAGTAAAATTTTCCATAGTCTATAAAGTCAAAATTATGAAAGATTTTTTGGTTAATTAAATTTTCATATACTACAGACTTCAAGTAAACAAACTGCCAGTGTACTCTTTTCATTAGCCATTGATAAGCTGTACAGTGTGAGTTTATTTCTTTTACCAAAGTACGTATTAAATAAGCTAATAATTAAAATAAATAAAAAAATTAAGATACTTAAGCGAACAGCCTGTAAAAAATATAAAATTTCAGTTTTGCCTTATGTAAGATACTTGCTGTAATTAAGACTATTGCATGTTGATAAAATGAAGTTTTAAATACTTAGCTCTATTACATGATACATTGGAGTGTGTTTATAAATCTTCTTCTCGATCGTTTGGTAAAATATCCGAATAGCTGTCAAGTTGTCCCTGTAAAATAAACAAATCAATAGTTAGAAGCCTCCATATGCTGTTTTCAGTTGACTGGTATGAAGTACCGTAAAGTGGGGCTACTTGGATGAGAATTTCATACTTTTTGCGAGTTTTACTCCGAATGCTTTGTTAAAGCCATAATGTGAACTGATAACCTTGTTTTTACCACTTTTCAGACTATCTGCTACCATCTAATGAATTTTTTAAACAACAATTTTAACTATTTATATTTTTTCCCTGTTTTCAAAAATTAGGTTCAAGTAGCCCCGCGCTGAGGCTACTTGGTCCTACTCAGCAAATGTATTAGGAAAAGCTGTAATACAGGTGGTGGTATCAAGAAGGACCAATGATTTTGAAAAACAGAAAAAACTCAAAACGTACATTCTAGTGAGCAAACTATTTATATAAATTAATATAAAATCAACTTATACATAAAAACATATTTTTAGGTAAACATAATTTCTCAAACAGAAATATAATCTAACTACAGCTAAAACCAATTGAAATGCTCATTATTTAAACTTTAGAAAGAATGAAAACTCCTCAATTTAATGGTTTGGGTGGATTTTTTTTCTCTGATATCATTTAATACCTGCTCTTCCTCCCTACTAAATACAACTACTAAATACAATTCTCAGTAGGTTGGAGGGAAAAAATTAAATTTTCCAATTTTGAAATGCCTGGGGTCTCAAAAGTTGCCTTTTAGCATCAATAAGGTACCCTTAAAATATTAGCCTCCTAGAATAATATCTTTAGGTTCCAAAATCGCCCCAAAAAAGTCCAAAA
This sequence comes from Uloborus diversus, assembly GCF_026930045.1. Classification (NCBI taxonomy): domain Eukaryota; kingdom Metazoa; phylum Arthropoda; class Arachnida; order Araneae; family Uloboridae; genus Uloborus; species Uloborus diversus. The sequence goes on along the minus strand of NC_072732.1, from coordinate 188,905,335 downwards.
TTGCAAAAAATCGACCTTTTTTGAACTTTTTTACGAGATTTCAAATGTATAATTTTGAAAATGCTAGGAGGTGTAAATGTTAACTCTGCGTAGGGTTAATATCTCTAAGAAGTTTTAGCTCAATAAAGTAATTTCTTCAAATTTTCTAAAAATCGCAAAATAAACCAAAAATTGACTTTTTTCTTACATTTTTACGCGACCTTGCAAAACAAAACTAGATCAAGTGCACACAATATAAATAAATTTAGCAGAATCTAAACTTATTTATCAGTTATATATTTAAATTCTAATTCAGATAACTAATTACATTACATTTAAGAACTTTTGCTTTACATTTTTGTAGCTTTTATACAATAAAACGGGAACTTTTTTTTTTTTTTGCAAGTTAAACTTTTTCGATTATAAAGATCTTTGTTACCGAATTTTCCTTATTCGCGAGTTCGAATTAACTCGAATCAACTTGCGAAAACGACCGCCAACTTTTCAAGACGGAGAGAAAAAAATGAATTTACAAAATTCGAAGCGTACAAATGAATTTCTTTGCAGGTGAAAAAGAGTTAAAAACATTACAATTCCTGTCGAATATCATCATACTCTGATACAAGAACCCAGATTAAAATACACACGACATGTAACAATTCCGGGCAGAGAACCTGAAGTTATAGAGTATAACATTATTAATTTCTTAACATGTAATGAACAGCCACTTGACAACTTTGTTGTTGTTGGTTGCGACAGAACCAACACCAATACTGACGAGCCAGGAGGTGTCATTCGTCATCTAAAGCTAAAACTAAACTAACCCATTCAGTGGTTGATTTTGTCTGCTGTATGCAAATGAACTTACATTCTTTGATACATTTGATGCAACGTTTGAACGGAAAACCGAAAGGACCCACGAGTCTTTTTGATACGAGGGTCAGTCAGAAAGTTAGTTGCACTGCTGAAGAAATAAAAAAAAAAGGATTGAAATTTTACAATAATTTTATTGCTATCCTTAAATTTCATTCAAAATCTACTTTTTAACGCAACCACGGCATTTATCGAGCCGTGGTACAAACTTTCCGATGCCTTCAGCAAGGAAATCCCGTCCAATGTCCGAAAACCATTGTTGGGTTGCAGCTTTCCTTTCGTCATTCGAATGGTATCATCGCATTGAAAGTTCTTGTTTCATGGGACCAAAAACATGAAAGTCAAGAGATGAAAGGTTTAGGTGGCTAGGAAGGGTGATCCCACACTTTCGTCCTAAACTTGGTCTTCCCTCACGCTCAGCGTCGTCAATATCAGTGCGTCCATTTTCAAACATGTTGCACCATTTCACGATAGCTTGACGTAATATTGCATTTTTACCATACACTTCATGCTACTGCCCATAAATTTCAGTCCAGTTGCATTTTTTTTTGCTCAAAAAAACGAATCACTGCACGCTTTTCCAATTTGGACGCTACTTGAAGCTGTCGAGACATGTTTGCGACTGATTACCAGAAAACCTCAACTCGCCTCGGGGAATGCTATGTCACACGATAAAGGTACATGTCTGAAGTGTTGCCACAGAGTTTCATCAAAATTGTCTCAGACGGAACATACTTACAAAGTAGTGCAACTAACTTTCTAACTGACCTACGTAATTATTAGAAAAGTTATCAAAACCTGCGAAAATTTACCACTAGTGTAGTTAAAAACTATATTCTTAAAAGTGTCCCTTCAACTTTGACTGAAACAAATCTTATCTCACATGAACAATATATACGTATGAAATTGCTAAGATGTTTCATCTAGGGATTGTTCATAGAGCAATATACACTGTATACTATACACAGAGTGCCCCCCCCCCCACACACACACACACATTTTCACTCTGATTCTCCGAAATGTATAACTTTAAAAGACGGGCGGCAATGGTTATTTACCTGGAATTACCACAGGACGAAGTTTTTCAGTAGCAAGATTGCTTGATGGGGAGCTAAGATCTGTTCCAGTCAAAGTAAAAGGGACATTCTCAAAGAATATACTTATGTTGCATTAAGTGTCTCAATCAATGAAAGTTCATTTGCATACCGCAGACGAAATCGACAACCGTATGGGTCTGTTTAGTTTTAACTCTAGACGACGATAACACCTCCTGTCACACCAGTATTGGTGTTGTTACTGTCGCAACCAATAAAAACCAAGTTGTCAAGTGGTTGCTCATTACATGTTAAGAAATTATAATGTTACACTGTATAATTTCAGCTTCTCCGCGCAGAACTGTTTTATGTCTTGTTTCCTTTGAGCCGGGTTTTTGAATTGGAGTATAATGATATTTGACAGGAGTTGTAATACAATGCTTTTTGCTCTTTTTTGCTTGCGAAGAAAATTATTTATACCTACGTTTCGAAATTCGGAATTTTTTTTTTTTTTTTTGCTTTACCCTAAAAAAAGGCGACTCTGTTCACAAGTTCAGTAGAGTTAATTCGGACTCGCATAAACTACAATTTGGTAACAAAGATTTTTATATTCAAAAAACTTAAACGGCTAAAAAATATATATATTTGATCTTGTTGGGTGCTTGTTAGTTGGATTGCACCAATATTGTATAAAAACTTCGAAATTGATGAATAGACAAAGTTCTTAAATGTAATGTAGCTATCTGAATAAGAAATTGAATATATAACTGATAAATAAGTTTAGATTCTGTTAAAAATATTTATATTGTGTGCACTTGATCTAACGTTGTTTTGCAAGATCGTATAAAAATGGAAGAAAAAAGTCAATTTTTGGCTTATTTTGAGGTTTTTAGAAAATTTGAAAAAATTACTCTATTGAGGTAAAATTTCTTGGAGATATTAACCTTACATAGAGTTAACATTTACACCTCCAAGCATTTTCAAAGTTATATAGTAATTTAAATTTCATTAAAAAAAGTTCATAAAAGGTCGATTTTTTGCAATTTTGGTCTTTTTTGGGTCGATTTTGGAATCTAAAGATATTATCCTAGGAGGTTAATATTTTAAGGGTACTTTATTGATGCTAAAAGGCAACTATTGAGACCCCAGGCATTTCGAAATTCGAAAATTTATTTATTTTTCACTCCACCCTAATTCCCAGGCTTGTTTTGTGAACGATCTTTTAATTTCCGTTTTAGAGTTTATATACTTAAGTCAAAGTGGGCTGATACCACCCTCTAAGACATTTCTCCTGAATTAGTTGAACCTGGACACAATTGTAATTTTTCCTCTTAATAATGCTCATTATTTCCTACTTCAAAGGGTTCTCTTTTACTTTCTGACCCTTTTAATCCCCCGATCTGCAAATAAACGGGTATTAATAGTGACTAACCTCTTCATTTTAAAAGATTACAAACCTTACTTAACATAATTTAGTGCTGAAATGTAGTTTGCGGCTGTTTGAACGCTGGGTTCAAGTAGCTCCATTTTAGGGCAACCAGTGCACTTTAACTAACTTATATTAGCTACTGTGTTCATTATGTAGCTATACGCTTAAAACACTATTATTTAACTAAGAAATAGAATGCAAACATAAAACTATCTTGACCTTGATGATATCAGATGTTTCCATGAACTTACATGTGAAAGTTTACAGACACTAAAAACAACTGCTTAGACAACTTGCAATCAATCAGAAAAAGGCGGGAATAGCAGAAACTTTGTTTCATGCTCTAGCCTCTACCTAGTACTGCTTCCTGTCATGGACAAAGTGTTTTAAGTCTATACATTGAGATTTATAGGACCAGGACGGATTTAAAACACTTTTTTCTCATGGGTTCAAGTTGCCCCTGGAGGCTCAAGTAGCCCTACTTTATGGTGAAAAATTCCTCGTGAAAAAATATTTTGCGAAGCTTAAAATTTCGCGATTAGGACGAGTTCGCGAAAATCGCAAAAACTAATGCTTCACGAAAATAAGTGATTTTACAGTACATAATTTTATGATTTGGGTTTCAAAAAAATATAAGAAGATCGTAATTTACACAGCTCTCTAAGTCTTACCTTATACTTTTGATATCCTTTATTTTTTCACCGCGGTATGCTGCCTGTAATGAAATACATTATTACTACTATGAACTACACAAAAAAACTACTTTTTTTCAGTTTTTCAAAAGTTTAAATATTATAAATAAAAGTAATGTAATATATTTAATAAATACAAGTGTTTCCATACCTATTCCACGAGGTTCAATGGCTCAAACCCTCAATTGCCATGGAGAACCCTCCCCGAAACGGAAGTTCCCCCTAAAAATAAAATTAAAAACCCGATCACTTCCCCCCACTCCCACCTTAAAGTTTTCAATTGCTCAGTCTGCGCCCTAAAAATAAGATTAAAAACCTATTCAATTCCCCCCTCCCCCCTTAAAGTTTTCAGTTGCTCAATCTGCGCCCTAAAAATAAGATTAAAAACCCCATTCACGTCTCCCCACTCCCCTCTTAAAGTTTTGAGTTGTTCAGTCTGCGCCCTAAAAATAAGATTAAAAACCCATTCAATTCCCCCCTCCCCCCTTAAAGTTTTCATTTGCTCAGTCTGCGCCTCGGAACCCCTGGAAAATATTAAGAGATTTAGAGTTTTGCTGTTACGTAATTTCCATATTTTGAGGAAATTTTGAAACTACCATGTTGTTTAATCAAATGTAAGTACAAGCCTCAGAATAAGATGGATGCTTAAAAAAAGTAGAGAAAAAAAGATTTAAAACCATTAAAAAGATATAATGAGGTGATTAGAAAAATTTTCGATCCAAGGAGAAAAATAGATGTTTTTTCTGCAAAATGGTAAAGCAAAATAAATCAAAAAAATTAAAAATATGTAGGTTATTTTAGTTTTGATTGATCTAAAGTATCAGTTCAAAAAACAGTAAAATGTTTCTGAAAAAAAAAAAAAAACGTAACTGCCAATAATTTATTAGTAAGTAAAATAAGAGAAGTAGATTTTAATATATCGTGTATCTGTAACCATTTTTGCTATTGAATTTCAAGCGACCTGTTAAGACGATTCTGAGGGAACGAAGAGGAGGAAGAGACATTTTAATGCGCTAGTTTCATTCATTTCAATGGCAACTATGGTTAATTTAGAGGCTAACGAAAACCTATAACGGGAAATTGGCATTCCTGCAAGCTAATAGATGCCCCCATTTCTACCTGTGAACCAGATGTACACTTGCCCACCGTCAAACAGTGTCTAGATCATCAATTAATTTTACTTTCAGCTTTGCAGCAATTTTCTAGGAGTCAAGTTTAAGTCATCACCTTAAAATTTAACTTACCACTTTATTTTCCTGCAAATCATACTTTTCAACAGAAACTTCAAACCTCACATCTCTGGAAAAAAAAAATCATCATTGTATTTGAAAACTGAGCATGGTCTCGAACTCTGCACTTGTGATCATATAAAGGTTTGTTCACCATAAAATACGAAATAGGGAAGTTGCAACTTATTAAATATTCCAACTTTGACTATTGGATATTGTTAATTGACCCTCCAAACTAAAAAATTCACCATCGCTGAATTTTAAAACACCATGATTGATTTTTAATAAATTTTTAAAAACCCACGCGCAAAAGTGCGCTCTTCTGAAACGTCACGAGCTCACGTCACAGGGCTCTGGGGGGGGGGGCAGCCTTCCGCGGGAAGATCCCCTGTTGTTGCTACGGACATTTTGAGCGCGCCGATATTTTTATTTTTAAGAAATTTAATAATTCTTTTCAACACACTATGGAGGCCGAATTCGTTAAAGCACAGTCGAATTAATCTTCCTCAAGTAACGTCAATGATGGTGTTCGAATATTTCCGAGAGGATGACTGATTTAATGTTCCAGAAACACGATGCAAAGTGCGTCTTAAAGGAAGCCAACTGCACTTTTGTCGGCTTCCTTTGTCCGGAAGCGCGGCTGAAGAGCGGATGACGTCATTTCCTGAGCTAGTTGACGTCACACGCTTGAATTTTAAAAATTATTTTAAAAAAAGCTACTAATCGTATCGCCAAAAAGTTTTTTACCGATGATGATGTTCATACATGTTACTCTATCATATAGAAATAAAATTGAAAAATTGAAAACTTTCCTATTGGACAAAATTGCAGATTATTTCATACATGTGTTTCGTGGTTACGAGGAACTCGTTTTTCAATGCAAAATACGTGAGCGTATAGACGAAAAGACATCTGAGAGTTTTTATCGGATCCATCCTCTTGTCGGATATGTTTTCATTCATAAGCTCACTTATTTTGCATTGAAAAAGGGATTTCTTGTAACCCCCCAAACACGTGTATGCAAAAATCTGGCATTTTGACCAATTAAACTTAAAATAAGTGAGCTTATGGATGAAAGGACATCCAACAACCTTTGTCCGATCCATCCTTTTGTTGGTATCTTTTTATCCATAAGCTCACTTATTTTGCATTGAAAAAGGGGTTCCTTGTAATATTTAAACACGTGTATACAAAAATCTGCAATTTTGTGCAATTAAACTTAAAATAACTAGCTCATGGATGAAAAGACATCCCGCAACCTTTGTCGGATCCATCCTTTTATTGGTTATCTTTTTATCCCTAAGCTCCTTTATCTTGCATTGGAAAAAGTTCATTGTAGCCCCGAAACACGTGTATGCAGTAATCTGCAATTTTGTGCAATTAAACGTTGTTATTTCTTAGTTTACGTTCAAGCACACAGATTCAACTTCATTCATTCCCCGATTACTTAATTTATAATTTTCTACATGACTGCAGTGTTAGAGTTGTAGTAGTGGAGTCGGAGTCGGACTGATTTTCGTGTAAAGGGGTCGGAACTCGAGTTGAAGATCTTAAATTTAAACAATCGAAGTCGGTCATTTTGTCCGCAACTCTTCTTGGGCTACCGAGTCGGAGTCGAAATGATTTTGGGTTAAAGGAGTCGGAGATGAAGGTTCTAAAATCCGAGGAGTCGGAGTCGGCCATTTTGCCTCCGACTCTGCAAACCCGATTGGCTGCATTGATAAATGAATCTATCTATAATAATATAGGAAAACGTCCTGAGATAGTTAAAAACTCACAATGCTTATTCCCTTTTTCGTTCATTTACGTACGAATCGTTATCAACGACTCCGAACGAACGATTACGATAAATCGTTCGTTTATCGTATGTATAAGTATCGTTATACATACAAATGTATAACGATAGTTTTTAGCTAATTTAAAAACACATACTCACATGCAAGGCAAACCACATAAAGATCTGCAGTAGCTTTTCGTATTTTCTTCTGTTTCTTTGGCACATTTCTTCTGTTCTGAAGTGGGGATCACTCATTAGTTTTACTCATTTATTCAGTAATTCATTTATTTTTTATTTATTCAGTCATTTATTTACCAATGTTCATTTATTATTTATTCTAAATATTGTCTTAAATGATCTGATAGTAACGAATTCAAGTACGAATAACGAATTCAACCCTATAGCTTGCGTATTTTTTTCTTGTTTTTTGTTGTGATAAGATCACCGGTGACGTATTGTATTTTGTTGACTGGTTAAAAATATTCTTCGGCAAACTTGACGGCGTAACTGTAATACAGTCAACGATCCTTAGAACGACCCCTATTACTGCGACCCTTCCGTTTTAGCGGCCGATGCAAGAAGTCCCGTTCTGTGTTCCGTAGATGCAATGTTACTTTGTCGTCCATTTCAGTGTCCTAACTAAACCGTTCATTCCAATAAAATGTTCAAAATTAAATTTCTTTTCTTTTCTTTTTCGTTATAATAAGAACTAACTCTTCGAGAACTAATATTTAAACATTTTATGTCTTTAAATTTAAAATATTTCAATGGGGTCGTTTCCAATATTTTAAAAGTATTTTTTTCTGAAAGAACTTGCTTAAAAACATAAGATCTAAAAATTTTTTAAATAATTTGTTCAAGTTTAATATTTTTAAAAAATTACTTAAATCGGTGCGCTTTCATTGTTTACATTTCTTGCCGATGACATGACGTCCCAAATGATGAAATGCCATTCTGTGTTGCCATTCTAAGAGCAAAATATTTAATTCGCATTTTACTCACGTGCTGGTAGCGATATGGGTGATAGCAAGCGTAGAGCGCAATTTTAATTCGCTTCTTGATTATCATAACGTGGAAACGCGGTACAAAGATGCGCCAAAAAGCGTCATTTGTGACGTCATCTAGACAACGCCTTGTTTGAAAAATCGGACATTTTAAAAAATTAAGTAAAAAACAACTGCTGGGAAAATGAAAGAATTTTCTGGGTCCATGGTATTTATTTATTTATTTATTTATTTATTTTATTTTATTTTTTTGCTTATTTAATCAATTTCAGTGACTAAAAGTAGTACTTTTAACTGAAGAAAACAACCCCATGGAAATCAATTACAGGTACGTAGGATGAAAGAAAAATAAATGATGAAACTCGCACACAAAGAGTAAACATTACGAATTATATTTTTTTGGAAAACGTCAAGAAAGTGGAAAGCTTCTATGATTTCTATTTAATAAAAGAAGATATACTTGGAAAAATCTCAAAAAATAAATAAATAAATAAATTAATTAATTAATAATAATAAGAAGAAGAAGAAGAAGAAGAAAGAAAAGAATCTTACTAATATTATATATGCGAAAGTTTGTCTGTATGGATGGATGTATGGATGGATGTATGGATGTTTGTTACTCTTTCACGCAAAAACTACTGAACGGATTTTGATGAAACTTTACAATGTATGGATGTATGGATGGATGTATGGATGTTTGTTACTCTTTCACGCAAAAACTACTGAACGGATTTTGATGAAACTTTACAATAATATAGCTTATGCATCAGAATAACACATAGGGTAGTTTTCGTCCCGTTATGGGGGGCAAAACCCCCTTAGGGGGGCAATAAAACACAATTTTTGTATAAATTCTCTAATATTGGGATGAAAAAATACTTGCACATATTTACATTATATGTCCATCGAAAGCTCTGATTTTTCTGCTGAAGATGGCACCTGTTCGAAATTTCTAAGTAGAATAAAAAACGAGTTATGAGCTTTTTAGATCCATGTTCGAAGGCTTTCCTCAACTCAATACAGTATTTAGTGTATCATCTCAACTCCCTGTCGATAGCGACAATTGTTGTATTGTTGACTTTCTTTGCTTTTCGTGATTGTTCAAGGCTTTTCTCAAGTCAAATCTTGAAGTAAGATTTTTGCACAAGATTGGCAAATAATACATGATTTGGCTGATGATTTTCCATTTAAACGGAACTTTAATGTAATTAATGGTTTTTATTATTATTTATGCTGATTGAACACTTACTCATTATCCAAACAACCAGCAGATCGCCAAAATTTTTGCAGAAAGATTTCCGTAGCTGATGCATTTGGCAGTTTTTTCAACGTTGCTGTTTTTGAAGCCGAAGACTACGTCATAATGTTTCTCAGCTTTCACCATGTAAACAAAATATCGCCAATCAAAGAATTTTCAAAAGACTTTTTTTACTGTGTTAAATAATCCAGCAACTAAATTAGGCAAATCCATAAACAGCACAAAAACTTCCATTAATTTTCCTTTTTGCACAATTTCAAACAATCACCAAATTTTATTACTTATTTTGGTAACATTTCGGATGAAACTGTTTAGCGCCATTTTATGGTGACCGAAAATATCTCAGCATCTGGCGACGATATCTCTGTAACGAAAATTAATATCATATCGTTTTACAAAGTAAGGAAAGAATGGGGGAGCATCATCGAAGGTACCTCGAAACGACTTTCGCAAATTCGGTAAAATTGCACCAAGAGCCACAATGATTGAAATTTCCCGAAATAACTAAAGCAAGTAAAAGGGGATTACGAGCGCAGCTACTTTTTTTTAATCACTTCGTACTTCATTAGCCGTACAGAGAAGGTTTTTGACTCCATGTTAAAAAAAAGAAAGTATCAACAGATTAATCTTTTTAAACATGAGAAGATTAATTTCATGTTTTTTAAATTTGTATATGCTTAAATATAGTGCTTTCGTTTCTAAATCAATACTACTTTGTTTTTATACTTATTGCTATTTTAGTTTTATGGGTAAGGAAGAAACTCGATTTTTAATCACGTCAAAAAGATGTGTTTTAAATTCTTTTACTTAAAACAGAAAACAAAAGCAAGTAACGATTTTTTCTAATAATTATTACTGGATGTAAGGTAATATGGATGTAAGGAAGCCTCGCGAATTTTTTTCAACTGTTGCATATATGATAAACTTTCGGTTCTGTTCAAACAAAATTTTACGAAATTTTCCGCTCACAAATCTAGAAACCAGCGTTATTTTCATTTTTGCGAAAATTACGGTTTGTGAGAATAAGTGCTTTTACAGTATTCCTCCCGTCATCTCAAGTGATGAAAATGTTGCATCAAATCAAATCAAAGTGATGAATTTATTGAAAAAATGATAATATATTTACTTCAATGTTTTCCAGGGTACCTTAACACCAACTCGTGAATTAGTATTCCATGGATGTATGGATGTATGGATGGATGTATGGATGTTTGTTACTCTTTCACGCAAAAACTACTGAACGGATTTTGATGAAACTTTACAATAATATAGCTTATGCATCAGAATAACACATAGGGTAGTTTTCGTCCCGTTATGGGGAGCAAAACCCCCTTAGGGGGCAATAAAACACAATTTTTGTATAAATTCTCTAATATTGGGATGAAAAAATACTTGCACATGTTTACATTATATGTCCATCGAAAGCTCTGATTTTTCTGCTGAAGATGGCACCTGTTCGAAATTTCTAAGTAGAATAAAAAACGAGTTATGAGCTTTTTAGATCCATGTTCGAAGGCTTTCCTCAACTCAATACAGTATTTAGTGTATCATCTCAACTCCCTGTCGATAGCGACAATTGTTGTATTGTTGACTTTCTTTGCTTTTCGTGATTGTTCAAGGCTTTTCTCAAGTCAAATCTTGAAGTAAGATTTTTGCACAAGATTGGCAAATAATACATGATTTGGCTGATGATTTTCCATTTAAACGGAACTTTAATGTAATTAATGGTTTTTATTATTATTTATGCTGATTGAACACTAACTCATTATCCAAACAACCAGCAGATCGCCAAAATTTTTGCAGAAAGATTTCCGTAGCTGATGCATTTGGCAGTTTTTTCAACGTTGCTGTTTTTGAAGCCGAAGACTACGTCATAATGTTTCTCAGCTTTCATCATGTAAACAAAATATCGCCAATCAAAGAATTTTCAAAAGACTTTTTTTACTGTGTTAAATAATCCAGCAAATAAATTAGGCAAATCCATAAACAGCACAAAAGCTTCCATTAATTTTCCTTTTTGCACAATTTCAAACAATCACCTAATTTTATTACTTATTTTGGTAACATTTCGGATGAAACTGTTTAGCGCCATTTTATGGTGACCAAAAATACCTCAGCATCTGGCGACGATATCTCTGTAACGAAAATTAATATCATATCGTTTTACAAAGTAAGGAAAGAATGGGGGAGCATCATCGAAGGTACCCCGAAACGACTTTCGCAAATTCGGTAAAATCGCACCAAGAGCCACAATGATTAAAATTTCCCGAAGTAACTAAAGCAAGTATAAGGGGATTACGAGCGCAGCTACTTTTTTTAATCACTTCGTACTTCATTAGACATACAGAGAAGGTTTTAGACTCCATGTTAAAAAAAGTATCAACAGATTAATCTTTTTAAACATGAGAAGATTAATTTCATGTTTTTTAAATTTGTATATGCTTAAATATAGTGCTTTCGTTTCTAAATCAATACTACTTTGTTCTTTATACTTATTGCTATTTTAGTTTTATGGGTAAGGAAGAAACTCGATTTTTAATCACGTCAAAAAGATGTGTTTTAAATTCTTTCACTTAAAACAGAAAACAAAAGCAAGTAACGATTTTTTCTAATAATTATTACTGACCCAGGCAACGCCGGGTATTTTTGCTAGTTTAAAATAATGTTCCCCTGGCAACAGGGGAAAAAGAAACGATTTTTTTTTTTGACATCATGTATTCATTTTAATGAGCTTATTAATTTTAATTATTATTCTTTCGTGTTGAAAGCTGTTAAAGATTTTTTTTAATGGAAAAAAGTGTATTAGCTGCTTTGTTTAAAAGTTGCTGCGATTTTATTTGTTCGTTTTTTTTTTTACGCATGTAATTTTTTTAGATGAGTGAGGAATACTTTATTCCTAGAAATCAGCTTAAAGTATTTTAAAAATATGTTTGAAAAAATTTGCGATTTTAGCTATTTTTGAGATTATTGATCAGGTACTAGAAAGTAGTATGGGTATACGGGAAAGTAGGCTCGTCTAGTTCTAGACAGAACTTCTTGTTCGTTTTTACTTGATGATATTTTTTCTGCAAATGCTCAACTTTCTGTGCTATTTACAGTCTTGAAAATTTGACTCTAGAGTGGTGTGAATGCAGGTTTTTACTGTCATTTAGACAGAATTCCTCCATTTAATTATCTGAAAGATATGTTGCATTGAGAAGCACCCGGGCAACGCCGGGTATTAAGCTAGTTAATAATATTTATCTAATTTTTTAAAAAAAACTGATTTTCAGTGTATTTTGTCGTTAAACGTACTATTTTAAGGGCCATTCCACCGTCACGTGCAGGACAAAAATACGCTTTAGTTTCATTAACATTTCGTCATATTTCTTAATATTTTAATGAAACAGGGGTAAATTTTTTAATCTTTACATTTTGTAAATCTTTACATTTGATACAAAGATACTTCTGACACAATTATATATTTATTAAACAATTGTTTTATTTCAAATAAAATTTATTTACATGCGTCACGTGCGGGACATCCAAAGTCAACCTCTGGTAACTTGCTTATGAATAAGCTCATATTTTTGCTCTATTAATACAGCAATGACGAAACAAATTGTAGATTTCGAAAACTATGGTTCCAACGTAAAAGAAAAATATCTCATTAGTTTAGAAATAATAATTAAAACCATTGAAAAAAATATGTAAATTCCCATTCCATTGAAAATGGTCGTTTTGTCCCGCACGTAACAGTTCCTATATTTCATAAAAAAGAAATAATTTTTGAAGAAAGTTTTTGCTTAAGAAGTCACACATGCGTTTGTGATTTCTTTAGCAACAAAATTTTGTTCATCATCCTTTTAAATTATTATTTTTGATGAAATATAGGAAGCGTCACGTGCGGAACAAAATTACCGTTTTCCGTGGAATGGCCTTTAAGTTATATGGGTCATTTATGGATTGTATTTCAGCATAAAATTTAAAATGAGAAAGAAACTAGGAAAATATTTTTTTTTAATGTTAACTATTTTATATTTTGTTACTTTCTTGATTATCTTTTGAGACGAAGCATAACTTCGAAAAACTATTCCTACATTTACAAAAATGACTAAATTATATGCAATACGTTATAACAACCTGCCACCGATTTCGTTTGGACGACAGGGGTCGTTACAAGGAGCGTCGACTGTATTTCAATTCTAATGGATAATTAAAGACTGCTGATGACCCTAGTAACCTCTACAACAGCACTTCTCTACCTTTTTTACTTCACGACACACTCGATTGTTGCGGCACACTAAGCCAAATTTCATATGTCAATATGGACAATGTTTTCATCATTCACTAATCGAAGCAAGGAAGGGAAAAAAACATCGTTTCCATGTGGATTTAACGTTTCATCTTTTAAATATTTCAGTTTCTTTAGATATTGAATTAAAATTCATCATGAATTTTGGTGATTATTATGACCAGCAAGTACCAAAGTTTCACTTAACACGACTGAGAAAGTTATGTCTGCCTTGAGGGAAAGTGGCGCTTTTTATACAGCTCTATTATGAGAAGAGCTGCGGGAAGTTTTTTAATCGAGGATCTAGCTACAATAGTTTGTTGTTCTTGAAAAGTGCCAATACTAGGATAAGTGGCAACAGTAACACCTCATGAATAACGTGATCAAAGATTTTTAGGTATTCTGTTTTTACTAACAGCCAATATTATAACTGGGGTTTAGTGTCTAAAGGCACTAAACCCCAGTTTTAAGGAGTGGTCGCTCCTAAGATCAGTAAATTTTTCTTATGAAGAAAGTTCCTTTCTGATGCGTCAACGGATCACGAACCCAGTCATATTGTTATATGCAAGTCAACTTGAAGTAGTGCTTAAGCTTTGTTTTAAATCGTGGCCAAATATTCTACTTCCATTTTAAACTTTTCTTTCATGGTGTATATATAGTTGGGGCAAACCTAACCTGGCAACATCGTAATGCTGTAATTTGTATCTGCGTAGCCTTCATAATGCTGCCAGGCTGTTTGCCCCAATTATAGTTGGTTCGTTTAAACATATCCAATGGGCCACGATCGAATTCCTCTGTCTAATGCTGAATTTTTGGTTTGAATCCTTTTAACTGTGCATACATATGAACACGATACCCACCGCGTCCATGAGTTCTTTGATTCAGTTCGTTCCAACCCAAAAATTATTGGCTGGATCTTTCTTTTCAAAAAACAGCGAATCAACGTGTTAAGAAGCAGGAAGTAATGACCTGCCTATCTACGTCTTCCGAAAGCACAATGGAAATATGAGAATTTAGTGGCCTTAATTGTATGAAGTTGGCGGTTTTTACTGCCTCAACCGTGGCTAACTTCAGCTCATTTGTCATACTGTTTGCCAGGAGAGTTTCACGATGGAGAAAACCGATTTGAACACCTAGATTTTAATTTTTCGCATTCAGCATGAATCCTTCGATATTTCCCACCTTTACAACTGCTCCATGACTGCATGCGCATGTGCAGTTGTAACACTGAATCCCGTTGCTTTTTATTAATTAAACTGTAACGCAGAATATTTCATCACAAGTTGCATGATGAGAAAGTTCTTTGCAGAAAATAAAATGATCTTGAATTTCGTCCTCATCAGCAAGAATAGTGCACATTTTATATTTGTTGATTCATCAACTTGAAAATATTTTTTAAAAAAATCAACTACTTGAAGTTTATCAACCACAATAAGCAATCTTGATAGCTTAAAAAGTTTGTTTGACGAAACATACTGAGTTTTCTCTAATTGCAATTACGCAAAATAAAGCCTGTTTCGAAATTTATGATTTACAACCTCTAAGGATAAAGTTCAATGCATAGTCCTGTAACATTAACGTAGATGAAATATTAATCAAAGTTACCCCTCTGTTCTTCGAAATAGTCACTTTTCATAACCATGCACTGCTGCGATCTGCTATACTTGTCCTAGAAACTTTGCAAGAACTCTTCCTTTGGAATGGAGTTTATAAGTTTCGTCACGTTTCGTTGGATGTCAGGAATATCGTCATATCTCTTTCCTTTCAAAGCGAGTTTGAGTAGTGGGAATAGGAAGCAGTCTGTAGGATTTCGATTTCGTGAGTGCGGTGGATATTCAATTTGCACCACTTCTTTTTTTGTCAGATAAATGTTTAGACATTCTCTAAATTGATCTTTTGTTCATTCATGTTCCTGTTCTCAGTTAAGAATCAACGCATTAAACAAGCACCGAGTAAAACCAATCTTACATGAAACACAAACGAGGCTTAACTGAATAGGTTTGGGGCAGATACTGTCTGACCATCGATTAGATGGAAAGGTTCCATGGTTAATAGGCGGAAATGGACGTATCTATTAGTTTATAGGGATGTTTGTTTGTTTTAGATGTGCACTTTTGCCTCTCTATTATTTAGCCTTAGTTTTGTAAAAATGAAAATTTGCTCGCAGCAACATTTTTTAAATCTAAAGTATATTCGATCTATATTCTCACGCCAAAAATTAATTGATTTATTTATTCATAACAAAATGTTGAGCTTTCCATTTTTCTTTTACATTCCTGAACGAAATGAAGATATTTTCTTTTCTTTTTGTTGTTTCAATGGTAACTAAATTGTTTCCCCTTGTTTTATTTTTGAGAATGCAATAAATAAATAAGGCACTAGTGATATTATAAATGCATGCATCAAAACCCCATCATTAATTTCCCCTCTCCCCTGCTAGATTCATTCAGATGGAATCGTCTTGGCAGATTGCCAAATTATATACAATCCGTGGTCAAACAGTAGCCAACATCTGCCGCTGTGCATTTGCAGCGTTTTGTTTCGCCAGTGTTGCCAAATAAGCCACTTAGACTTCATTCATTGAATTTTATTGTCAGAAGTTGCATTACTTTTCCAACTGAAATAAACTTTACGTGTTTCATCATTTTTTTTTTCATTTATGCATACTTCAGATTAAAAAATCATCGCGATAAAGTACTTGAAATTTTTAAAAAGCAAAATCGAATAAGAAACTCACCTAAAGTGATTTTGGCTGGATCCCAAGGTAATTCGTTATAAAACACAGAAAGATTTTTAGTAACGTAATCGCACTTCGACAGCTGAAACTGCTGAGAGCATCGAACTGTACACATCTGAAAGAAACATTTCATGGATAGAAAAAATCTACACTATTAATTATCTGTCATCCATTTACTTTTTGGTTCTTTGTTATGGATTGCACAATGTTAATTTTTGTAAAAGTTTTTCGGAAAAGTTTTCCAAGGAACTTTGTTTGCCTGCTGGGCACATGAGATTGTGCGTTTAAAATGAGTTTTTCTATTTATTCCTTGTATTTTTATAGTGAAATTTAAATATTTATTTTACCAAAATTTCACTGTTGATTTCTTTTTCGTGCCTTCATTTTTCGTTATATATTTGCTATATTTTTGCTTTTACCGGTCAATCTAAAAGTCATGCAACCTGTAAAAAAATATTTCTTTTTAAAAATTCTTTTAACTTAAAATACAAATTATGTGACTGATTGGCTACACTACATTGTTCGAAATGACACACCGTTTTTTCATGGATACTGATACTCTCAGTAGAGTTCGTAGTGTGACCATGGTTATTTTTTGACAAGATTAAAGAATTTTCATTACTGAACGATATTTTAAAATACATGCATTTGAAGCCATTGTTTAAACTTTTAATAATAAGCTGCCGGATGTTTCTGCACCAAATTAAACAATTCTTTCGATTAATATCTCGCTTGCGAGCTGGATATGTTGGGAACCTGAGAAGTAACCTCCTGTTTTTATTGTACCATCACTATATGGAAAATACGAAGAGCAAAATAGCGAATTTCTTTTTAGAGAGTCTGAAATTCGGTTTCACAAATGGATTTATCGCGTATGGAACTATTTTACTTTCTTTACTCTTATGGAACCACTTCTTTACATCTTATGGGGTTACTGACGGAATCACTTACAGATCACCTACTTTCCACATAGGAGACTACATCTTACTTTACATCTTTTGGGACCAGTAGCGTAACTTCGACTGATTTAAAAAATATTTTTTTTTTTTTTTTGATCATTTGAGGCAGTGAGAAGCAAAGGGATGCAAGTGAACTATTTTAAGTTTCGAATAAAACGCGTTTCAAGATCAGATCCTAGGTAAACTTTCATTGAATTTTTTTTCTAAATCATGCTACACAGCAGCACCTACCAGGGCTACTAGTACCATCTCTTGCCCAAAAACAGAAGAGAGGTTCACCTACCCTTTGTACTGGTTATCTCCAAATTTTTACTTTTGCCACTTGCATTCCTTTGCTTCTCACTACCTCATTTGATCTTAGAATTTAAAAAATGCTTTAAAAAACTTTAAAAAAACTCGCAAGAAAAAGAGCTAGAGGGGATATATATATATATATATATATATATATATATATATATATATATATATATATATATATATATATATATATATATATATATATATATATATATATATATATATATATATATATATATATATATATATATATACGAACCTGTAGTCAATGTATAAAGCATTGGTTTTTGAACACTGATAAAATCGTATACAAAAACTTTTCTTTTGGGCACAAAAGAAGTTTTTTTTTTCTTTTTCTCAAAAATAACAAACAGAAGAATGAAAATTTGATAAGACTTCCCTGGGCAGCACGAACTGCGCCCCACCCTATATCCAGTAGCGTACCAAGGGGTTGGAAGGAGTGGTTATCGCCAATACCGCAGCAGTATTTCGACTGATTTTTTTTTAAATTGATCACATAAGTATAAAAATGTTTCATAAATAAAATTTAAAAAAAAAATTAAAAATTAATTTGAATTTTGACATTTGGAATTCAAATTATGTTTTTCGCAAACACGAGTGTGTGTGTACGTAGGCGTGTGTGTTTGTGTCTTTGTGCAGGTATGAATGTGTGGGTAGTTGTGTGTATGAGTGTTTGTGTGAGGGGGGGGGAATGTGTATGTGTGTGTAGGCACATGTGTTTGTGACTGTGTGCAGGCATGAGTGTGTGGGAATTAGGTGTGTGTGTAGGTGTCTGTATGTATACGTGTGTGTGTTTGTGTAGATGTATGTATACGTGTGTGTGTTTGTGTAGGTGTATGTATGTGTGTGTGTAGAGTTGTGCATGTATGCGCGTGTGTGTGGGATATGGATGCAACCCGGAGACGGTTTTCGCTGTAGGAGCAGCATCGTGAGGAGCCGGTCGACGGTGATGCTGCAGAGGGTGCTGGCGGAAAAATAAAATGATAGCACATCAAAACAGTCAAGTGAGAACAATAAGCAATCGTGATTGCTCAATAAAACTCGAGAGAAAAAGAACTAGAGGGAAAAACGAGAAAATCCTTTTCTCATTAAAAAGAAGGGGGGAAGGGGATTTTACCCGTTGCGTGAAATTCTATTTCGATTCATAGAGTTAGCTAAAATTTTTAGCTAAGCACACAATTTGTATGCCAGGGAGCGGTAGTGGAGGGCGTTCTATGCCAGATAATTCCCTTTTTTTCCGGAAGGTGCGACATTTTGTCGTGTATAGCTTGAAGTGTATAGTTTTTATTAAGCTAAGTATTTACTCTCATTATATTAAATAATCTAAGCATAAAAAGTCTTATTTGAACAAAATATTGGGGGGGGGGGCCTTAATTAGCGAATATATAGTGCTTTTATTTTGTCTGTGTGTAAATGGTTGTGTTTTTTGGTCAATTTCAGATTAGCAATGCTTTTTGTATTTGCTTTGCTTTCCTAGTTATAATAGAATTTTTTAAATGCTTGGAGTTTTAAATGAAAACAAAATTCTTTAATAAAATTCTTAATTAAATAAATTATGTTTATTATACATTTTCCTATTGGTTTGAAATAAGTTCTATTAAAAGTTTAAGCTGTTTTGAAAAAAATAATAAATACGTTGCTATAAACGTAACTGAGAAAATGGTTTGTTCTCATTTTGTTCAAGAACGTTCATTTTTTAATTTATTAACGAACTGCAAATACTATTAGTTTTATTGAATTCATGTGAAATGGTGGGGGGAGAACTAAAATTTTTGTGATGGGGAAAATTCTCAATTCGCCGAATGAAATCTCAATTTTACCGAATGATAAAATTCGAGCATGCACACATACGTACATTTTCATCTACTGTGAAAGAGCATTGGGCATCATTGAAAACTATTCAAAAAAAAAAAAAAAATAGAACATTTAAAGTCCAATAGTGTCTCCTAATTTTTCGAATCAATTGGTCAATGCCCCCTCCCCCAAAATGGGGGGAACGCAATTTCTTAACTTTGCCAGGGGCGCCAACCCCGTAGGTACGCTACTGTTTGGGACAACTTACAAAATTTCCATTCAAAGAGTTTGAAATTTGTCTTAGCTTTATCTGAATTTCGAAATACATCTTGAGGGACTACTTATAGATTATTTTATGGGACTGCTTACACTTTTGAAAATTCATGAATTGAACTAGTCCTGATACTAAACAACTCATTTATTTCATCAGTTCTTTATAACTTCACTTTCGCTGAAGGTTTGCTGCTTTGTGTTCGATGTTTAACGTGTTTGTTTCGTAATAAAGTGTTAAAAATATTTGCGTTGTTTTTCCTTACATCATTTGCTACTACTCAAAACTTGCTTTGCATATTGAAACAAAGGGTATTTTTTCTCGATTGCTTTCTTTTTTAAAGTTTCGGCTAAGTGGGTAGATAATCACCCTTGAAGTCAGCTGACCAAGTTCAGATGTCCAAGGTAAAGTTAAAAAATCTGTGCAATTAGTTTTGTACGGCAGGGGCAGCAGCATTGTGATGCTCTGAAAGAGAAAAGAGAGTTTGTTTTCGTTTAAAATCATTCAATTAATTACCAGAAGAGAAAAAAGTCTATAATTAAAGAATTTAATAAAGAAAGAACAGAAATATCGTAAAATATAGGTAAAAATAATTTTGAGCCAGTTTTTTAACAATAAAATAATTTAGAATTACGTAGAAAAGATTTTTCAAATTTGCTTAAATAATCTGCAACAAAAAACACTTCCCGTCAACAAACGGTTTGTCATGTTGTGTTATTTTTGCAGAAATTTTAGCCTAAAATCTATACTAATACTTATAAAAATTAATATTCACACTCTGTCATTATTTCTATTATTCCTAAATCCAACTTAAGTTTGAAAACATTGTGAGAAGATACCTAACCATTAATATACCCAAATCCCCCATTCATGGGTTAATGTGCGAATAGTGAAACTTATGTTTGCCATTTATACGCGGATGTATTTAATAAAGTGAAATTTGTAGAAAACTATTCTAGAAAGTCGCGGTGCTAAGTTAAAACAAGAAAAAGGAAGAAAAAAAGTGAATTTTTTATAGGACAAGAACTTTTGACGGAGATCTTATTACTCAAATGGGGTCGTTTCCAAAATTTTAAAAGTATTTTTTCTGAAAGAGCATGCTTAAAAGCATAGGATCTGACCATTTTTTAACCGACTTCAAAAAGGAGGCGGTTATCAGTTCATACCGTATGTATGTTTTTTTTTTTTTTTTTTTTTTTTTGTCCACTCACAGCGTCTCACCTATTGAACCGATTTTGATGATTCTTTTTTTAATGGATAGGGGACGGCTCAACTTAGGTCCCATTACTTTTTTTGGAAATATTTGTTCTTTAGAAAAAAAGTTATGGTCAAAAAACAGTAAATTTCATGCAATTTCCCTATTAAATGATTAAATACATAATCCATTGTTTCAAAAGTTTGGTGCCATACAACAGTAACATTAATAATAATTGTAGTGATATTTTTGAATGAAGGCTTCTCTGAAGCAAGCAAATCAAGTTTCTTCAGTGTCATTGCTCTATAGTGGGGGTAAACCTAACGTGGAAGCGAGGCTTATGCAGTGATTAAGATCTGCGTAGCCTTCACAATGCTACTGAGTTAGGTTTACTTCATATATATATATATAGTAGTATTTTTATCTATGCCAATAACAGATGATCTGGGCTAAGTAAGGAGATGCAGGATTGCATAAAAAGCAAATATGCTGTGAAATGTAAATTAGTTAGGGAAAACGTAATATTTAAATGATTATAATTAAATTAACACACAAATGAATTCCAGGGAGGAACAAAGATAATTTTTAGTGTCAGTCGCTTAAAGTTTAAAGCATGTTTTTAGTTTTTTTTTTTTTTTAGTATGGAGCAGTTTTATGAAAAAAAATAAGGTGAAGTTTCTTTATAGTAACTTCTTAATATTTCGGAAATACATTTACACTAAAAAGAATGAAATAAAAAAATTTTGAAAAAAAAAATAGAACCGACTTCAAAATTGCTCTAAAAAGTGAAAAATAATTTTATTTTTCAAACACCATCGATAATACTTTTAAACATATTTTTTGAAGTTGGCACAAAAACGATAGATAAAATCATTCACAGCCATAACTCAACTACAGTTATAAATTTAACTAGGCCCAGTTTTTTCATTACCACATACATTATGTATTGATAACAGATATTTGAGTAACGATATAAATGTTTCGTTCCTAACTTAGGATGATTTTCTGAAACAAATATTAACGAAGCATGGTTACACTAGATTTTACTTTTTGTTTTTGTGCCAACTTCAAAAATTATGTTTAAAAGTATTATCGATGGTGTTTAAAGAATAAAATTATTTTTCACTTTTTAGAGCAATTTTGAAGTCGGTTCTTTTTTTTTTTTTTTTTTTCAAAATTTTTTTTTAAATAATTTGTTTACGTTTAATATTTTGAAAACATTACTTAAATTGGAGCGCTTTCATTGTTTACGGCTTCTGCCGATGACATCACAAATGATGAAATGCCATTCAGTGTTGCCATTCACAGCGCAAAATATTTAATTCGCATCTTTACTCACGTGTATTGGCAACGATTGGGTTGATAGCAAGCGTAGAGCGCAATTTTAATTCGCTTCTTGATTATCATAACGTGGAAACGTAGTAGAAAGATGCGGAAAAGTGCACCATTTGTGACGTCATCAAGACCATTCCTTGTTTGAAAAATCGGACATTTAAAAAAAATAATAATAATTTTTAAAAAACTGTTAGGAAAATAAAAGTATTTCCTGGGACCATGTTTTTTTTTTTTTTGCTTATTCTATCCATTTCAATAACTAAAAGTAGTACTTTTGACTGAAGGAAATCCCCCCATTGCCCCAACAGATCCTATTTGTTATCATTTTCTCTTTGTTTACAATTAAAATAATAGAAAGGCAAACCTTTTTTTCACGGATTTTCAACAGTCCATTTTGATTCTGCTTTTGTGATTAGCCAAACTGAGTAGCTTGCCGTGTTTTCCCATGTTATAACGAAATTCCTTAAATTTGTTATCCGAGTTTCTGTCCTCCATTCTTCATTGTGTAGCCGTATTAAGTTTGCGGACCTCTCACAGGTGTTCTAAAATATCTTTAGCTACCAGTGTGAAGACATACTCAGCTCTTACATGATGTTATTAAATTTTTTCTGCAGCTAATTGGTGCACTCTTCATATTGTTGAAATCACAGTTTCGTATAGTTTTAAGAAATTATTGTTGAGGGAAAAATTAAATGTGAAAACCACGGACTACAGCTTTTACTTAATGTAATAACGAGATGTTTTACGACAAAGCATGCTGTAGTAACGTGTTCGAAACACTAAAGCGTTTGCAATGAATGGTATTGAACGGTATAAATTTCTTATGCATGAAATTTATAATTCAAAATAGCCCGTTATTATAAATATTAATTTGCAATATACCGCTGTGCTATACACAAAAGTCACATCTGCACGTTTTAACAAAGATGAGTTATTGTCACCAGGTTGTTCTTTGAGACATATTTTACCCTAGTGGCACTCGCACGGCTTTGCCCGTGATAGAAAATTAAAAGGTCTTTTGGTTCGCCTGTTTATTTACAAATAATGTTTGGTGAATTTCTCGCCAATTGGCTTGCTCATGTTACGGTTCCACTTTATGATAACTTGGTAATTTACTCGTCCATCTTATGATAATTTTGCTCGGGAAAATGTTCTTAAAATTAGAATAAAAAAAGTACAAAATAGAATTTTCGAAAAATCGCTTCGAATTGCACACCCCCATGCTACAAACTAATTCTGTGCCAAATGTCATGAAAATCGGCTGGACGATCTAGGCGCTATGCGCGTCACAGAGATCCAGACATCCTGACACAGACTTGCAGCTTTATTATTAGTAAAGATAAATATAATGTTTTATGGAAGGGATTTTATTTATTTATTCATTTTATTTTTATTTATTTATTTATTTACTTATTTTTGTTGAAAAAGTGGTATCCGTGTCAAGAGTGTGAAGGCGTAAAATTTTAAAGAACTCTATCTCATTTTTAGCTCAGCTGCAGATATCACTTTTGCTTTTAGCACGGCAGTGCACTCATTTAGATAAGCAATATGACCAAAGATTTACTTACCTGTTGTATAGCCATTTCATACTCATATCCAGTTTCAATTATCAATCCATCGGTATGAACATCCGGTAACGAACGATCCCAGTGAATCGTAATCGTTAAACCCGGGTGTTTCCACGATTCAGTAAATTCTTCTGTCTCGGCATCCAGTAAGATTGTCAAATCTGCAGAAAACAAAACAGTAATGTTGCAAGTAATCTACCACTCCAGTTATCTAATTACTCAGTAGATGGCGCGCTTAAACTATAGATATAGAGAAAGTGACTTCAATGACACCATTTATTGAGTATTTAAATATCTAAAGTGATAAACCGCCTGCTACGAAGGTTGGAACTTTAATAGTGGCAACTGTTTACTTTCGTCTTCTGCAAAAGTTATATACACCACCAAATTTTGCCGTCTTTTAATATACAGGGTGTCCTGAAATAGACTGACTGTTTTCAAAAATGCACAACAGTAAAACGGTTAATGATAAAAATCAAATTCCTGCAGAACATTCATGTGATGGGCCGTAAATGTTTTCTACCAGAAATCCAAATTTTTAGTTAAAAAACTTTTCAATAGATGACACTGCAGATAGTAAGCCTGTAAATCAAAAAGTCACCGATTTTTCCTCCGATTGCGACATGTGATTACAGCCGACGGTAGACATTTTGAAAATATTGTTATGTAATTTTGTTCATTAGAAACATTTTTCGAAAAATTATGATGTTATTTTCTATCTTTCTTTGATTTACGCGCTTACTATCTGCAGCGCCATCTATTGGAACATTTTTGAACTAAAATTTGAAACTTTGGAGGGAGAAAATTTATACCCCCCCCCCCCCCCCCACACACACAAATGAATTTTCTGCAAGATTTTTTTTTTTTCATTAACCGTTTCCCTGCTATAAATTTTTGAAAACAGTCAGTTTATTTCAGAACCCTCAGTAGTTACTATTATTGTGCGCAGTAAAACCCCTTTCTAACAATGTGAAACTCTTAAAACACCTAAAACAGCGCCTGTTCAGCTAATTGTCTCAATGGAGCGACCTACTGCCACAAGAGTCTCTAGAAAGGTGCTGAAGCGAACTGTACAAAATGGTTCCTTCAGCTTAGGAGTAAAGACTAATGTCACAAGCGGTTATGTATTTGGTAGTTTGACTTAATTCCGGAGAAAAAGAAACTATTTCGTGGCACTCGTCTCAAAACTGTTCCAAGAGATTCGTGCGGCAGTAGATCGCACCATTAGAACTATCAACAGTACAGGCGTTACTACAGGTGTCCTACGACTTCTACATCGTTGGAAACGGGTTGTACTGTGCTCGGTAGCAGAAACAGCGCGACGCCGGTCGTAGATTCTGGAAGAGATCTGAAGACTATTTCTGAATAGGAAAGTTTTTTTTCGTTTCTGCTGGAATCTTGTAGAATTTGAAATAGAGAAATACAGTTTAGAATGAAGAAGAAAGAAAAAGTAAAAACAAAAATTGCGCTAAAATCCATGAAGGAGTCCTCCGTGGATGAGAGATCAGTAGCTTTTACTCTAGCAGCTGCCTGCGTCCCCCATTACTTCATTTCATTTTCAATACTTTTAGCTTATGTTTCACTTGTAATTTTAAAATCTAGTATTTTATTTTCAAACATTCCCTGCTGACTATTTAAAATAGGTGTTACGACTAATCTAATGCTTGTTTACCTTGCATGCCATTTATTAGTTTTAATCTGCTGAGACTGCTGAGAAAATTTTTGCTCACGACATTTAGAATGAAACAAGGGCACATTTTAATACACCGGGTACTGTATTTAATGCTGATGACTATATTAAAGGGCTGTAAAACCTGGTGGCACATATCACTTTTGTACTAAATGTAGTTAAACAGTTGGCACGATTAAAATTTCAACCCTCGTACATTTGTACCGAATGTTTCATTATTATGTCTAACGTTAATTTATTTGTTTTCAGAATAATTAATATCATCCAAAAAATGAATGTATTGATTTTTAGGATGCATAGATTCATTAAAAGTGCTTAACTCTTGCAGACGCTTTCAAAAGCGTGGCAACACTTAAATTCAACTTTCTAGATAGCAGACTAAACTATTATATCGCAACCGAAAATTTTCAGTTGCTGACCTCGAATCGAGTTCCTTGCTAACACTTGTTTATTTTTTCAACCACTTGTCAAGTTTAATCCTTTGTTATCAAGTTCTTTCAAGTATTATGTCTAAATGTGTTAAAAATTAAATTCATAATATAAACTTCTAGTGAATTCTTTCTTATTTCACAAATAACGTTTGTGGGCTTTCTACAAGAGTTTGCCTCACTCAGAACTGATATTTCAGTTGAACTTTGTAAACCTTTGCTAGGAAATGACTCAAATGTGCTTCAAATTAATTCTAGCAGTGAGGTGTTTTTTTTTTCCTTTCTTTTTAACATTCAGGCTGCTAGAAAATGAGCTTACCTTGCTGATCCTGCCAGAAATCGGCCTCCATGACGGTCAGATACTCCCCGGTCGTCGTATCTCTTGACGAGAAAGTATAACAATTTCCAAAATCAGGATCGAAGAATTCCACAAAATGACTGAACAGAAAAAAAAAGTGAAAGGTAATTGATCTTATTTGTAGAATTAAATTAGCTTAATTAGTGGCGAATTTATCGGTTTGGGGGATAGTCGCAAATTGTTTTGGGGTTCGTTTTGCCTATTACAGAACTGTATGAGATATTTATAATGCGCATTTTTAAATCTCCAATTGTCGTGGGAGTTCCTCATTTTTGCAACAATGGGGTTGTTTCCTTCAGTCAAAAATAGTACTTTTTGTCACTGAAATTGATAGAATGAGTAAAAAAAATAACATGGACCCAGAAAATACTTTCATTTACCCAAAACAGTTATTTTTTAATTAATTTTTTTAAATGCCGATTTTTTAAACAAGGCGTGATCTTGATGACGTCACAAATGATGCTCTTTGGCCTTTGGCGCATCTTTTTACCACGTTTCCACGTTATGATAATCAACAAGCGAATTAAATTTGCGCTCTACGCTTGCTATCAACCATATCGTCGCCAATACACGTGAGTGAAGATGCGAATTAAATATTTTGCTCTGTAAAAATGGCAACATTGAATGGCATTTCATCATTTGTGATGTCATCGACGGAAGCGTAAACAATGAAAGCGCACCGATTTAAGTAATTTTTTTTAAATATTAAGCTTAAACAAGTTATTTAAAAAATGGTCAGATCCTATGTTTTTAAGCATGCTCTTTCAGAAAAAAATACTTTGAAAATTTTGGAAACGACCCCATTGCGACGTGGCACATTCACCAGTGTTTAATCTGTGTTAAATGTTTCCAATTCTATCAAGCAACCATGTATTATTTAATTAATTAACTTGCTGTTAGTAACAGAGGTGTGGGGGGAGGTGAAATGATATACTGTTATTTTTTTACTGGACGGAACGCCGTTCCGGGGGAATAAAACTGTATGTAGCGCTTATTTTTATTTTATTTTGAAATCTCAATTTTTCTTCGGACCAATTTGACTCAGTTCTAACGTGAATCTTTCCGAAAATGAACTTTTTAAACCTTTTTAAAGTCATCATATAAAATTGCACTTTATTTTCAGATACTGAAGCCCAAAATTAGCTCTAGATGAAAGGATTCGCGCCACGTATCAAATTTATTTGAATTTTTTTTTTTATCCGTTATAGTAACCAATAAATAACGTATAATTTTTTAATGCAGCAATGTCAAAAGTATTGTTAATGTATAATAATTTAGTACAATTATGCTATACAAAATTCGATTCTTTTTCTCCCCTCCCTTCCCCCGCAATGTAGGGGGCCACGACACACGCCGGTAAGACTTTCCGACTCTTCTACCAGACGACACAACGTTCTAAAGTGTATTTTAAGTGATAATTATCGGATTCTGTTTTAAAATTACAAACTCTTCTACAAAACAGACTAAACTAGGAGTTATTTTGGGATTTGCGATAGAGATTAAATTTTTAAGGAGAATTTTTTCCATATTTGATATTTTCATATTGCTATATTGAAATATAAAATGAGTTCAATTAGAACTTTACCTACAGATTTGGTGCCCTCAAATGTAGGGGCTCTGGCAGTAGCGTACCAAGGGGTTGGCAGGAGTGACTCTCGCCAGGGGAGCAGCAGATAGGGGGCGGCATTTCGACTGAATCAAAAAAAAAAGGATTTTTTTCCCCTTTTTTTTAATTTGTTTTAAAAATTGATTATATTAGTAAATAATGCTTTTATAGAAAAAAAAAACCTCGCTAGAAAAAGAGCTAGAGGGGAAAGTGAAACAATCCTTAATTCTGAAAAAGAAAAAAGAAAGGGAGGGGGGATTTTACCTGAGGCGTGAAATTTTATTCCGTTTCATTGAGTTAGCAGAAGACTAAAACACATAATTTGTATACCAGGGAGCGGTGGTGGAGGGCATTTTATGCCGGATAATTCCGTTTTTTTTGGAGGGGGGGGGCGACATTTTGTTGTGTATAGTTTGAAGTGTATAGTTTTTCCTAAGTATTTATTCTGATTATTATAATAAATAATACAAGTGTAAAAAGCCTTATTTGAACAAAATATTGGAAGGCCTTAATTAGCGAAAAAACATAATATTTTTATTTGGCCTCTATGTATTTTTTAGTCAATTTTAAATTAGCAATGCTTTTTGTATTTGCTCTACGTTCCTAATTATAATAGAATTTTTTAAAAGCTTTCATTTTTATTTTTATAAAAAATAAGGTTTCTTTATTTTAGTAAGTGTGTAAATTATGTTAATTATATATTCTCCAAGTGGTTTGAAACAAATTTTATTAAAAGTTAAAGTTGTTTTTGAAAAAAAATAATAAATACATTAGTACAAACGGAACAGAAAAATGTTTACCCTCATTTGGTTCAAGAAAGTATATTATTTATACTTATTAACGAATTGCAAATATTATTGGTTTTATTGAATTTATGTGAAATGTTGGGGCGAGAACTAAAATTTTTGGGAAGGGGAAAATTTTCAATTTGCCGAATGAAATCCCAATTTTACTGAATGATAAAATTCGAGTATGCACACATATACATACATAACATCGACTGTGAAGGAATATTGGGCATCATTGGAAACAATTTTAAGAAAAGAAAAAAAGAACACTTTCTCCTAATTTGTGAAATTAATTAGTCAAATGTTCTCCCCAAAAAAATTTAGGAGGTCGCAGTGACCTCCGGTGACTTCCTATCGGGCCGACTCGGGGGGGGGGGGCGCAATTTCTTAAGTTCGCCAGGGCGCCAGACCCCATAGGTACGCTACTGAGCTCTGGGCCCGTGCCAAATGTGTCCATGCCTTAATCTAGCTTGGCGCCAAATAAGTAAAATTGATAAAATCAGCTTGATTGTTATTGTAACCTGAGACATTCTTCGTTATTCAGCTCCTGCTTCCCTTTAAAAAAGCACGCTCTGATCATGTTGCGCGAATGGCCCAACTGAGCCTTCCCTTCCGAAGACCCGTTCACCAATACATCCAAATATATCTTCTGAATCCTATCTTCGGATAATTCCTGAAACCAGAAAATGCAGTTAGGCTTCATTTTAACACACACATACGGGTCATTTTCTCAAAACAGCGCAATTCGGACAAGGCAAGGAATGGAATTCACTGTGACAGGGGAATGACACTTAGAGGAAATAGTGTATTTTACTAACGGTATTATAATTTCTGTGGGAAAAGGACACTATTTTTATGAAATTAAAAAAGATACAATGTTGTGAGGTGCAAAAAATAGTTATTGTGGTCATTTGTTTCTCTTACATGTGACAGGGGAATGACGATAGGGAGAGTGACAGAAAATAAAGTTAGCTTATATATTGTCATAATTGCAAAAAGTCAGGTGGAAAAACTATGTAAACAAGAGTCAATCACTCATTGAGTGATTATTACAAAATTAAATTAATTATCAGAGACAGGGTAATGACAGTCATTAAAAATACTTAACAAGATTTTAGTGAAAACCACCCAATTATACTTGACTCCGTGTATTTTTGCAAAAAGAACCAATTGAGATTATTTCTATGATGAGACCACAATTCAAAGACTAAATTATGGGTTAATACAACTATTAACAAATGTGAGAAACATTAATTCCATTCTTCGATAGGGGAATGACAAAAAAATTAAAGGACATTTTTTAACTTTTTTTTTTCAAAACCTTGAAAAGTCTTTATTTTTCTATTTTACAGTGCATAACATTTGTTAATAGGTTAAACAACAATTTCTTGACAAATATGCATGCTTATTCTGAATTTTTCAGAACTAATTTTATTTTAAGGTGGAGGTAGGGACACACAGGGGAATGACATTTATCGTGTAAAAAAGTTATTTAAACATATAACAATAATAGAGAGTTTTTTTTAGCTTATTTTGCAATCATAAAAACATGTTGTTCAAAGATTCTAGCGTCAGTTTTATTTCTATACAAGTTAATTTGTTGTTTTTGGAGCAAGGACAAGAATTTAGCAGTTTATAGAAAATGATCCATACGCGCCTGCGCGCGCACACACACAGACACTCGTGATTGCGAAAAACATAATTTGAGCTCAAGATGTAAAACTTTTTTTTTTTAATTATTATTATTACACACACTAAATTTTTCCAAACTTTTATCAAATTCTATTACTTGTTCGGAATTAAAACTTATTTTAGTGCTAGAAAATTTTATCTCCTATTATTAGACTTAACAGAAAACGACGCGAATGTATCAACTCAGACGACATTTTTTTTTTTCTAGCCCCTACAAACGTATTTCACGCATTGAAAATGGAAAATGCGTCTCAAAATTTTAATCAAGCGTTTTGCATGCTTTGTATTTTAAATAAAAATTTGGCAACATGGAGAATGATAAGAGCTATTGGAATATTAAAAATATAATGTTTGAATTTTTTAGATTTTTTTTATGTGTTAAATCTAAATGTTAAACAATCTAGAGGTTAAAAAATTCAAAATCATATGCATGCTTTCTTTCCTTGCCAGCTTAAATTTCATCCAGGGAATTAGTTTTATGCCAAATTGATTAGTATTATGTTCTTTAGTGCTTTCGTACATTACACTCTTTCAGAAGGAACGTTACTCCTGTAAAAAATGTCAAGGAGTATTTTCATTCCTTGTGGAAAAAAAATAAGAAGAAAATAACATAGTAGTAAGTCCGGTTGAGGCCGCTTTATGTACATTGTTGTGAAAATGCTTTTATTTTAAACATATTTTAACTTACTATTTTTGTTGATGTCTCACATTCGTCTGGATACAGCTTACAGAACTCACTTTTCCGAATCCTAAAAAAGATAAGCATAAATAGAAAAAATGGTCGTGTCCTGTTTGATTCTTCATGCCCAAATAAAAGCTTCGTTTAATTTCAATAACCAATAGAGTTCGTATACTATTAGTGTTTTCCATATTAACGAGCTGATGTGTGCATCACATGACTTCCTTTTACGCCAATTTAATGATAATAGCGCTTTGGAGTAAGCAAGAAAACACTAAATATTTTCACCCCTAGTTTCTTGCGAACGGAAGCAAAAAAACATTTTACTCAGATTTATTTTCCCGTTATTGGCAATTTTAATGTGATTCAGTGGTTAACTCTTAATATCACCAACATTGGCCAAATTAAAACCAGACTTACACATTTAAAAAAAAAAAAAAATCACCAAATTTTTCGCCAAGTTGGCGACAAAACTTGGCGGCCAAAAGCTTGGGGATATATCGCAAAGTGTTTGACAAATTACAACACCACTTGAGTTAGCATTGAAATTAACAATGATTTCCCCCAAAAAAGGCGTAAAAGATCCCCTTAGGAACATCCAAATGCAACCAAAAGGGAAGATGCACAACTAGACCCCACTAGGAGTCTACGTACCAAATTTCACCTTTCTAGGACATACCGTTTTTGAGTTATGCGAGATACATACATACGCACATACCTACATGCATACGGACGTCACTCGTTGTAACTAACTCGGGGATCGTCAAAATGATATTTCGGGTGTCTGTACGTTCCTAGGCATGTATCCACGTGTGGTCGGGTCGAAAATAAAACTCAACATTTATTCGGGGGTGAGCAAAATGGAAATCAAGGCCGATTTTTAATTGAAAATTTTTTTCGCGAATACAATACAGTCGAACCTCGTTATCACGACACCCTGGGGACTTTCCACAAAGCGTCGTCATAAGCGGAGCGACGTCATAACCGGAATAGCTATAAAATGCATACTCATTCGATAATTATAATACAAGTACGGATTTCATAAATAAATTAATTGGATATTGTATTTAATTAACGCAATTTTGAACTATGTAATTAAGACAAGGCAAAAATCACAGGAAAATAATCACTTACTTTTTATTTGTCACTTTTAAAATACTTTTCAATAACCGTTTGTTTGCTCCTTGAAGTACAATTAAAAATTTTTTTTTGTACTTTATCAAGAAAGTCAAAATCTGCTTGTTCAGCTTCTTCAATAGAAGAAAGGTATTTCTCCAAAACATCAATGCAATGTAAAGCTTCCGATTTTGTGGGAAGTTTTTCTTCTGTTTCAGTTTCAGCATCACTTTCACTTTCCGAAGATAAAACAATGTCACGTTCCCGTACTTCAGCCACAATATCGGAAATTGTTGCTTCAGCTGAAGTAGACACAGTTTCATCAACTTTAAGATACGCTTGCAAATCTTCTAAGGTGCAACTTTCTCTATTTTGAATTTCTCCGAAAAGAACAGCAAGTGGAATGTCATCTTCATCTAACTCATATGATAAATCTTCAATAGGTTCAGCGTCATTATAAAAGAAACCTGCTTTTTTATAACAGTTCACAATTGTTCTTTCAGTTACGTCGTTCCAGCTTTTATGAATTAACTTCAGGGCATCAAACAAAGTTGGACGAAAGTTACGACCTTGGTCTATTTCAGCAATCCAATTCCGGACTAGGCGTTTTCTATAATTTGTCTTGAAACTTAAAATTACTCCTTGATCAAGAGGCTGTAAAACTGAGGTAGCGTTTGGTGGTAAAAACATCAGCTCTATAGCTTTCAATCCTTTCACGTCAGTGTGAGCGGCGCAGTTGTCTATAACAAAGACGACTTTCCTATTAACGGAATGAAATTTTGCATCGAAAGATTTAATCGTTTCTTCCCAAATTCCTGATGTCATCCAGGATTTTGAATTTGCTTTATACGTGACTGGCAGAACTTTTACGTTTTTGAAACAGCGAGGTTTGCTGCTTTTGCCAATTACCAAAGGTCTTAATTTTTCGGTACCAGTCATGTTCGCTCCCAGCAAAACAGTTACCCTCTCTTTACTTTTTTTCCCTCCAGAGCAAGGGTCAGATTGAAAACATAGAGTTTTTTCTGGAAGCATTCGAAAAAAGAGCCCGGTCTCATCTAAATTAAAAATGTCACACGGGGCGTATCGCTGTAACATATTTTTTAGTGATGAGTTTTTCCAGGAATCGACTTCTGTTGAATTTACTGCGGCAGCTTCCCCACAAACTTTTTTAAATGATAAATTGTAGCGGTCTTTGAATCGTTCGATCCATCCATTACTAGCAGAAAAATTTTCTTCTTCAAATTCTTTTGCTATTTCCAACGCCTTTTCTTTTAAAATCAGTCCTGATATCGGAACGTTATTTGTTCTTGCAAAGCGAAACCATTTTAGCAGCGCGTCTTCAATATCTTGAAAATTAGACTTCCGAAGTTTCTTTCTTTTGTTTCCGTCTTGTTCTGATAGAGAACTTTTAATTTTTTCTCTTGCGGAAAGAATTGTTAGGAAAGTAGTTCGCGGAATACCTTTACTTCGCGCGAAAGCTGCTTTAGACATCTGCAACTTATCATATTCGTCGATTAAAATCTTTTTTTCTTCTAACGAAAAGGAAGAAATTTTGATCTTAGCCATTTCAATCAAACCTCCACTACTTTATTCTTAATCTAAAACCAGACACCTCATCTAAGATTAGTCTTTTAACATGTGCACTCTCTCTCTCTCTCTGAATCAGGAATGGGAAAAAATAAAAGGTCCGCAGCTTACGCGTGCATTTGGCGTACTGAATGATTAACACTAACCAACAAGTTGATTTTCAGTTGAAAAATAAAATGGAGTGATCTACTGTAGCGCATTATCAGCGATAAATTTCCAGTTGAAGGAATTTTCACTTTTGACCAGTCTGGCTTGGTCCTCTTTCCTGACAGCCAATTTCCACCTTTTGTACTTTAAGAAACACTTTCTAATTCTTCTGAGAAACTCTTCCCGTGTCAATTTGAAGGGTGCAATTTTCTTTTTGTCACTAAAGTTAAAAGCTTACTATGATCATTCACAACTTCAGCTCAATAACTATGGTATTTCTCCTTTCGTGGTGCTTCCACAGTCGAATTTCAATACCCATATGGCCATATGCATTCTTCTATTTTTGTCTTTGTTCTGTATGTGTACAGCAGATTTCTAATCCTGTGAGCAATTCCAGGGAAGCTTATCTCTCCTTTCTGGTGTCCATCTAAAGCTGTATTCAAACAATGCTACTAGGTAGCTTTACCTTCCTTTCTACTGTCCCAAATGTCAAAGGCTTTCAAGTCTCCCGGGGATTTCAAGACAAGCACCCTGCTGGTTCGCGATTTCCGCTTCTTGAGGGGGTAGGGGGATAGCCTTGAGTGCATGGGTGTAAAAGAATGTGTCTTATCGCTTTGTAGAAAAGGATACAATAAACCTTTCCATATGTTTTCAGTATTTAATTGCAAGAATTTCATTTATAAAGAAAGATTCCATCCTATCTGAATGGCATAAAGCGTTGTGATAACCGGAGTTTCAAAGTGTGACCCCGTCGTGAAATCCGGAGTTAACTAACATTAAAACTATGTGTCCTAAGTTTGGGACTTTAGGCAGGGGCGGATCCAGACTATGGATTTGGGAGGGGAACTTTTTTAGCAGTTATGTTTTATGTGGGAGGGGGGAGGAGGGTATATGAAAGTACTCATTCAAAAAAATAACCATCAAAACTGATTTTTAAAAACTTACCCTCTGCATCTTAACGCTTCTTATAAAAAAAAATTGTGTTACAAATTCTGCAAGTATAATTTTCAGAAAATAATTTTTAAAACTTTTTTTTTTCATTTGTTTATTTTCATTGTTTTATTTATATTTTAATCCTAAAATGTTTGCCAACTGATAAGGAGGGTCCGGGGATTCCTCCACGGATTTTTTTTTGAAATTATAGCCCTAAGAACGCAGTTTTAGACAGTCTCTGATGATGTTACGGGCAGGAAAGGTTCGAGGGCCTTTTTGCGGAAATTTTTAGAAATTGAAGTTTTAAAAACGCGATTATACGCGATATTTGTTGACGGTAAGATAAGAGAAAGGACTTTTGGGATCTTCCCCAGATCGATTTTCACCCCTCCGCCCAATCCTTAGAAATTGAAGTTCCTAAAACGCAGGTACTAACTTAGATGTTGTTACAAGCAATGGGGTTCTGGGGCTCTTCCCAAAAAATGTTTCGAAAATGAAGTCCTAGGAAACGAAGTTTTTAAGTGATATTCTGTGACGAAGGATTTAAATGCTCTCCCCCTGAAATTTTTCAAAAAATTGTAATTTTTTCATTTTTAGATTTCCTACGAGAGCATTCGGGCCCTTTTCCAGAAATTTTTCGCAATTTCCGTCTTAAAAACGTGACTGTAGACCATATTTGATAACGTTAGGGTTTCGGAAATTTTTAAAATTTGAAGCTCCTAAATAGCAATATTAAACGATTCTCGATGTTTTTAGAATGCAAGGTGTTAGGTAGTTCTCTGGAATTGTTTCGAATTTCAAGCCCTGAAAATGAGTTTCAAGCACTCTTCAAAGGTTTCGGCGGGGAAAGGAGGCTTCCAAAGTGTAGCATTATGAAGACTTTCTTATTTTTAAACCGACAAGTGGAAAAAATTGGAGGCGATGTAATTAACTGATCAATAAACCGCCACGATTGAAAGTTTTTATTTCAAGGTTCTTTTCAAAAAAAATTTAGATTTTTCGCAACATTCTTTTTTTTAACTCATTAAAATAACTTTGTTTTTCCAAGGTCCGTTCGATTATTCTCTTTAATTATAAAAAATGTTTTTAAGAAACATTCTAATCAGAATTCTGGGGTGAGGCGCACGGGCCCTGTGCCCTCTCCTCCCCTAATTTCGATGGCGCAAATCTCCCCCCCCCCCCATTTTCTCATGCCTTTTACACTGTTTTATTTTTTACTTTTAGCCCTTTCTATTTTATTCATTTTTAAAAAAATGTTTTTTAATCATTTATTTCTATTTATTTATTTTAAATTATTTCCATTATTATTTTTATTTTGTTAGAACATTTTCGTGCTACATCAATAACACACACACACATACACTTACACACAAAATAATTAAATAAAATTTAATTAAAATAAAAATAAGATGAAATAAATAGTTTTCACTTAAAATAAAATAAGTAAACTTGAATAATTAATTTAAAAAATTAAAAAGTCCCCTCCCCCAAATCTTGATGGCGCAACTTGCGCCATAATCCCCCCTGTGGGCACCCCTGCCCCCACCTCCTCTAGTTGCGCCACTGAATTGTAGAAGCTTTAAATTTTATGATCAACTCTACACCAAATGAATACAAAAGACGGTTTAAACAGGTTTGTGTTCAAAAAGACTTATTTTGAAAGATTACTGGAAAACAGATGCAAAAAGCAAGTACAAAATTTGGAGACTGAAAATGGAAGTAAAGTGGATAAATTTAACTACTACTGGGAAGCTGTATTGTGCCATATCGATGAACCGTTTAGTACGATGAAAAATATTTACTTAGTCCCCGAACTCGAATTTTTATGTAAACTTCTCATAGTCTTAGCATAACTTGTAACCTACGACGGAAGCACTTAATTTTTTTATTTTCTCTAACTATCTTTACATTCCTGCATGGCCGGATCTTTGATTTTTCTGAAAAGGAACAAAACCTAAAAATCCCTCACCCTTATCCACCTTCCTTGAAATTTTATACCAAGGTTCAGCGAAAAAACAACAGAAATAGTGTTAAGTTGCATCTTCCTAGAAGTTGCTACCCGGGCAACTAGAGGGGGGCAAAGGGTATCGACTATGTACAAAAGGTAAGCACGGGTATTGGCTTGCTGCTGCCTAGATCCGGCAGTGCGCTTCCTGTATTCATACAAGTAGGCAAGAATTCATTTATTAAGGAATTCCTGTTTTTCTATATCAAAGCATGCATCAACCACAAAAAATAAAGTGTGTCAACAATTAGATGTTCTCGTTTTAGGTTAGTGTCAACTTCAACCCAATTTCTTTTTTTATTTAAAAAAATGTGCATTCATTTTATAAATCTAATTATTTTGTTGCATTTTAATAGGGGATTAGTTGGTACAGTTATCACTTATTAAAAGTTTGCCCTAGGATGAATTCCCTCCAAGCTATGTTAACAAACAGAAAAAAAGAATCTTTAAAGTGTCAACTACTGTTGATTTTTCCTTACCCTGTTTTCTGAACAGTTTTTGGTTTATTTGGGATTTTGTGCTTTGAAGATTCCCCAGTTCCCCTCTTTGAATCCGCTTTTGCAATTCTCTCCTCGCTTTTCCTTGCGCCATTCTTCAAGATTAAGTTCTATAAAACAGGAAAAATTTTCTGTTGTGAATATTTTTAGGTACACATGAGATTTTGGGGGAAGAGGAACATTCCCCTAATTCCCTCCATGGATTCTCCTCTGCTATTGTTTGATCGCTTTTCCCGAAGCTTTTCTTCAAGTTCAACTTCTATAAAACAAAACTCTGTTGTACTCTGTAGTGAAAATTTTTAGATACACATCAGATTTTTGGAGGGGGGAGGGAGGGGAACATTCTCAGGGGTTCCCCTCCATGGATTCGCCTCTGCTATTGTTTGATCACTTTGCCTGGAGCCTTTCTTCAAGTTCTAAAAAACAGAAAAAAAAATCCTGTACTCTGTTTTCTGAACTGTTTTAGGATGGATCACTTGGGGTTTTTTTTTTTTTTTTTTTTTTTTTTGAGCGGAGAGGAGAACATTCTCCAGTTCGCCTCCTTGGATATGCTTTTGCAATTCTCTCTTCGCTTTTCCTTGCACCTTTCTTCGAGTTAAAGTTCTATAAAACAGAATTTTCCTGATCTCTTCTAAAACTTTTTAGATACACATGAGATTTGTGGGGCGGGGGACATTTCTCCAGTTCTCCTCCGTGGATCCGCTTCCGCTGTTGTCTAATCGCTTTTCCTGGAGCCTTTCGTCAAGTTATAAAAAACAGAAAAGAAATTAAGAAATTCCTGTACTTTGTTTTCTGAACAGTTTTAGGTTCACTTGGGATTTTTTTTTTTTTTTTTTTTTTGAGGAGTGAAGAGAAAATTTCCGAGTTCCCCCCGTTAGATCCGCTCCGCTTTTGCAATTCTCTCTTCGCTTTTCCTTGTGCCTAATGCGTTCAAGTTTTATAAAACAAGAGTTTTCCTGCTCTCTGTTCTAAAACGTTTTAGGTACACATGAGATTTTGGGGGGGAGGAGAACATTCCTCCAGTGGATCCGCTTCTGCTATTTTCTAATCGCTTTTCCTGGAGCTTTTCTTCAAGTTCAAGTTCTATAAAATAGAATTTTTCTGCACTCTGCTGTGAAAATTTTTAGGTACATATGGGTTTGTGGGGGGGGGGGGGGGGAATTCCCTCAGTTCCCCTCCGTGGATCTGCTTCTGCTGTTGTCTAATTGCTTTTCTCGATGTCTTAGTTCACGTTCTAAAAAACGGAAAATTTTTCCTGTACTCCTATTTTCTCAACAGTTTTAAGCACACTTGGGGATTTTTTTTTTTTTTTTTTTTTGAGGGGAGGAGACATTCCCACAGTTATCCTCTTTGGATCTGCTTTTGCAATTCTCTCCTCGCTTTTCCTGGCGCCTCTCTTGAATTTCAAGTTTTATAAAACGGAAGAATTTAGCTGTATTCTGTTCTGAAAATTTTTTAGGTACACTTGGGATTTTGGGAGGGGAACGTTCCCCCAGTTCCCCTCCCGTGGATCCGCGCCTGACTTTAGGAAGGTGACGTGACATCCGGAGTGTCGTGAAATCCAGGTGTCGCGATATCGAGGTTTGACTGTACTTCCTTTTTTGGTAAAAGGAAGTAAAAATTAGAGTCTGAATCAATCTGTCAAAATCAATTTGAATCCATTTCGTTTGTAATTTCTTATTTAAAGAGAATAATTCAGAATAATTCTGAATTATCTTCTATCATTACTTTTAGATTTTGTTTGTAGGGGCAAGGTCTTGGAAACTTTTAGTTTCGGAAAATTAGTAAACTTCAATTTTAAAGAGATTTTCAGAGAGAATATTAGCCGAGCATGCTTACTTTCATTTAATTTTTCTATAATTTTAAAAAGTGTATTGTTTTTTTCTGTTATTATAGGCAATTCTTTTTAACAAACTCGATTTCCCTGGCGCTGGTGTAGGAAATAGGAAATCACAATCAGTTTTGTACATTATCTGGGGTGCAAAAAAAAAATGCGTACGAAAAGATCTTTTCTTATGATTGCAACTGAAAATAAAGATATAGATGAAACAGTTTTGATATTAAATTTCCCTATTGTAAATTATTAAAAAAATCTTCGGTAGACACTAGTTTATTCATATTTTCGCCGAAAACAAATAGTAAATTAAATAATATTCTAAAATAAATGTATTAGAATTTCTTTAAAAATATCTACCATGAGGAAAGTTAATGTGATAATTAATTTGGAACTTTTAACTTGTACTTAATCTTCTTGAAAAAAGTATAAGAACTTGGCAATCTGACGTTTAAAAAAAATATGGGGTTAGAAAGAAAGAAAATATGACAACTTAAAACATATCGAAATAGCTAGCAGTATATTATTGTATGCGTATAATAGAAGCTGTACATTTTTAAAATCTTTGTCTGTAAAATCAAGATGAAGTTGATTTTCCCTCCTTTTTGTCATACTTCAAGTTTCGTATTTACCTGTTATTATTACAAACTGTAATGGCTGGAAATTCGAGGTCACCATCATTCTCAACTCGAAGGATAACTTCAGTGGGCAGACGATAGTACAGTAGCCCAAATTGACAGCCTTGGAATAGGAATCCAGCCAGACAACCTAATGATACCAAGCCCCACAGGCATTTCCTAAGTCTATAAAGTAATTTGATGTATTAGATGTACATTACAACTTTATCATTAATTTTCAACAATGGGGTTGTTTGGTTGTTTCCTTCAGTCAAAAGTACTACCTTTAGTCACTGAAATTGATAGAATAAGCAAAAAAATAATAATAACATGGACCCAGAAAATACTTTCATTTTCCCAACAGTTATTTTTTAATTAATTTTTTTAAATGTCCGATTTTTCAAACAAGACTTGGTCTTGATAACGTCACAAATGATGCTCTTTGGCGCATATTTCTACTGTGTTTCCACATGATGACAATCAAGAAGCGAATTAAAATTGTGCTCTATGCCTGCTATCAACCATATCGTTGCCAATACACGTGAGTAAAGATGCGTATTAAATATTTTGCTCTGTGAATGGCAACACTGAATGGCATTTCATCATTTGTGATGTCATCGGCAGAAAAATAAACAATGAAAGCGCACCGATTTAAGTATTTTTTAAAAATATTAAACTTAAGCAAATTATTTAAAAAATGGTTATGTTTTTAAACATGCTCTTTCAGAAAAAAAATACTTTTAAAATTTTGGAAACGACCCCATTACATTCATTTGCGGGGACCATCTGTAAGATATTTTCAATGTAGTGTTGACGTAATCACAATAAACGTTCATGTTTTAGTAATTATAAAAGCACTTATTTGATTCTAAAAATTAAGCTCTTCTCTATAAAAAAAAGAAAAGAAGTTTACGGTTCGGGGGAGGGGGCGTTACACTTGTTGCCTGTTATAAGCTCATGCTTACTCATCTATTTTGAGTAAATCAACAGGTTATTTTGTGATTCTATTGTATGCTGTCAAGTTTTCTGAAAGTTTGGTGAAGTTTGACGTAAAACTCTGCTTTATTGTGAGCCATAAACATGAGAACAAAACTGATATTTTTGAAAGAAATGCTTATATCTCCGTT
This sequence comes from Uloborus diversus, assembly GCF_026930045.1. Taxonomy (NCBI): domain Eukaryota; kingdom Metazoa; phylum Arthropoda; class Arachnida; order Araneae; family Uloboridae; genus Uloborus; species Uloborus diversus. The sequence goes on along the minus strand of NC_072732.1, from coordinate 188,864,506 downwards.
AATATAAGGGAAAGTTTCATGAAAAGTTTAAAATTATTGTACGTAGTTTTCAAACTAATTGCTGAAATTCAAAGCCTATTCCAAGCTATTTACGATGAAGAATGATCAAAAACCTTTTTTGGTTTCATCAATTTTGTATCTGGTCTCCTAAATGTATGGGTGACTTAATTTTCATTGAAAGATGTCAGCTGAAGAATGCTTTTTATGTGACAAAAGTTGCAGATTTTTCTCTTCTCTTTTAATACTCGAGAAAATCTTCCAAATGTAAATTTTTTCACGTGATGCAGTTTTCTTTCTTTTTTTTCTGTCCGCCACTTTACATATTAAACTTTTTATTTATTTATTTTTCTCCTTTTTGTAATTTTAAAATTTCCTTCATTGCTTTGTCATCTGTTAATTTCGAAGCTAAAAAATGAAAGCATAAATACTTGACTTTTCCCTCATTCCCCTCTCCCCTCCTCCCATAAATCATTAAAAATTTATTGAGATGTGATAAACTAAAACTCTAACTCAAATCTGTGTACCTAAAACGAATTTTACTAGAGGGTGTACCATAACATTCGCTGAATATCATTTTATATTTATCTCCTTTTTAAAAGCTTTTATTATACTGGATCTGTCGTCATTCCGGTTTTGTTGAGACATGCTTTTTTATCGTATGCTATAGAGAATGAATAATTGTAAATATAAATTTAACTGTTAATGAAGATTTTGCTCAAATAATCATTTACATACAAAATACAATCATATATACGTAGTAAGAGTTTTAAATGAAGACTCCTATGAAACAAACATGAAGTTCATCCCTTTGTCCTGAAATTCTTATGTAATTTCATTCTCATCTGGTAGTATTTGTAAAAGTGGTCTGACTGAAATTGCTGTTGCCATTTTTTTTAAGTAGTCTTATAAAATTAATTTCAATAATGCAGCAACAGCTCTCGTTGTTACGAAAATTAAACAAACGTGACTAATAAAACAGTAGTTAAATACAGTAAAAAAATATCAGTAAAAGTATAGTAAAGTACAATATAATGGGCAAACATCCGTTTTACAGGCGGAAAAGAACGCATCTATCAGTTTTCAGGGATGCCAGCTTTTTCAGATGTATTTTCGCCTTTAAATTAAGCAGAGTCACATTGAAATTAATTGAGCACGCGCGTCACATTCTTACTCTCCTTATTCAGACAGACTTGTCTATAGCCCCACTAAATTACGCTCACGATTATAGGCCGTAACAACCGCTGAAACTCATGGCAACAAAGAGGGCGCTACGGGGAACCCCTGTTTCCATTACGTTGCCATTGGTTTGTGAATGCAAACTAGCCCTTCTTTTCCAAACTCACTCCTTACGGGAGTGGATCGTTCCATTTCCCTTACAGGTGGGGAAGGTAGAGATCTTCGCTGCTCTCGAAGCAAACTAATGCGCATGCTCAGAAACTTTGCGCTGAGAGCGGGGGAATTGTTTCTGTGGCTACGATTTTGTTTACAGCGTGCTATTTTGCCATGTCTGATCATTTTAAAACAAAAGGCCGTTTTCAGGGCCAACTTCAATTAATTTGGGTGACGACTCGGAACGGATTTTGGATAATGAATTAATGGATACGGATCAAATATTGACTTCAGACAATAATGCTGACGACTCGGAACGGATTTTGGATGATGAAAGTGAACTGAAACATTAAGGTTATGACAGTAAATTACTGCACCTAAGCCAGGGCTAAGGCAGAACCTCATGCAATATAACATATATTTGCATTAAGTTGATGATTAATGATGCAGAATGCTTACTTTAAAAGGAACTAAGATAGCATCTTTAGTTAAATATTTGATTGTGTATAAAATAATTTGGATGAACTTTAGTGATGAAAACGTTTTCGGCAGTTATCAGTTATTCATAAAAAAAAGAATAAAAAATTCAATCTTAAATTTAGATAAATTCAATCAATGATATCTTTAATTATATATTCTAGTAGATTCTATGTCATGATTAATCAAAGACAATTGATCAATCCTTTAAAATACAGCTAATACAAATACAAATCGAAATTTTCATAAAATTCTTAAACTCAATGTGTACTATAATCAAGTATTCATAAGTCTTGCTAAAAAATTCAAAAAATGAACCGAGTACAGATTTAATAATTTTCTGTAAGCAAAATATACTGTTCATTTTTTTGCTCTTTTTTTTTTTTTTTTTTTTTTTTTTTGTTTGTTTGTTTTGCTAAAAAATTAATTAAGTAGAGAAGAAAGTGATTTTATAATAATAATGACTCAAAAGTACAATTAGAACAAAAGAAATGTAACTCGTAGGCAGGGCGCCCCAAACTTAAATTTGGGAGGGCAGAAATTCTTAATTTGCGGAACAGAATTCCAACTTGTGCCAAATGATAAAATATGGTTAGACACATATCGATCTTATAAAAACGGATATTCTGACATTGGAAATCAATCTTGCAAAGATGTCGCCAAATCGTCGTTAGAGAATATTTGCCGAACAAGGAAAATTTTCCAGGAGTGAAGTAATACCTCAGCTTGTAGAAAAATTTTATTTTAAAATATAAAAAAACTTGAAAAGCATTATTGCTGTTTCAATTTGAAACCAGTAGATGGCGCCACTATTTTAAATTCAGGAAGAAATATTCTTCCTTTCCCCACCTGCAATAGTAATGGAACGATCCACTTCCATAGGGAGTGAGTTTGGAAATGAAGGGCTAGTTGAATGCAATGGTTCCGTTCAGAGTCTCTCGCGGTCAAAATGGGCGAGGTCCAACCAAAAATAAACAAACTTTGAAACGTTGACATTGATTGGTGGATGCATGAGAGAATCATAGTTGCATCGGTTGAACACAGAAAAGTTATAAATAGTCAAGACCCGTTAAGCGCCAGCGCCATCTAGTGGGATCGTGACTCGTCTTAACTGGACATTGGCCATATTATCCGTGGGCCGACTGTAGATACATCAATCCTAAAACAGCATCAATAGTTACATAGAGCTTATGACATATGCTAATGATACAAAAGCTTGATGGAATACGATTAATTAAATAACTTATTTACCCTCTCTCTTCTGAAAGGATAAGTTTGTCATTCTGTAAAGCCTCTGTAAATTTTCCAGTGAAAACCTTCTATTGATTTTGTTTATTAGCGGATTATTTTAAAAATGGACGATATGAGTAGAAAAAAATTACAAATTTAAATCAAGACTGCTAAACTTTACGTCTATTTAAGGTGTTTGCGCCCATATTGAGCTTATTAGAATTCTCACCCTTGAACGGCCTTCTGTAGACTTTCCTGGTTCATAAATGAGTACATGTTCTTTTCCACTGAAATTTATTCTTTCCCCATCTTTACTAATAATAAAGCTGAAAGTCTCTCTTTCTGGATGTCTGGATCTCTGTGACGCGCATAGCGCCTAGACCGATCGGCCGATTTTCATGAAATTTGGCACAAAGTTAGTTTGTAGCATGGGGGTGTGCACCTTGAAGCGATTTTTCGAAAATTCGATGTGGTTCTTTTTCTATTCCAATTTTAAAAACAAAACTATCATAAGATGGACGAGTAAATTACGAAATTATCATAACGTGGAACCGTAACATGGGCACTAGCCAATTGGCGAGATACGAAATTATCATAAAGTGGAACCGTGACATGGGTACAAGCCAAAATTCACCATACATTATTTTTAAATATACAGGCGAACCAAAAGACCTTTTAATTTTTCTATTACGGGCAAAGCCGTGCGAAAATCACTAGTAATACAATAAAATACGTAAAATCATAGCTTCGAAATGATTTACGTGAAACGATACATTCAACTAGACGTTAAATCCCGGTTATCACAAATTTGCCATCTTAACTGCGCTTGCGCGCAGACTCCGCTTTTTGTGCTTTCTGTTTTAAGATTTCGTGTTGCTTGTTTATATTTAGGCTGAGCTAGAGTCCCAACAAATTAATGAATGCGATTAGAATATTTTCACAGCCATTTCGTAATATATTATATGAAACTACGGATATGAATAACTGATAATCTTTATAATGTGAAGAGAAAAATTACACTTCAATATTTATTCGTTTGGAAATATTTATTTAACATAAAGGTCAAACACATTGTGTACTTCAGAAATGATAGGAATATGAGTAGAGATGTCCGTGTTTTGCGGATATATTACGTTAGGCGTAAACAGTTTAGTATTAAACATTTTTATTTAGGTTGAGTTAAGTGTTTGGCTTTGTATTAGAACTGATGCTGCTATTCTAGTACGCTCTTCTGAGGTTAAAAATGTGGCCCTGAAAAGGGGCAGAAAAATCAGACACCGAATTTATTAATAATTAAGACGCAAAACTCAATCTCTACCGGGGCCTAAAAACTAAATCAGAGAAAGCTTTGTGATTTCTAATTTTTTTCTTTTGCCATCTCATATTTATTAACAAATTTAAAATGTTTGCTTATTTCAAAAGTCTTGCTAAAATTAAATGGCAAATTTGTGATAACCGGGATTTAACGTCGAGTATACATTCAGGGGCTCTCGACGGGAGGTCATTGTAACCTCTCAAAAATTCTGACTGACGATTCGGTAAAATTTGGAGTTCCATTCGGAAAAGTATCATCATTTGGCAAAATTTGGCATTTTATTCAGCAGAAGTGTATTATTCGGCAAAATTAGCATCATTCCGCGAAATTTGGAGTTGCATTCGGGAAATTGAGAATTTCCGTCCTTTCAAAAATTTTATGTTCAGGGCGCCCTTGGATACATTAAAAATGTTGGATATTTTAGGGTGACGGCACCAATAACGACAAGGGTTCAGTAACAGACAGACATAAGTTTGGATTTATTATAAGAGTTTTAGGCGAGTAAAACCATCACCGTACTAGAGTCAATGCCTGTTAACTGGCAACGATACATTTGATGAAGTAAGCGCAGATCGGCCAGTTTACCTTTAAAATTTTTATTTAGTTCAACGAAAATCTTTTTGGTCCATAAATGTGTTGTGTAACTTCGCAAAGGAAATTACTTTTTCGTTTCCAAAGGAGAGCAAAAAACGTCATTTTTGCCCTGGATCCGTACGAAGTGATCCATTGGATGCTAGATTTGGGAAACATTGCTAATTAGCTGGATCATAATAACATAAGACACCTTTGAATCCGATTCATAAATTAGTTGCAGCAGACTGTAAATGAGTCTTATGGCTCCATATGAGTTTTGTAGCATTGTGAATGATTATTTTTATGATGAATTGCCGAGTAAGATGCACATAAGTAATATCTGTCTCATCTTATTGATGTTTTACCTCAAGTACAAGTACATAATGATGACAAAAAAAAAATGTGATTCTGTGTTTCCTGTTATATTATAGTTAATTGGACATTGCATTTTCTACATTAAAGTTTCAAGTGTGATGTCGGCTCAAGAAAAACTGACCGTCGATAGAAAATTATCATTGACTTCCTCGCATCATTAGATTTAAAAAAAAATCCTGACAGAGAGGGCTAATTTACCTTTATCCCGCATGTAAGAAATGTAGTAGTTTTGTATAGTTACAGCATTAGGTATTCAAAAGTTGCTACCATATCCACTTGGGTAAATATTTTTGAAGTGTTCATATAGAAGTAAAAACTTGCCAATCGACAATGTTATCACTCAATGAGTATAATTTTCATTTTTTTCCCCTAGCCAACTGTCTTTGCACTAATTTAGTTCTATAGTATAGTAAATAAAAGAAAGTTTTAGCTAACGAAACCTGTTGTTGTATTTTGAAAAGTTGTTGCTGCTGCTACGTAGTCTACGTAATCTTAGAAACGAATGTTTTTGACACTGAAGAAACAGCCTTAAGATTTGTTTAATTTAGTTGGCGATTTATTTCAGAAGAACCAATCGACAATGTTATCACTCAATGAGTATAATTTTCATTTTTTCCCCCTAGCCAACAGCCTTTGCCCTAATTTAGTTCTATAGTATAGTAAATAAAAGAAAGTTTTAGCTAACGAAACCTGTTGTTCTATTTTGAAAAATTGTTGCTGCTGCTACGTCTAATAAGTCTTAGAAACGAAAGTTTCTGACACTGAAGAAACAGCTTTAAGATCTGTTTAATTTAGTTGGCGATTTATTTCAGAAGAACCATTCACTGTTTTCATTTAGCTTGTTTTTTGTTTGGCGGACAATTTTCTTTTTATTAGCTTAATTCAATCATTAGGCGAACTACTTTTTATTTCAGCGCAAAATTTAGTCTTATTTAATGGTTCGTTTTATCATAAGTCGATTAATAAACAAAATAATGCATGGTATCGCCAAAAAAAGTAATTTCGTTGTAAATTTAATCAAGTAGACAACAGTAAATAAAATGAAAAATAATCGCCAAGATGAAAAAGATGCCTTTTGAAACTGTACTTCTGCTACACTAATATCTGCCATACCTTTACGATACATATTTTCTGCATAAATATATATGTAGTATACTAATAATTTTGAAATTTGAAGATTTTCCGATTTCCTCTTAATAAAAATAAGAAATGTTAGCTTTTGATTTAATTGCTTGTACATTCAACTTTTTTATTTTAAAGAAGTAAATCTTTTTACCTTTCTTAAAAAGTTAAAATACCTTCCTTCAAAAGAAAGGTCATTTTCAGGGTCAAATATTTTATTCTACGTTGAAGGTGAAGACGTGAAAAGCAATACTGTGTCAAATGACGCACTATGACAAAAACATACTGCCATATAAGTTGCATCATTAGTTATTATTAAAAGTTTCATAGTTAAAACTCGAAAAAGAGGAGCAAACATAAACGATATTTTCTTGTTTTGCCAAGGTTGAAATTAAACAAGTTGCCAAGTAAAGTGACGCACCTATAATGAAAAAAAAAGTCTTTTGGCGGATTATTATTGATGGATTTTTTATAATGTTGGTTTCTTTCTTTTCAGGATTATTTAAATCAACTTTTTATGTTATTTAATAAATTCGTTTTTACTTGGCGGATTTTAAAAGCTTAATTTAATTATTTGGTGGATATTTTTTCATTGTAATGGAGAATTTAGTCTCATTTTATTGATTGTTTTGTTAAAAATTAAAAAAAAAAGAAAAAAAAACGTACATAGATTTGCCAAAGTAGTTTCTATGTAATTTAGGCTAAAAATTGAGGCAAAGAATAACATTAAAAATTCTCGCCAAGTCAAAGAAAATCACTCTAAAATATTCAGTAATTTACATTTTTTTTTTTTTTTTTGTAATTTTGGGAAAATATCGCTTACCACGGATTTTGAATCCAACTTTGATTTTCTGTTTTGAAATATCAAATTTGGAGATTAAAAGAAGCGGTGATATGAAAAATTTAACATGTAACAGGATTTCCGTAAAACAGTAATATGGCTGACGATCGGCCGATGCGGCATTGACTCTAGTGTGGTGATGGTAAAAACTGATGTTGCTGTGGCCCATAAATACGGTGCACCACATAGTGTTATCAGAGTGAATTTTATGAGCCAGTTGCTACTTACAAAGCAGTGGTGAAAGGTTATGAACAGCCACCACGAGGTCTGCCGGTGTTTCATGTTCATTTGAATTTAATAAGGCTTTAGTTGTAAAAATAAAGAACTTTTGACCATTTTGATGAGAAAAAGCGAATTTTGTCCATTCCTCATTATTCCCTCATTCTGTTACTGGGTGTCATCAGATTTTTCGGTGTTTGTTACGGGGGCTCGCACTTTTTTTTTCGAAATTGAGCAAATAAAAATAGAATTAACTCGTTCAGAGGATCCAGAAGCAGCCAAACGGTAGATGAGATGTTGTTGAATGAGAGAAAAATATTTTTAAAAGTGCAAAATACATTAAAAGGCTCAGAAATTTGAGTTAACCTGACAGCGATGTCTTACGCATGTCTGTTACTGGTGCCGTTACCCTATAAGGTTTTTAAAGTTTTTTTTTTTTTTTTAATTACTAATTTTTACAAAAAAAAATCTACTACTAATACTTACAATGTTTCGGCACAAAATATTCTGCTCAAACCAGTAAGTGATGACTGCGATAGCCGATACTTGAAAAACTGCCAGACTGTGAACTCGAATTCCAACGTATCTGGATTGGAACTCACTTTATTCTTTTCCACGCTTCTACCGGCCTTTTTTCTCTGCCTTTTGGAAATCGAATCCCTTTTCCGAATGAATCGAAGGCTGCTGCTATTATCTTGATCGCCCCAGTTCCATGACCTAATTGTATTCGAACAAGCACACACCGAACAGCAATCGTTGTTATTAAGGAAAAATTCGAATCTGCTGCTCATCCTAATGCAGTTCAATCCTAAAAAAAGGAAAAATATATTATAGCACAAGACCCCAGTGCAAATTTCCACACCATATGTTTCTTAAACAAAACAGAACTTTTATACATAATTATGAAAAAAGAATAGATTTCTTTCGGGCTGTCTAACAAAATATGGCCTCAAAAAGGGGAACTCTAGGATTTTCAGTGCGTTTTCCAGTTTTCGTTTCATATCTCAAAAACTATTTACTTGCAATCAAAAATATTAATTGATTAGTTAAAGAGCATAAAGTATCTTTTAAGAAAGTTTTTTATTTTCATTGTAGCTGCAGGAGGTGCAGAGGTATTTAATTTCAAAGTTCTTGAATTTTTGAAAAAAAAAAAAAAAAAACTACTTGCCCCATCTCTTCTTTATTTTTGAAACTCCGCGAAAGGCCTCCAAATTATTTTTCTTTTCAGTTCGGGCTAAGGTTCAAAATTTATGAACTTTGAAGTTAAATATTTCCTCCTGTCCTTCAGCTAAAACTAAAATAAAAACTCCTTTTTGAATGATTTTACTCTCAAGTAAGTAGTTCTTGAGAAGTTGTTGAAACGAAAGCTGAAAAATATCACCTAAAACACAAGATGGCGGCGTTAGTTCTTTCTCCTTCCGGCTATATTTTGATACTACGCAACCCGGGAGAAACATGGCTGTCTAATCATAAATAAAAATTGTGTTTTGTTAAAAAAAATAGACGGATGTTGAAATTTGCAGACTGTTTGTTTAGACTATTAGTACGTAACTGGATGAACGTCTCTAAAATATTTGGGATTAGCTCATGGATTTGAAAAGGGGATTATTGAGGTTACGAGCGAAACACACTAAGTCGAAAAACATGTCTTTCATTATTCTGTTTCTCATCTCTAAAAAGTATTAAGCAAGAGTACTTAATGTAATTACCAAATTTTGAAAAGACTGAAACAGAGAAAACTGGTTGTTTGGGGGCTACGAAAATAGAGGTCATAGTCTCACTTTTTCTGGAAAAAGCCAGCAGTGTGGTTTTTATTATAGCTTAATTTTATCTAAAGCTAGACGGTTGTGTAAAATTTCTCCGTTTGCTGTTAGAAGATGTGTCTGTGACACTATGTCGAGTATTTTGCAATCCACTGTCATCGCCGTTTAAAGATTGCAGAGTACATGCGAGGTTTGTCAACACCGTCTGTCTGTAGTAAACGTTAGCGAAATCTCTCACCAAACGAGCCCCTTGTAAGAGAGACATTGAGAGATCGGGAGAGGAGACATTACTGCTAGCGGAGTCAACCAAGAGCCTGGACAATGATCTCTTATTTAGTTCAAAATATCTTGTAATATAAAATGTTCTAAACAGCTGTAAATATCTAATGCATTAAATGTTTCTGAACTCATGTAAGCCAATTTTATTGGATGCAGTTGAACCATATCCAGTGGCAGATTTAGGCATTCGTGGTCCCTCCGTAAGGGCGGAGACAGAAATTTTGGAGAATGACTCACGAATGACTTTTGCGGGCCCTCCTCTATATTGTTTACTCTATATCCCAACATATATTTCACTCCTCATTTAAAAAATATCGGGCCCCTTTAGACTCGGGCCTGGGCCAACAGGTGTCTCATATTCCCCCGTGCACGCCCCTGCCCCGCCTTAACATTTTTGAGGACACCTTTTTCTAAATTAAACATTTTTGCATGTGAAGTTTTGAAACCCGTTTGAGGCCCTTGTTTTTCTAGAGGCTCTTCCCAATTGCGACATTTTCGACATGGTAAATCCGCCTCTAATAATGTCTAGACAAAAGATAGGATTGGGACAGCTAAAGACGGCTTTTCCATCTTTACACGCACTTTTAAAAATGGAGAAGTTGGATGAGCATCTTCCTCACGAGCTCACTAATAAGCAGGATTAGAAAAGTCAATCGGAAAGTAAGCTGGAGCAGAACAGCTTTCTTCTTGAAGAAAGTGATGACACGTGATGAAAATTAGCTTTGTAGAACAATTGTTGTCTACTCGCCTAAATCAGTACTTCATGCGGAGAAAATAATGATGACTGCTTGGTGATGTGCGGTTGACGTTATCCGTTTTTCATTTTTCGGAAACACGTATTGTTGGAGAAAAATTCTTCAAACAGATTGAAACAGTGCACCAAACATTGCTAGTTATGCGATGTAGATCGGATATCACAAGTTGTATTTTGCTTTTTCATGATGACGTGAGACAGTAAGATCGCAGAACCAACTTTCAAAAAGTTGCACCAGTGTTGAACACGTTTTCCCACACTTCATACTTCTCAAATATTTTGCCAACTAGCGCTACCATTTTTAAAAGAATTTCGTCTATCCTTCAAAGAGAAATGTTTACTAATATGAGATACCACTAATTAACTATTCTCCAGAAAAAAAGTCTCCAAAAGAAACTCTAGAATAACTTTTGTAAAGGTCTAAGATAGGTTTTCACATTAGTTGCATTAATGCTTCCGAGTTTCGATTTGAGAAATGTAAGCTTCAAATAAAGTCTATTTTAATTAATAAAAATCGAATTAGGTGAGTTACTATTGTTGGTAGGCTACTCTCCAACTCTTGCATGTTATCGGTAACAACCAATTGATATAATGTGAAGGCAATTTAATTGTAATAATCAATTTGAAAGCAAAACTTTGAATACCTTTACAGTTCGTACAATACCTTTTTTGTATTGTACACAGACAATAAAGCATTCTTCACACTAGAACTTTTTTTTTAATCAAGATCTGTCATTTTTCTAGGCTATTGAAATAGACGTATTAAGTAATTTTAAAATAGTGCGGGTTGAGAAATAACAGTAAATGACAGTATACATCAATTATAAAAGATGCTTATGCAACCAACCTTGCACGCTCTTTTCTACAAAAATCATTCAAAAGTCACGTCTTTCTTCATCAAGTTAAATGAAGTTTTTGATCGATTGAAGAGGCAGTAATTGTCAAATATGTGTTGAACTGACGTTGATAACGAAATTATATCATATTCAAACACCCTTATTATGATTGATTTTAATTTTCCTCAAAAACCTTCTTGTTACAATGTGACAGTTGAACTTAACTGATTGGAATAAATAATTTATACTTTTATGTTCAAACGTTTAATGAAATGTTATGGTAAAATAAAATCTCCTGATGAAAAAATGTGAGGTTAATTTAATTTAAACCTCAGTTTTTATCCCTTAATGAAATTTAAAGTAAAATTAGCGGAAACAGAGCCCAGTTTTTTTTTAAACAAATACAGGGAATGTTATTAACAATTTTGTTTAGCTATTTTTTCACAATTTTTTCTTGAGTAGAAATTTTTTCTACCCTTTCTAAATTAAACAACATTGAAACCTTTATTATTATATTGCCAAGTAACCATGTTAACTATACCTGTTTATTTACCATTTTTCCATACGAGTGAGAAATCCTTTTTTTTTCCTCTCTCTCTCTCTCCTGATCAATTAATATCGCTTGTTGGTTTAACTTTGCTGTGACTTGGCATTATCCTGCTATTTTTTTTATGATTAGTTAGCAAGTCACATGATCATTTGCTTTATGAGGCGAGTGAAGCTTAGGTAAGGTGATGTCGTGTCACCTCGAAGCGATTTGATCACTTTTTTATAGTAGTAAATCCTTTTGCACAGTAATTATGAACGATTAAGGCGACTAGTTTGGCACAGAGCTATAAATATTCGCATTTTTAATTAATTTCATTTTCTTTTGTAAAAGCAAAATTACATATTTTGCATTATTTTTGGTATTTAGATTGTGAACGAACTTTTTTGCTTAACCTGTGGTACAAAATTTGGAAAACAAAATGCGGAGGCTCATCAAGTGTTTTACGTAATGAAAATTTCCCTAATTATGTGTACAAACTGATTATTGAGTTTTAGATATATTTTTATAACTCTATGTGTGTATTTTACTTTATGATCACGAACTTCTTTACAATTGAGAATGATTAGTGAATTTTGTATAAATTTTTACGGGAAGATTTGGATAGAGCTGAGGTTCTTGGTAATATTTTTAATTGTTGAAAAATTTCCGGCACGAAAAAGGGCTATAATGTTCTTCGACCTCGATGATTTTGTAAGATAGGAACAATGAATTGAGCCCGAGCAATTTTCACCCGTTATACCTCGACGGGTGATTTTCTAATTTAAAATAATCAAATACAAGTATCATCAGGGCCGGATTTAGCTTTTGAACAGCTCCGTGCAAAAGTGAAAAATTGCGCCCCTTTTGAACTGCATGTATAAAGAACCCCTCCTCCCCCAAATAAATAAATAAATACATGCTGTTTTTTAAATTTTTTTAGCAAATGCACAAAATGTGTCAAAGTAACTTGGTAATAATTAATGTAAATATTAATAATAAGTTTCTTAAAAGTACTTCATTTTGTAAAACAAATGGATTACTGATTTAATTCTGTTGATTTCAAAAATAGCTAAACAGTTACAGAATTAATTCTCGGTTCATAAGCCAGCGAATTGAGAAAGCACGGATCTAGACTCTGGTTTAAGATGGAGTCCTCACTGGAATATGAGCACACAAATGAGGAGACTTGTGTTGTCTATGTGGAATCTAGAATTAGTCTAAAATTATGCTCATGTGTTGCATGCATATTACAAATCTTCTTTCTATGTGAAAAAAAAATAGATAATATAGTTTAAATTTTGAGATCTTGAAACCAGTTATGTTTTTCGCAATCCCGAATAGCGATAGGACCCTACTCGTTGGGTTTCTTGTTTCTACTAATGGCTTTTATCGCAACTATAATTTGAATTCTAGACATTAAAATTTAAATAAATGCCAGAGGCCCGATGCTGGATTTTATGTGCTGCGTGTTGGATACTGTTTTTGCATTAAAAAGCTTACGAGAAGGTCGTTTATAAATAATTTGATTCCTAGGCTCGTGGACGCCGGCATTATAAGCATAGAAAAATAAAATCAAAGAACGGACGTCGTTCAACGCTCAAGTAAAAACAATAAGTAATTTGTGATAATTTATATAGATTTTTAAAAAAAGCAATATAAAAATTGCGTTATGATATTAGGAAGAGAAGGAATGTTAACGGGACTTTACATCAAATTTTTTCAAAATTGAAGGCTCAAAACGGCAAAACGAAATTTTAAGCAATTCGAAATTTTAGTTCTTTGAACGAAATTTAAAAAAGGGAAGGGAAGAAGGGGTTGTTTAAATGTCTAGGCAGGAAAATGTTCCAAAAAATAAATAAAAATAAATAAAACTTGCAGTTGTTAGCAATCTTTCTTTTTTTATTCTGTACTAATGGGCATTCTTTAATGTAACACAGCTATCGGCAGATGCCACGAGAATATCGAAGCCGAGTTTTCTTATCAAATGAAGAGGGCTCTTATGATGCGAAACTGAGCTAGGAATTTAATTTTTCCGAGAGTACTTCAAGCCAAGCGAATAATCGAGGGATCTTTTATATAATCATAGGGCCCTGTCGCTGTCTAGTTTCTGCATCTTCAAAATCCACCGATTGGAGCCCGGTTTGAGCCTGCGTCTTCTGGCGTTAGATGCAACGCCTAACCACTACACGACTACACCACTCGGTCGGCAGGCAACTTTTGTTGAAGTAAAGGAACGGTATGGTGTCTGAGATCATCCACTATACATTTTTCGTCCAAATTACGAAATTGTAGGTCATCTTTGTTTGCCCTAAGAGAAAAGGAATGGGATTGGAGAATTTTCCATAGAAAATTGTCGGAAGTTTAATTTCCAAAATTGCAGTTTTAGACGATCTTCAAAATGTGTGGATGAGGAGAATTAAGTGGCTCTCCCCTCAGAATTTTTTCGAATCTCAAATCGTTTAAACAATATTTGATCTTTAATGATGGGTTGGGGAGGTTCGGAAATGCTTCCGCGGTTCGAAATTGAAATGATGGTGTTTTGGGAAATGATAGTAAGGAGGGAAAAATGAAAGTAAGAAAAACAGAAAGAAAAAAAGCATTAGCTCCCCAGAAACTATCTTGCTTATTCATAAATTAATACATTTTTTAGTCTAAAGCTTGCCATGAGTTTCTGTAATGCACTGATTTGAGCAGTTATAAAAGATAAAAGCACTTATTTTCGCATGGCCTTAATTTTCGTGATTTTCGTGACATCGTCGTAATTACGAAAATTGAAACCTCTCGAACTCTTTTTTCGTCGGATTTTCACCTTTCGATACATACAAAATTCGCGAATTTTTCAGCTCGTAAAATCACCGTTATCTTCATTTTCACGATAATTAACGGTTCGCGAAAATCAATCCTTTTACAGTTGCGTATTTTCTTTCCTGTTTAAAACGTTCATCTCAGCGGCTCTTAGTTGGTTTAGATTTTCACTAAATATATTTATTTTTTAATTTGCATTTTCTTCTGAAATTTTAACGAAAAAAAAACTTTTGTCCTTTTTTTCTTTTCATCTTTAACGCCGTGCAGGGTTTCCCTTCGCTACATTACAAAAATCTATTGGATTGGACTGAGATGTTTGGGGGCATTGAGATAAGAGGTCACTGTAATCTCCCAAAAAATTCATGATTCGGCAAAATTTGGCTCACGGTTCTGAAAATTCGGAGACATAATTGAAATACTTAAATGCCTAAATGTAACTATTTATAGATGTAAGTACATATGTGTGCAAATCCGTATTTTATCATTCTACAAAATTTGGAGCCCCGTTTTGCTATTTGAAAATTTCTCCCCTCTCAAAAATTTTAACTTGGAGGGCGCCCCTGCTGGTGATGATTCCCCTTCGTTTAAAATGATTTAAAGTTTCTAATTAGTTAACGTTAGACAAGAACTAAAACCTTTTACTTTAAACTTGTGGGGGTTATCGCAGATCGCCTTCATTTGAAGATGGCGTCAGAATGTTTTCTAGGGAACCATTTTTTTTAACCGCTCGGTCGCAATATTTCTCTCATTTTGATTTGGCAATTTTGCGCCCCTCAAATATTTTATTCCGTGCAGGGGCACGGACTGACGGAGTATTAGTCCGGCCCTGGTATCATACTTTAAAAAGAAAGTTGACCGTTTATTAGCTGCAGAGTAGAGCAGTTCCATATTAAATGTTGAGTTAGCGCCAAAAATTAGACGGTTCAAAAATGTTAGACATACTTACAGAAGTATAAAAATGTTCCTCATATTTTCATAAGTTGTACCCCTTTCTAATCTTTTTGATAAATATTTACGTCAAAAAACTAATATTAAACGATCCAAATTTTAAAGTTATATAAATTGATTCCATATCTTGTATCCGTGAGAACAATATAAGTTTGGGGCTGAAATTTTTTTAAATGGTGAATGACTCATTTAGCGATGACAAGGAATAAATATTTATGAGCAAAAAGTTTTGAAAGAAAATGCAATAGATAATAGTTAAACAATGTATAGTTTAGCATATTGAGAGTTTTCTAAATTCATCGTAAAAAAGCTTCCAGTAAAAATAAGTGAAGGTACGGTAGGTTCATAATCTCCGTCCTTTTCGTTCCACAGGATCAAACATAATTGGCATCACGCTAGTATTGCTTTAATGTTTTCTGATAACGCGTGCTTCCGCTTCATTTCCCGTTAAAGCTCGAATGTATCGGTTTTAAAACAAACAAAAGGGTTAAGACCTGTTTGAATAGCAAAATAATTGATAGTTATTTGATTGATCGGAGGTTAGATAATGTGCATTTTATTAGAGAAAAAAGGAAACAGTTATTGAATTTTAAAAGATAAATATTATATCATAAAAGAAATGTGTTTTGACATTTTTTATATTCAAAGAGTAATATTTCTCGACTATTTATAGTTTTTAAAAAGCACAGTTCAATTTCTTAAATTTTTTAACCATCCAACAGGCCCGTCATTTGTATGAATAAAGAGGAGACCCGTCCGCATTGAATTTGAGAAACTATAGCTGGGGCACACCTAACCTGGCAACGTCGTATTGCTTTAGGATCTACGTAGTCTTAACAGTACTGTTAGGTTAGGTTTTCCCCAACTATAGTTTCCATGTACTATGTAGGAATGGTTTTTGTTCTAACAGGATTTATGTTTCGTTTCAAAATGAATTGAGTATATACTCCCCCCACCTCCTCCCCCATTCGCACACACACATTCCTTGAAAGTTTTAAAATAAACGCCCTACTTTCGACGGAATCGTGTCTCTCTCTCTCTCTCTCTCACACACACACACATATTGTTTAGTGAAAAAGTAGTGCAACAATAAGAGTAGGTGCTACAAGCTATTAAGAAGATTGAGAAAAAATTTGCCCGATAGCCAATCAACAGTCTCCAAATTCTTACATAGTCTCTAGCAACGTAAAGATTGTTTATATGATTCACGGTTGCAGCCCAGTAAAAGCAGTCAAGACAACTTCACAAGCAGTCATACAGGGAGTTCCGTTTTAACCAACAAGACCTTTATTTTCGTAACCGTTGTTCCTAGATGCATACTTACAATTGCAAAAATGTTCAAAATCAGATGCAGAGTTAAGATATTGAAAGTTTGAAATAAAAATGAAAATGAGTCAAAAAAGGCAAAATTTAACTTTTTATACGGGCCCTAGGTCCCCTAACCAATATTTAGAGAAATAATCTCCATTGAAAACTATTACTGACACAAAAAGCTTGACAGTTTTGCGACCAAAATTCAAGGAGATATTCCATTTCATTGTTTTAAGGGACCATACAGAAGATGAGATTACAGCTTATCGCCCTTTCAGAAGAATGACAGGTCGTCAAAGTAAGAAAAACAAGGCACTCATATTTTTCATTGCTATTCAAAAACTAGTATGTTGTGGCCATCACGAAACTTTCTTCTATATATTTCTTTTTTTTTTTTTCTGATCCCTCCCTATGCTTGACGAGGAAACAATATTCCCAACAAAAACGAAATTACACATGCAAAAACTTGACGACCATCCCAATGTCTGAATTATTGCAAAAGCAAAGCAAAGAGCGAAAATTGAAAGTTATTTTAAAAGCCTTGCTTTAATTAATTACAAATATTTTATTTGTTAACAAACATAAGATGGCAACAGTTAAAAATTTTAAATCATTGAGATAATATTTCCGATCATTTCCATACAATTAAAATCACGAGAAATACGCAGGCAGACGACAATCTATTACGATTTATCTTTCTTATTGTTGCATTAATAAAGCCATTTTTATTCGCAAAAAAAAAAAAAAAAATCAACACCTCTTGGAGCGATTGGCGTCAAAATTGAACCAAAGCCTGTTTACATATGGATTCACATATGTTCCAAATTTCAACCAGAACGTAACATTACTTCTTGAGATAGGGCACTCACAATGGATAAAAAGAACTTGCCGATTGCGCTATCCCCTTTTTAGCTGTTCACGCCGTGGGCCGCGGCCCACAAGTGGGCCGCGGGCAGCATGGAACTGGGCCGCGGACGCTGAGTAGAGAAAGTCTATTCCAAGCATTCCAAGACAAATCTTGGGGTACCAGTTTCTCGGGACGATTCGCTAGTGAGATGAGTCATCGCTCAAAAGCTTCCCTGGCACCTGTTCATTCAGGAAGACCCCTACTGTTCAGGGGTCGACAGCCCAGGGTCAAGTGGTCAAGTGTCCCTTTTCAAGGTCAATGATCTCCTCCCTCTTTTCGATGCTTGTATTCCGGACTTGTTTTACCCCTTTGTCAATAGTTAATGGTTGTGGTTTTCAGTTGCTGAATAGCATCGCTCTGTATCTGTCTACTGTGAGGAAAACGTATTTCACTAACAGGGTCTTGCCGTAAGACGAAGACGGCAAGTGATGAAGTGACTCCCGCATCTGTTTTGCCTTCGACTAGTACTGAAACTGCGTTTGTCGGTAAGTTAATGTCCGGTCCAACTAGCAGAAAATTAGCAAAGAAAAGTAAATCATACTTTAGAAAATACAACCCAGATTTTATAAAATTCGGCATTATTTCTTCTGGCTCCGAAGAAGAGCCCATGTCTCACTGCGTGATTTGCTTTGAAACTTTGTCAAACGAATGTATGAAAGTCTCAAAACTTGAAAGACATCTTTCCACTAAGCATCCTGAATGTGTGGGAAAGTCTTTGTATTTCTTTCAAACGAAGAAAAGAAATTTTTCTATGACAAAATCCACCATGGAAAAATCCTCAAAGCAAAGCACTCTAAGCACCAGAGTTTCTTATGAACTAGCTTTGTTAATTGCAAAAAAGGGTTCAGCTCACACGGTGGGAGAAGAACTTATCATACCCGCCGCAAAAATTATAAGTAATGCTTTGTTTGATGAAAAATGTACAAAACAAATTAATGAAATTCCGTTATCAAACACAACAGTGAAAAGAAGAATAGATGAAATGTCAGAAAACGTAAAAGAAGTTCTCGTTACTTTTCTGAGAAAAAGTGAATATTTTTCGCTCCAATTTGACGAAAGTACGGACGTTGCTGGCCAGGCTAATTTATTAGCTTTCTGTCGTTTTGAATGGAATGGAAATATTCAAGAAGAAATGTTGTTTTGTCAGCCTTTGCCAACAAGAAAAACTGGAGAGGAGATTTTCAAAGCTGCTGACAATTTCATGAAAGAAAATGAAATAGATTGGATGAAATGTGTAGGATTGACAACTGATGGAGAACGAGCAATGTCAGGCATTCATATTGGTTTCGTCGCCAAAGTTAAGACAGTTGCTCCCTTGGTTCAATGGACGCATTGTAGCATACGGAGAAGCTCTTGCAGTAAAAGGCTTGGACACGTCTTTAAAAAAAACTCTTGACGACGCAGTGAAAATCGTGAACTTTATCAAAGCAAGACCTAAAAACTTCAGACTGTTTAGTGTTTTGTGCGACGAAATGGGCGCTGAACACAAGCAACTTTTGCTTCATTGTGAAGTTCGATGGCTCTCGAGAGGAAAAGTTTTGACAAGGTTATTCGAACTCCGCGATGAACTCTTGATTTTCCTAACGGATGGAGTAAATGATGGAAAAATAGCAAGTTCCCATTTATACTGCATAACTGATGAAAATTGGTTAAAACGATTGGCCTATTTGGCAGATATTTTCAATTCCCTCAATGTTCTGAATTTAACTCTGCAGGGCAAGGATTGTCATAAGTTTTTTGTGCAATACAAAATCGAAGCTATGATAATTAAACTTCAGAGATGGGCTCGAAAAGTAGATCAAGATTCTTTTGATGCGTTTCCTACTTTGCATGACTTTATTGAGACCAACGAAATTAAAGTCGATAGAAAAACAGCTGCAACCATAAAAGATCACTTCAACGCTATGGCCTCTAGCCTCAGGTAAGCTGAAAATTTTATTCTCCTTAATTTTTTGCCAGTATTTTAATACGTCTTATTATTAAAGACATTAATTTTCTTAAGAACTTCTTTAAAAATTAAATATTTCAAATGATGCGATTTTAAAACTAATATTAACAAATGATAACTATTTTGTATAATATAGTGTGAGTGAATATTCATTCATATGAATGAGGCTTTTAGTAGCTGAAGCAGTATTAAGATTTTTCATATTTCTTAGGCACTTCCCTAAAATTGAGGCTGAAATTCAGTGGATCAGAAATCCCTTTGAAGAGAACTACCTTTCCAAACTGAAATTTTCTTCAAGTGAAGAAGATTCATTAATTGAACTATCATGTGACCAATCTTTAAAATCGCTTTTCAAAACAACACCATTGGTCCCGTTTTGGATAAACGCTCGGCAAGAATATCCAGTTATTGCCAAAATTGCACTCTCACACTTGATGGGGTTTTCTACAACTTATCTTTGTGAACGAGCTTTTTCAACTTTAGTATTTTTGAAGAATAAATACAGAAACAAGCTGAATGTTGAGAGCGATTTGAGATTAAAACTGTCTGGTTTCAATCCATACATTGAATCGCTGGTGGAAGACAAACAGTGTCAAAAAACCCATTAAGAATCTTTTGCATTTTAATACTTGTTTTTGACTTTTTTACAATTTTGTCAGCTACGTGGATTATAATAAAATTATTTTCGTTAAAAAAAAATCTTAAAATTCTTCTGGTACATTATCTTTTACTTACTGCTGAAAATGTGCATTATATATATACATACACACAAATACATATGCTGTTTGCCATTAGAAGTTATATAAAGCAGTTAGTGGGCCTCCAAATTTTTCTGACGAAATTAGTGGGCCGCGCTACTGAAAAGGTTGGGAACCGCTGCACTAAGGGCTACTTGCCGATAAATTTTTCTTTCACTCCGTTCATTATTTCTTGAGATACAGCCGACAAAAAACGTTCTATAGCTCAACCCCCGTTTGAGTTATTGACACCAAAATTGAATCAGCACCTGTTCCTGTTAATGGCAACACATGGACCAAATTTTGTTTGATTCCGCCTGTTACTTCCTGAGGAATAGCAAGCACGCGTAACTCAAAAAACGTTCCATTGCTCCACCCCCCTTGGAGGAATTCGCGCCAAAAACCAATAGGCACAAGTTCACATAGGGGCACATATGTGTACCAAATTTCGTTCGATTTTATGCGGTAGTTTTTGCTGTAGAGCGGCCACAAAAAACTGGTCACACACAGACGTGACACACACACGGACACACAGACAGACAGACATTTTCCAAAAATAGTCGAAATGGACTCAGCACACCTCAAAACGTTCGAACCCGTCAAAATTCGAAAATTTGCACGAATCCAATATTTTCTTCTATATATTAGATATAGAAGAAAGTAATAAATGCAAATGTTATGCCGTGATACGCAAAAACGCATTACAAAACCTCGAACAATTTGAAAAACCACACATATAATTTTAAACACTTGTTAACTGCTATATTTTCCCCCAAAAGGTGTTATTGGCGGAGAGTGAAAAATGGTGTAAGTCACAAAACGCTGCGTTTCATATCTCAGTGAATATTGGTCATACTATATTCAAACTCTTTGTGTTGAAATTATTTTTCAATGGAGATTATTTCCCTAAATATAAGTTAGGGGATCTGGGGACCGTATAAAAAGTTAAATTTTGTATTTTGTGACCTATTTTTATTTTCACATCAAACTTTCAATATCTTAACTCTACGTCTGATTTTGAACATTTTTGCAACGGGAAGTATACATCTAGGACTAACGATTTCGAAAATAAAGGTCTTGCATGTTAAAACGGAACGCTCTGTATATTTTCGTATCTTTGTGCAAGTACATCCAAAAGAAAGACCCCCCCCCCACCCCCACCTTACATCCTTCTCACTAGAATCATTGGGTTGGCTTTGAAAAAAGTAGCTCGCTAGATTAGTTTAGAGCAGCGGTTATTTTTTTTTCCTTTGGAGCGTGGTTATCCTTAAAGATAGGGCACAAGCATAACAAAAAAAAAGAAAATGCTGAAAAATTGATTAATGTACTGAAAGAAATAATTTTTTTCTGTGAATAATAATTTTCTGTCAGAACATAATATATTCTGACAGAATAAAATGTCAAATACATATTAACACTGTTCTAGAGTTGCATCGGTGTATTTTTTATTTTAATGATAAACTTATGAACACCAATTCGGAGCTCCAGCGCTCGAATACGCTACTTTGCGGTGATTTACAAAACTGCAAATGAAACTAAAACATTGCCACGTTGCGTTCCACGTGTGTCTGTTGACGTAAACACAGGCAGTTTGTTCTGAGTATTTATTAACGCAATCGATGTGTCTTAGTTTGCTTTCAGCTACAGAAATTAATTCGTCCCTTAGTAGCATTCTCGAGCTTCTCAAAATAATGTTAGTTTTCATTATTTCCTTAATAATTGGTGAAAGCGAAAATTCTGGATTAACAAACTTGGATAACGTTATACAAGGTAAAAAATTCTATTGTTTTGTATGAATTTGTAAGAATATGGGGGGTTTTTTAATCTTAAATTAATTAAACTTACCATATTTTACAGCAGCATTTAGTTGGAATGGACAGTATGCAAAATATGTTCTTGAATATATTATCGTAGAACAAAATGAATAACCGAGAAAGAATTTACTTTATTCCTTTTATTCTCAGCTGAAAGGTTTCGCCAAATTTGTTTAGGGCTATAGTTTTAGTATAGTGCGAGCAAAGTAGCCTTGGCGAGATTTCGCGTTTTTAGTTAAACCATTTTTAATTTTTATCATGAGTGGAATAAAATGGTAGTAAGATTACAGAATTCGATAAGTGAAAAGAAATAATGGTCAATCAACTGAAAAGAAAACTACCACCATATATCCGTGAGAATTTTGTTGATGATTTGCATAACATGACACAATTAAATCGTAACACAGAAATTAGAAAAATCGAAACAGAAAATTTTTAAATTAACCGATTCGGGAATTCGAGAGAAATAACTCAGCTACAAACGGAAAACAATAAGCGCTAGTCAAGCAAGGCAAAAAAGTATCATCTTCTTTCGATAACAATTTGTAATGTCATATTGAATTTTCTAGCATTAATTGTTATTCTTGTCAGGCCACAATTATTATTTAGTTTTATCAAGAGTTGATAAATATCGAATTCAACATCGTGGAAATAGCTACTTAGAACTACGAACTACGTAGTTTGCATTAATCTTTGACGTTTAGTAATGCTTCTTGAATTCTCATTTCTTTCTACGTGGGCCAGAATATCCTTAAGACTTTAAAAATTAATTTAAAAAGAATAAAGCGAAAAAATTATACGTACGAACAAAAATCACAACACTTTTAGCATTTTCTTCGTTACACCATTAGACAGTGACTTCAGTGCCCCCTATAGTTCGTTGGAGTTGCGAATTAATGTTCCGTTCTGTATCTTATATCGTTACTGTTTGGTTGTGAATCTTGTATTTAACAGCAGTTTTAGTTTCACGTATAAAGTTTGGATGAATTCAAGTTTTTTTATATATGAAAGCAGTAACGCTGAGCTAAAATAAACATCCAATGCTATTCAACATAAAATTATAAGCATGAAAAGTAACAATGTAACTATTTTGTAACAGACATTTGTGAAAGTTTAAGTCTTTGAGGAATGGATGGATGTTCAGTTTATCTTAAAGAATTAAGTAACTAAATTTAATTTGCTTAGTATAAGCGTAAATTTTGAGTTAAGGTCGCTGTGTAGCTTTAACATAAAAGATACTCAAAATACATAATTATTAATATTATTTTAAATGGAGGGTAAGGAGGAGTGCGCAGTGAAAGCTGTGTTCCCTAATTGATTCGGTTGAGAACCGCTGAGACCTGAGAGCTATTTCAAAGAATAAAAACTTTACCAATTTTGTACAAAATCCTCCTCATTTTAATATTCCTCACAGAATATTCTGTCAAGAAAAAGAAAAGAGCAAAGTAAATATATTAATGCATCGTGTGATTACAATAAAAAATTACATTTAATTTTTAAAACCTGAGACCTCTCTAGTCCAGAAAATTAGAGAAAAAGTCAAAATCTTACCGGACCCGTCAATGTGACGAAATAAAAGTTTCTCTTCTCATATCACTCACTCTCTTCCTTCTAAAGAAACCAAGATAGTTTTTTTAATATCTGAATTTTCTCAACACATTGAGTTGAACAGTATAAGACACAATAGATTTTTTGTATCCCGCCGTAGAATCCAATATGATCAATTTCTTAAAGCTTACGTATCCCGTTTTGGATTATGACTCAATAATACATGCGATTGGAATTAAAGAAAGAAGTAAGTTTTGTCCCTTCAGACGAAACACTAATGCAGACGTACCTATTTATAATAGTCTTTTGAAAATAAAAATTGAATTACTTTAGTAGCTGAAGAAAATTTATTCTTTGTCATTCTACTCTATTTAAGTATCCAAAAAAATCGATACGTATGGTGTGTAACGTTAATTCATCCACTTGATAGCTATCGATTTAGTTTCCATTTTAATGAGATTTCGCGCTGTTTAGAATAACGTAAATTAACTGAAAAATACCGTAAAATGTAATTGGGGCAATATTGAATTTGTTTTTTCATGTCAGTTTTGTTGAATACCAATATCGTTTTCGGATATTGAACATAAGACATTAAATAACCGAATCGAACTCGATAATGTTTAAGAAAGAAGACATTTGGAGGAAAATAAAGCTTAAATCTTAGACGGGAAATCTATGAGGGAGCTTTACAGATATTTTACTTTGCATTGACTGTTTTGTGATTATGTGTATTGAGTCTGTAGAAATATTTTATTCAGTTTACATATTACTCTTTATATCTATGGCTGCACAAAAAACTCTTAATAAATAATGAGTTCCGATAGAATTTTGTGCTTTAAGTTTAGTCAACTGCGGGAAGTAAAAGGTAATTTTAAACGCGTTTGATTGAGTTTTGAAAAAAAATTTTGTTTAAGTCATTGGTGAATTGTTTTACGTATAAACTACTTGACTCAAACTTTTGCGCAGTTACCTCTGTATTTCGGGACCACACTGACGAAAGATCATAAATGGCGATTTTCAGATTATTACTGCATTGTATGTAGAATTCAATACTGCATTGAGCCACAGCCGTAATGGTGGGAGCTTCCCGTGGTGCGGTCTGGGTAACGCTAACTTCAATCAAGCACCTCAAGCATTCTTTCACCCCTTAGATATTCGATCAGGTCTGTACAGTCTGACCCACCGATGAGATGGAAAGGTGAACATCCGGTTTACAGGCGGAAATGGACGTATCTATTAGTTCTTAGGGATTCCGGGTTTTGTAGATGTGCGTTAGTCCTTAAATTAAGCAGATTTGCATTACATTGGCAAAGAACGCGCTTCAAATTTTTTATATTCCCCCTCGTTAATATAGACTCGTCTAAACTGGAAGTTTGCCAATTCCATATCAACCGTGGGCAGACTGTATCTGTTCAGCGGCTTTGGGGTGGTAAATTATGTGGGCAGTGGGGTGCCACCGAACCAGATCTTGTATCTGAATCCACGGCGCATTAGAGTCGTAAGTGGTTATGAACAGTTTCTACGAATGTCGTAGGGTCTCCACACGTGACCCGTCACTGGGGGGCGAGTAGCGATGAAATCTGCGTCGGCAATTGCCGTGATTGCCCATTATGTACCTCATTGAACCAGAAAAACGTAATTCTATAATAATAATAATAATAATAATAAATTTAATGATTATTAACAAGTGTTATAAGAACGTGAGATTCCACCTTTGTATTCGCCTGAGAAACGATTTTACTCTCTCCTGCAAAGTAGAGATAATGTGACTTACGTTAGTCTAGCTTTGAGGTAGATAACTAACTACTGCAGTTAACTCTCGATTATCCGCAGACTAGAGTTGCGCTGTAACCGCGGATAATTTTCAAACTAGATGAAAAAAACGGTACTAGTGTATGCAATAGCTTAAAAATATCAATAACACTCTCATACATTTAAGCTACAGCTAAAAAATACAACACTGTATGAAAAAAATAATTATGTAAAAGCTAAAACATTATCGCTCATTTTTGCTAACGGATTTACCACAAAGGCCAGAAAATCGTGCGAACTGATTGACTGAAACTGATGCTGGGTGATCCAAAAGTCATAAACAACTTTAAAAATTAATAATTTGAAAACGAATAAAGATAAAAAGATGCGGTTTGCACTTAACGGTTAGAAAAGAAGCCGGGTTTTGTATGGCAACAAACCAAAAATAGTTCTGTCGGCGCCCAACAGATGACGCTGTCGGATTTCTGATCTAGGATCATCAAAGCAACAAACGATATAAAAAGGAGCAATGGCAGCAGGCAGTGATAGTCGAAGCTAATATGCATCGAAATACTGTCCAGGTCGTTTAGTTAAACTGTATTATAAGAATAATGGAAAATAAAATGTTATAGCTCCATCTGTTGGTCGAAAACAGAACTATTTTTGTTTCATTGCCACGCAAAGCCCGGCTTCTTTTCTATTCGTTCAGTACGAACCGCATCTTTTTATCTTCATTCATTTTCGAATTATTCATTTTTTAAAGCTGGTCCTGACTTTTGGATCACATTGTATTTTGCACTAAATTTAAAAGGGGTGCCTTTATCAACATTCAGTAAATCATAGCCATTTTTTTTTAACTGAAAGAACGTGAATAAGTTACCCGCGGATGATCGAGAATTAACTGCACATGAGTTTTTTAGGCTATAAGGCCACATTAATTAGAAGTTCACAACAATCTTATGTTGATCTCGTTTCCATGCCCCCCTTTTCCCTTTGTTTGCTATAACCTATGTGATTCACTGTTCTCACATCAAAGGTCAACATGTTACATTTTTAAATAACTGCAATAGAACCTTAAATGTCTACTGATTTTTCCCTACACTTGCCAAGCAAACTGATTACAAATTGCAAAAGACAATTACAGACAGAATGCAATTTGAGAAACCTTCCTTACTTTATTTGCCATTGGCTAATTTCATGCGTGATTTACTCTACTAGTGAGCTAAACTTGAATCTTAAAATGACCATGAAAATATTTTTTTGACAAAAAATTGAGATTTACTAGTTGTTTTACCTTGATTGATTTTTGATTTATATATCCTAGCCATTAAATGTCATCCATTTCATTACATATTCTGTGTACATGGATAAAGCTCAATTGTGACTCACAATACACAAAAAGGAAGTTCCTCTGTTGAGTTAAAAAAAAATTTTTAGTGGTTGTAACTTGTAATGATAGTACTTTAATTTTATATTGCTACTAGATTAATGAAATATATAATTAGTTTATGACTTGAGATTTTATATCTCACACTCACACTACGTGACCAATGTGACGCACACTACATTTCTCCTAAATATTTTTATTGACAGTAAAAATGCAGACTAAAAAGGCATAAAAAACATTGTTCTTAATTTCACATAGATTTCAAATTTTGAATCTATTATGTACATAAATATTTTTAAAAAAATGAATAGAAAGGTAAATCCACAATTCTTGTGTTATGGTGTACTATGTCATGGAATTAGCCCATTATAAAGCATTAATACGAAGGATTGTGGCAAATAAAATGCAATTTGAAAACATGTCTTCCTTCGCATGGAGTTGTAAAGCAAACTTTATATGAATGATAGTTGCTGACAAAATTCAATTTACAAAAATTTCATTGCAAGACTCTCACAAATAAAACGAAATTAAAGAGGAATGTAAAATAGCCAAACAAGAGTTTCACACACACACACACACACACACACACACACACACACACACACACACACACACACACACACACACACACACACACAAATAATGATGTTCCTTTCAATCACCAAATAGGTTAGTCATAGACCAAATGTAGTGTTTCAAGAAAATGATGAGAAATTAATCCTTGCCTAATATAATAAATTGTTCATTGTGAAGTGATTACATTAATTTTGAAATAAATTTGAAAAGTAGTTTGTTTTCTAAAATACTTTTTAAGGTTTTTGACCCATTAAAAAACAAGTCATATCCTTTTTCACCACATAAATAAATGAATAAAATTAGCAATAAATCTGCACATAAAAGATCTTTCTAGAAATGTCATGTTTTTGAAAAATGGCGTCATTGCCCTAAAAACCTACAAAAACAAAGACCCGTTCGGAGAAATATTAGTTTTTAAGTATGAAGACAAAAAGTTCAGAAATGAAATAAGATCGCTCTTATTTTCTGGTATCATTAGGTATATTAAACTATGACTGTCAAGAAATACACGGTGAATAATTTATCAGTTCCATAAATGATCTAATTTAGGAGTAATACCGTATCCTTGGCAGCAAATTGCAAGGATTTGTTTCAACAGCTTAAGGTTTCCGGTAGAGCCTAAGATGGAATGTACTTTTATCAGGCATTGTTCTTTGGAAGGGTGAAAGGAAATTTTTTTAATTCCATTTTTTTTTTCATAAAAATGTATACGTAAGTACAAATATTCTGTGTGTGTGTTTTCTTTAGAGTGGAGTGCTAACTTTGATCTTTTTCAATTAATTTCAAGTATATTTATATAACAGTGGATATCTTCGAGAGTAAATCAAAGTGGAAGCGAGATGAACAATGCTACTATTCTTTAATTTGGTTTTTCTGTCTGTATAAAAAAAAGTAAGGTGGACATTCTAATCATTGCGAATAAAATAATTTAAATATCTGTAATTGTTGAAGGAAGAAGACCCCAACATAATCTACGTTAATTCTTGTCGTGCATGACTAGCTTTGAAAATTTGTAGCTTTTGGAGCGTTCATCACTGATTAGTTCTGTGTGAGAAAAAAATTTGCTAAAAACGCTATAAGTATGACACGAATAGTTTTGAAATTACAAAGAAAAATTAAATTAAGTGAGCGTTCAGTGAATACTTATGAAAGATTTGACTGAGAACTTTACAGGACGCTTCCATTTTCACATAATGGCTAGTATTAACCTGTACGAAATCGACATTGTTTCTAACCATAATTTTTTTAGATTTTAACATTTTTTAAACAATATTAACTCATTATTTTCATTCCTATTTAAGCTGTTTTTCCACTTTAAGAAAGTTACAAAAATTATGTTAATTCTATTCACTATTCCAATCAGTGCAACATTATGCTTGCAAATAATTTTGAACTTCTTAATGAACTAAATAATATCATTGGACACATTATGACTTGAAATACAAATTTTTTCAATTAAGTATACAGCAATTAGTGGATTTTGCTTTGCTTATTTCTGAAAGCCTAAATCATTATAACGCATGAACTTCCTTTATTTACATACATACACAAATTACAAATGCACATTACAAATAGCATTGTTATTTAGAAAACTTGAACAAGTCGTAGTTTTGCTTGTTTCTAGAGTTACATTGAAGTATATCATAAATTTTAAATAAACTAGCAATTTTTAATGATTTTGCAATAAAAAAAGAGCAGATGTTGGACTACTGATGAACTGAAATGAAAATTTCACTGTAATAAACCTGATCTGTCACCGAAAATACAAGTTTTACTACTAATAAGGCAACAAGGAGCCAATTTTACTTCGAATATGTGTTGATAATTATAGTCAAAGATCATAATGTTCTGACTTGTCACCAGAAGCATCATTATTGAAAGGAAGAGTAAATTTGTTTTCTTTGCGAAAGCTATCTTTGCCTTACATCTCAAATGTAATAATTACGGGCAGTCAAAAATGAATTGTTGAATGTATTTTCCTTTAATATTGGACGTAAAAGTAGAAGAAAATACGTAGTTGTCTCATTCTGATAAAGTGCAGTTCTTATTTAATAATTGCAACAAAAAGCATTATATCATCAACGGAAACGCAATGTTAATGTAATTTAAGTGAATGTAACATTGTAATAAATATTATAGTTTAGTCTGCTTATGATTTGAAGCGCAAAACATACCAATACGTGTACCAATCGCTTGCAGAGGAATACAAGAAACGTTTACTTCCTGGCTTCAGAGAAAAGTTGTTTTTGCGTACTATGCAAAGTATAATATCAATGTTCTGATCATAATTACGGTACAGTATGTAGTAAAACAACTAAAAAAACCAACAAAAATGGTTTAATTGAAAGAATCCCCTTTTTATCAAAATCCCGAAACTGGATGCCGAAACTCATGGCTTACACTGTGCGAGTATGTCCGACTCACGGCAGGGTTTGGTTCCCGGAAAGAAAGCTCCAGGGTTCGAGAAACATTCGATTCTCCAGTCTTCAAGAAGGCTCTGACTCTGACGAAGATAAAACCGTCTGGGAATACAGCAAGAAAGTGTTCGGCAACTCTTCCGTTAGTGGAGTCAACCACATTGCGTTGGCGAAAACCAAGAGACGTCGAGCTTTCTGGTGCATCATTTTCTTGGTGTCACTGATCGGATTTTTTTACCAATTCGGAGCCTTCCTGGTGCAGTACAGAGAGTTTCAGTCTATTGTACAGATCGATATACAAAATGCCGGATCTTTGATGTTTCCGGCTGTGACGCTGTGCAATGCTAACAGGTAAATTTGTTCACTCTTGTTTAAATAACTCTTTATGTTATCTTCAAAATGCCGGATCTTTGATTTTTCCCCTGTGACGATATGCAATGCTAGCAGGTACATTTGTTCACTCTTGTTTTAATTTTTGTGTGTGTGTGTGTGTGTGTGTGTTATCTTCAAACTGTTCTGTACGTTCCTCACTTTTAGCTATAATATGTTTTCCCCCTGAGTTCCCCCTGCACCTACCGTTTGCAAGGTGTATCGGTTTTTACATATAACATAAATGAAACACTACATTTATGAAACTGAATTTAACTTATTTTGTTGCATAACCCACTGCAGTGTGTGTGATTGAAAACCTGCAGTGGGTTATGCTAAGATTGTGGAAAACGGCCAAGAACTGAACTGAACTGAGTAGTTAAGTTTCGATAAATTAGCCGGACTCGCGCACCTCGCGGCAGTTCTTATCGCAGTTGTTATCAGTTCTCCACATTTCGCGCGAGTTCGTTACAGATATCTTCATTATGTTGTGTTTATTAATTAACAAGTTTTTATTTGCAACTAACATTGTAGTTTATTGTGCTATAAATAAATTTTTCTAAGTTAAAATGTTCAAGTGTTTGTGTCACAATTTCTACACGAAGGATATCTGAAGACTACAGTACAAATGATTTCATTGCCCCGCGACTTTTGGAAGCGTTGAAGAGGTTAAATATATGGTAAGAGTTTTTGAATTTAGAAACTTACTTTGACGCGCAACATGGCATCCCTGACGGGATTGCAGTGAAGTTATTTGATTTGTATTTAAAAGTTAAGAACTTTGTTGAAATGTCTAAAAAAATGAAGATATTCAATCTAATATGTCAAAAAGAAGTGTAGAAAATTTATGTAAAAAGCGTGCCGTAATGCGAGCTGCTGTAACAAAAGCAGTAAATAAGCTAGAAACAGAATTGGCAAAGAGTGAGGTGGATGCAAACATCGTGGAAGAACTTGTAGAAATATTAACTTTAAAATTTGAAATGCTAAGCGCGGTAGATAGCGAACTAGAAGCTAATTTTGAACAGACGAACTCGAAAAAGAATATGAAATTTCGGAAGAATATCGCGAGAAAGTGACTGTTTGGAAATTTCGAGCTACTAAACGAATTAATGAAATGCGTCAGAATTCGTTAGAAGTGAGTCGCATCAGCGAAAATCAAAATAGAAGCTTTGAAACAGCCAGCAACAATACGATACGCGTTAAACTGCCAAAATTGACTATCGCGAAGTTTTACGGGGATGTGAGCCAATGGTTAACATTCTGGAACAGTTTCGAATCTGAGATACATAAGAATGAACTTTTGAATAATGTTGACAAATTCAACTACCTAAAGGCGTATTTAGGTGGAACTGCCATGAACACAGTTGAAGGTTTTCCAATTACAGCTGAAAACTATGAAAACGCGATAAAAGCATTGAAGGACCGATATGCTGAAACTGACTTATTAATTAGTGCTCATATGAATAATATCATCAATATGCAACCTCTTAGAGACTCTAATGATGTTCGTGCATTTCGAAGATTTTATGACAACTGTACAACGCAAATACGGTGTTTAGAAGCATTAGGTTTGTCATCGGAAAATTATACTAGTGTATTATGCCCCCTGCTATTAAAAATCCTTCCTGCGGATTTAGTTTTAGAATATAGCAAATTAGAAAGCAATACCCATTCAAATCTGACAAACTTACTTGATTTTCTGTCAAAATCTTTGATGTCGCGAGAAAGAGCAATGCATATTATGCCAGTTAACATAAATCAAATTTCCCCCAACGAGACTTTCGCGCCACATAGGCAAAACACTGTTGAAAACCGTGTTAGAAATGATTCAAGGAAGAATAGGAAACAAATCGCTACCGCGTCTGAACTGATTTCTACCGATGAGATAGAAAAAACCAGAAAAATTAAATGCGTATTCTGTGATTCATTTACCCATTTTAGTTCTGAATGTGAATCCGCTAGTAATTTGTCGCTAGAAGAACGGAAAAATATCCTGATGAAAAAGGGAGCGTGTTTCAAGTGCTTAGAGATTAGGAAGCATATTTCTCGGTTTTGTAAAGCAAACGTAAATTGTAAGCATTGTAACGGAAAACATTCTTCTTTAATGTGTTTTGCTAAATATGAGCCGAAACTTAACGTAGATAAGAATGTCCCTTCTGAAAATTCCGTCCTCTCAAACCAATCTTCGTCGAATGAAGTTTATTTGCAAACTTTAATTGTGCGTATTCGAAATCAAGGTTTAGAACATTTACTGCGTGTAATTGTCGATTCAGGGTCACAAAAAAGTTACATTTCGGAATTTGCTGCAAATAAAATGGGGTTAAAGAGTTCGGGAACTGAAATTGTTAAGCATGGGCTTTTTGGAGAGATAGAAACTACAGAACAGCATAATCGTTATTCTGTTCTCTTGAGTAGTCTTGATCAGAAGCATAGTTTTAAAGTTGAAGTAATGGATCAGAAGAAAATTTGCTCTTTTATTCCGAAGGCTAAAACAGGTCAGTGTATTAAAATTTTGAAGCGGGCTGGTATATTTTTGAGTGATATATCGTCAATGGGTAAAACATGTTTGTATGAAGAAAATAATAATGAAATACACATGTTGTTAGGAGCGGATATAGCGGATAAATTATACACGAATGGAATCAGACATTTTTCGAACGGTTTAGTTGCTGTTAAAACTAAGTTGGGATGGACACTCATGGGAAAAGACTCAAATAAAGCTAACGTAGATAATTCACTGTTACTGTTATCTCTTCATGTTAATGACGTTAAAAGAAATGATTTGTGGAATTTAGATTCTTTGGGAATTCTTGATCCAAGTGAGAAAATAAATAAACAAGAAGCCCAAGAATTGGGGTTAAAGCATTTTAGAGATACAATAGGCAGGCAAGAGGATGGGAGATATATTGTTTCTTTACCGTGGGTAAAAGATCCTCATTTGCTAAATGATCATAAAAAATTAGCTGAAAAACGTTTGAAAAATACGGTAAAAAATCTAAAGTACACAGGAAACTTAGGGGATTACGAAAAGGTCTTTTGTGAATGGGAAACAGAGGGAATAATAGAAAAGATTCCAATTTTAGAAAATAAAATTGAAACTGCTTTTCATTATCTCCCACGCAGAGCAGTAATTAAGGAAAGTTCGACTACTAGAATTCGTCCAGTTTTTGACGGATCCGCTCATTTACCAGGAGGTTTTTCTCTTAATGATTGTATCGAGAAAGGGCCTAATTTGATAGAATTGATCCCTACCATCTTGAACCGTTTCAGGATTGGAAAGTTTGGGGTGGTTGCTGACATTTGGCGAGCTTTTTTACAGATTGCTTTGCAATCAGCCGATAGGGATTTTTTGCGTTTTTTGTGGTGGGCAGAGGGCAATCCAGAAAAGACACTAATTTATCGCCACGCTCGTGTCGTTTTTGGCGTAAGTTGCAGCCCTTTTCTTCTGGCTGGTACACTTGCTTACCATCTAGATCAAGTCCCAGATGAACTTAAAGAAATTGCTCAAAAACTTAGAGATTCTCTTTATGTGGATAATTGTGTGGCTAGCGTAGACAGCGTAGCAGAATTAGAAAATTTCCGTGAACATTCTTGTAGACTTTTGTCATCCGCAAAATTTGATCTTAGGGGTTGGCAAAGTAATGAGATTGCAAAATTGTACAGTCTAAAAATATCCCGACGTTTATCCAAATTGCCATTTACTCTTAAAGACATAACTTTACACATTTTTTGTGATGCTTGTCAGACACCTTATGCTACGTGCATATATTTTAGAGTGGAACAGGTTGGATCCCCAGTAACTTGTCAGTTAGTTGCTGCTAGAGCTAGAGTTGCCCCTTTAAAAAAGATTACGATTCCTCGTCTTGAACTTTTAGCTTGTTCGATTGGAGCTAGATTAGCAAACACCATCATATGCGACTTACGTCTCGAAGCCGTAAAAACTGTCTTTTGGTCAGATTCTATGGATGTGCTATTTTGGATAAAAAAGGAAGGCCCGTGGGCAACATTCGTAGAAAATCGTGTTCAAGAAATCAGAAGACTGACAAAAATTGAACAGTGGAGATTCGTACCAGGAGTAATGAACGTAGCTGACATTCCGTCCCGAGGATGTACCTTAGGAAAGCTATTGCGTACGGAATGGCTGTGCGGACCGGACTGGTTGAAGAGATCTGCCGAATATTGGCCGAAAGACGAATTTCTGCCTGACATGGAAGTAGTGAACGCAGAAAAGAAGAAAGTTATAATCACAGCTACTAACTCCGAAGATAAGGGAAAATACTACTACAGATGTTCTTCTTACGTTAAACTATTACGAATCACCGCGTGGATTTACAGATTTGTAGAAAATTGTAAAAAATCCAAAAAAGATAGACGATTTGGTGTTCTTGACAGTAAAGAGCTTCAAAAGGCTGAACAAGTCATTTTAAAGCAAATTCAATCAGAAGCTTTTGGAAGAAATCCTGATGCAAGATTAAGATCGATCAATACAATCGTAGGCGACGATGCCTTGATTCGAGTGAAAACAAAGATATTTTTTAGAGATGATGACATGCATTTTCGGCTTCCAGTTGTACTTCCCTCCGAACACCAGGTTGTCCTTAGTCTCATTCGGTGGAAACATAAAGAGTTAGGACATTGTGGGGTACAACTGCTTATGTCAGCGCTTCGAAAAAAGTACTGGATTTTGAAGAGCCGGAAAACCATTAAGAAAGCAATCAAGTCTCTGTATTGTGTGCCGAAGATTCAACTCTAAACCTCCCGAAGTTCAGGAGAGTGTTTTACCGGAAAATCGTGTAAAAGATGCATCAGTTTTCGAAATTCTAGGAATAGATCTAGCAGGACCCTTGATCCTCAAAGATAACTCAAAGGTTTGGATTTTGATTTTCACCTGTGCTGTTTTTAGAGCTGTTCATTTTGAGATGTTGACTTCAGTGTCTACAGATAACTTTCTTTTGGGGTTGAGGAGATTCATCGCGAGAAGAGGCAGACCGTCAATTATCTATTCCGATAACGGTAAGAACTTCATTGGCGCAAAAAATCAATTAAGTAGGATTGATTGGAAAAAGATTCAAGATGAAACTACTGCTTCTTCTATTGCTTGGATTTTTATCCCCCTTCTGCTCCCTGGTGGGGAGGATTTTGGGAGAGGTTAGTAGGAGTTTTGAAGAGAATTTTAAGAAAAGTTTTGGGTCGAACATCGTTGAATTATGAAGAGATGTTAACTGTCCTCTGCGACTGTGAGAGTATCATAAATTCGTGACCGTTGACTTACGTTAGTGATGACGTTCAAGATCTTACCCCGATTACACTTTCTATGTTTTTGCAAGAGATTAGAGAAATCGGTGTTCCAGACTTAGATGCGTTGGATCATCAGAAATTAAATAAACGTCACGCGTATACACAGAAAATACGAAAAGATCTCCGTTCGAGATTTCGAGTGGAATATCTCGGGCAGTTGCGCAACCTATGACTACTAGAAATAATTCTCCAGTTCTAAAAGTTGGTGATTTAGTTATCGTGTGGACAGATAACTGTAAAAGAATTGACTGGCCACTCGGAAGAGTTCTAGAAGTGTTCACAAGTAAGGATGGATGTGTGCGAGTTGCTAAAGTCAAGACAAAAACGGGTGTCTTCATTCGTCCTGTTAAAAAGTTGTGTTCTCTGGAGTTGGGAGCAGTATCATCTTGTGAGCCACAAAGGTTAAAACCCCTTCCTGTGACTGTTCTTGAAGATTTGTGTTGCACCGCCACCACCAGTTCATCACCTAGCCTGACAGCACTGAATTTGAGTTCCGGAGTCCTGAGCCCTGAACTCAAGGTGGGGAGTGTGGAAAACGGCCAAGAACTGAACTGAACTGAGTAGTTAAGTTTCGATAAATTAGCCGGACTCGCGCACCTCGTGGCAGTTCTTATCGCAGTTGTTATCAGTTCTTCACATTTCGCGCGAGTTCGTTACAGATATCTTCATTATGTTGTGTTTATTAATTAACAAGTTTTTATTTGCAACTAACATTGTAGTTTATTGTGCTATAATTAAATTTTTCTAAGTTAAAATGTTCAAGTGTTTGTGTCACAATTTCTACACTAAGGAATATCTGAAGACTACAGTACAAATGATTTCATTGCCCCGACTTTTGGAAGCGTTGAAGAGGTTAAATATATGGTAAGAGTTTTTGAATTTAGAAACTTACTTTGACGCGCAACAAAGATAATAAGGATTGTGACGATCGTGGCCCCAACTTAAATTTATCTGCCCATAAGTATAAAGGCGGCAATGTTTCTTTGTTTTATGCGAGATGCCCAGGAGACCCAGAAGCATCTACAGCCTTGAAATTGTGTGCAAAACTCTGACGTACCCCGGGGATCTGCACCTCAAAGATTTTTTTATAGAATTCGAATTAGTATTTTTTTAATTAATATTTTGCGATGATAGTGTTTAGTTCTTTGGTGTTTTTATACAAATATCGATTGTGCATTCTTAAATACTACGTTGAAACGATTTACGTTTCGTTATCTTACCTATAATTTAATTTTTCAAGGACATGTGCTTGTGGGACTAGTTGTTCCTTCGTTGTGGGGCAAGTTGTTCCGGGGAGTAACTAACCCCAAGGAACTTCCTGCCCCTATTTATCTATTTCAGCAGTGCAGTAAACAAAAGCAGATAAATAAATATTATATGAGCATATTCGTTCCCGTGAAATATATAAATTGGAGAATGTCGACTCTAAACGACGTCACCGATGATTCACCGAAAATATTTGGTCGTTCTCCTACAGAAAGATTGAAAAATATGAAAATTTTCAAAGATCAAATTTTGATCAAAATATCTATCCTACTTTGGATATGAAAATGTGAACTTTACGAAATTTATTGCTCTTGAGCTTGATAACGCTACCTTGCGGTGATTTAAGAAAGTAGTCTAAGAGT
Source organism: Uloborus diversus (assembly GCF_026930045.1). NCBI lineage: Eukaryota > Metazoa > Arthropoda > Arachnida > Araneae > Uloboridae > Uloborus > Uloborus diversus. The sequence goes on along the minus strand of NC_072732.1, from coordinate 188,827,419 downwards.
CTCGTTTCACAGATCATATCCAATGCAAGTGTTTCTATCAAGACTTTACATGTTTAGCCGTTACTAGCCAGAGACTGCAACTTCTCTTTTTGCGAGTTTAGCCTGGTCAAATCTGTGTTGGATTTTCATTATCGGAGGTGTAAATTAAAGACGCAAGTTTCGTTCCTTTTCGTAATCCGGAGAAAAGTAGTTGCAACAGTCGCTGAAAATAGTAATTAGAAATCATGAATGTACAATAAACTCCTGATTACCCGCGGAATAGGGTGCCATGGTAATTGGATAAGCTAAATTCACGGATATTTGTTGATATTGTACAATAGGTAAAAAAACAATACTAGTACATACAAAAGCAAAAGAAAAACATGGACACTGACAAACATTCAAAGTCTCAAGTAACGATGCTAGAGGCTAAAGAATAGAATAAACTAGTAACACTAAGTGATAATTGTACTACATAGAAAATGTGCGTAAATGCAAGGAAAGAATCGCTGATTACTGCAAACGTACATAGAAAATTATGCAAACAGATTAACCAAAACGAATCAAGTTAGGTTACGCCAAAAGTGTGTAAAGCAGGAAAAAAAATCTAACAAAACTGGGGTCGGTCACTCGTTTACGGGCATAAGGAGTGTAGATGCAAAAATCGCATTTCAACTAGTTAGGTTTAGGTGATCGAGGAGAATTTGATGCTTTTTTGAAGAAAGGAGAAGAAGGAAACTTTGTGTGTGTTTATGTGTGTGGAATGTCTAAAAATAAATCTTCATCTTGTTAAGTTAAAATGAGTACCTATATTTTCTATATTCAGTAATTTATAAACATAAAAATAAATAAATAAGTAAACAAGAAGTAAACGAATCCGCAATAACAATATCCGCCCGCGAGCAATCAGGAGTTCATTGCATCTTATTTGCACTAACCTCTTTTATGGATCGTATGCGAAGTATTGTATCATTTACAGTGAAAGATGGTTTTCTGTTATGATTGCAAACTGAATTAGTTATCATGGCTTATTAGCTGCTGAAGCTGTTAAATATTTTATTTAATTTTACTATATTATTCTATTCCCACAATATTTTACTATGTTAGTATATTATAATGTTACTATACTTATTGAATGTGAATTAATATATGTATTTGTACTTAAAAGCTAATAATTGAACCACTAAATACTAATGATCAATGCTAAAATGTAAAATAAGTTAAGTTTGTTTTAAGTTTAAGAAAAGCATCAGGTTATTCGGACGATATTGCTTATTTGTCTTTAGATAAACACTTGTTTTTAATCAACATTATTTTTTTTATGACAAATTATACCTTTAACAAGTACTCGTCTCGAAACCATGTTAATCTCGAAATCATCATCGTTACACAATGTTGGGTTAATATCGGCACAACTAGCCCCAAGAAGGGGCAAGTTGTTCCTTTTCGACTTTCGGTACTGTAAAATTAATTATAAAAAAATCTTTCGAAATACTACTCAAAAAACAGTCGTTAACTCAAATAGACATATATTACTCTATTTTAAACTCAGAATAATAATTCTAGAACTAAGCTTCTATAACAAATTTTGAGCTTGTTTGAAAAACGGAACTTCTAGCCCTGCTCTCTCCTACTCTGACAGAATTTAAAGCATAAAAAGAAGTCAAACGCAGAAGACTATGAACGTTTTTTAATCTGCCTTTACTTGTATTTGAAAAATATTTTTTATGAATCTCGTATTTGTGGAAAATATGGGGAAAAAAATGAGTTTCCGAATTTTAAAAAATTATTGTAGAATATTAACGTACTGAAAAAATTGTGTATGATTTAACTCCTGTTGTTACATTTATTTTTACTTTATTTTTAAATCATTAACTGCGTTGTTTAAAAATAGTTTTTTTTTTTTTTTTAGGTTTAAAAAGACAAAATTTTGCAGTAAATTTCGAGATTTCTGCCCCAGAAATCTGTCAACAATGGAGGTAAATTTATGTACTAAGGCGGATGAAACTAAGTGCCATGAAAATATTATTTAAGTATTTCTTGTTACTGTTTTATAATCTCGATGTTTTTATAATATATCTTTCCTTTTTCATGAAGTAAAATTGTTAACGTCATATTTGCCAATTGTCAGTGAGATAAGTGCAAAAAAAATATGTATATATATATATTCATTGTTCACTGATCTACTTATTTGAAGTCTACTCATTGAAGAAAGCTGAGTTAAAAGATTTTTGAAATAGATTTAAGCTAAATACACATTTAAAAAGAACTGTTTTATGCATAAAATCTTCTTTTATTAAATTACATTAAACGCTTGCTACTTTAGCCCAGATTTTGGATCTTTTCTCATTCTTTTCTCAATAATTTTGTATATTTCCAAGCTGTGAATTTTTTTTTACACATCTAGAGATATCTTAATTTAATTTTTAAATAGTGATCAGTTTACTTCCAAGTATTTTTACCCTTTATAATTGTTTTTTATTTTGGCCAATGTTACCCTTGTGTTTGGGTTACTTTGGTCCAAAGTTGTTTCTCCCATTTAAAATCATAGTAGAACTAACTAGAGCCGAAGAAAGACGTGCGTTCATATGAAAAACTATTTATTCGATAGAAAAATACATTTTACAGAAAGTTTGAGTCACACATATTTGCTTTAAGGAAAATCTTTTTTTTTTTTAATGTGTGTGCATACCTAGTTAATGTATCAGAAATTACCGACGGAGAGCAGTCATCTTTTCATCAGTTTTGGAGGTTGAATAATTTTACTAAGATAGTACCATTCATAAAACAAAGGATCCTAAATTTTCTGTCACTTCTAAAACTTTTTGACGCGTTCCATGCTCTCAACAATAGCTCCTTCTTCTCTCGCATGAACAGCTATCTTTGGAAACCGAAACTCATTCCATTCTACAATAATAAAGTCTTCCGTAAATTTTCCAAGAAATTTCACAAATCTTGTAAGAAGTAGATGCAACTGACTAAGCCTTTTTCTAAACCTCCTGCAACTTTTAATTCCTCTTCCATAATAAAACCCATGTAACTGATCCGTGATGAATTGAGTCTGCAATCTCTCTCTCTTTATCCGTTTGCCGAGAATTCCAAGTTTGGTTTTATCTTGTGTTTTTCCTGTTAAGTCTTTCTTTTATCTATTCTTTACTTTTCCAAATCTCTCCGGCGGATGTTTTCAAGTTTTTATGCTGAGCCAAAGTAGGTCGTTATTTTTAGGTTAAGAGTTATGTTGTCATTGTCAAATTTAAAAAAACACCTAAACAAAAATGAGAAGTACAACTATACTACTGCATAGAGCATTAAATAGTGCTCATAAATAGGTACTTAAAAAACTCTTAGCTGATGTAGAACTGCTTCTACATGGAAAAGTTTGAGAGGTTTTGAAGGCGCGTGTCAGCACAAGAAACGCAGGACCATTAGTTTCGCTTCTTGAACAGAACAATGGAACAGCTTGTTACACATTACTGAGCGCTTAGGAATGCTCTGTAGCGGTTTCTGTCAAAATATGTTACAAAATTGCATCCTGAAGGTTAACAGAGAACTTCGTATCTTTTTCTCCATTTGGGCCAAAGAAGGACCCTAGGGCCATAGTGGCCCGCGTTTACGGTAAAGCTTCCTGTTTATGGAAAAGTATGGCAAATAATCTAATACAAATTAATGTAAAACCACAGAACTAAAATTTAACTGGAGGACACGGGGCCTCAGGGGTTTTATGGTGGAAGCTTCGTCTGCTACCTTTTTTTTTTGGAATGCAAAACGCTTTTTTAAAATCCAAATATTTAGTAACCAAAATAAAATTAGCTAGAATTTGAGATATTGTATTAACGCCATTATCACATGTAATGATGCAGATTAACAACTCACAGGACACACTTGCCTTTCTCCTCCACAGTCGTTGACAGAGAAGGAACTTTTCAACTTCCAACTGACCATTCTTCGTGAAGGGCGATCTGATCTGAGGCACTCCTTGGGGCATTCCATGGACGATCTTCTGGTCAGCTGCTCTTTTTCAGGGGTACCCAACATTCGGGCGGAGGGATGTTATCGGTAAAGATTGTTTTTATTGCTTTTATCTCCTTTGAGTAGTTGCATTGCTTTTCCAATTCAATCGGTACTTTTCTTCGTCAAAATGTTGAATCACTAAGACATGATGTGGTTGAGTTCTTGAACACTACTAATTATTCAATTTCCTTTAAAGAAAATTATTAAAAGAATGTTCATGTTTTCAAAAATTGGAATCCATTTTGACTCCCTTAAACTAAAGTGAAATGAAGGGGCAGTTTCAAATTACTCTGAGCAGAAAAAAAAAATAGTAAGTACAACTGATCCGAAGAACATTGTTTTTAGGCCGCATCTCGTTTGACTACTGTAGCCGCTCTTTTAGGCATGGAATCCACAAAGTTTTAAAACTCTTCTTCCGTGATTTGATCGTGTTAAACTTGACTCATTGTTTCTTCCAACTTTTTTTTTCTACATTTGCACCTAAAAAAAATCAGTTGAAAAACAAAAATACCATTTTTTGTGACTTATCTTGGGGGGGGGGGGACATTCTCTAAATTGCAAACTCTTGGCCAGTAGTGAATATACATGTATTTTTAAATCGTTGCAAGGAAACCAAGGAGATATGCAGCAACAAAATTATTACAATTATTGTTTCATTATATACCATAAAAGGACCTTATTCCATGTATTACTGAAGTTTTGCTAAACAAATGTTATATTTCTTCAGCCGTTTCAAGGAGTTCTATGACCCTGATCTTGGAAATTGCTACACACTGTCTCCAACATCCGAGAGCGGTGAAGAAGAAATGATTTCTACCGAGGCTGATGTATGGCAAAAAATGAGTGGTAAGAAAAAAATGAGATTTTTTTTTTCTTTCTTAACTAACGTTTCTGAAACTTGTCATTGACATTTTTTCTCTGCTCAGACAGGCCCGTGTCCAGATTTTCATAAAGTGAGGGGTTTTAGTATTACCTGGGGGGGGGGGGGGTTCAGTCCCTCACAACCTTTAGTTTTACTACAAATTGTCGATCCCAGTATGGCGTTTATGCACCTGTAAGTACTGCTGTACCCCCCCCCCTAACTCTAGAAGAATAATTCTGGCTGATCAAGTGACCTAACTATTCCTTCATTTTACAGGTTCACTTTTATCAAACCTTGTTTGTTTCTTTTTAATTAAATCTGTTAACTATACGGTTTATTGCAACAAGTATTAAAAACTCTCCACTAATTCTTTTTATGTAAGAGAATGCATATCAGATTTTATGTTCTGAAATAATGCTTAGAACGAGCGTATTGTAGATGCAAATTACATTACTAAACACAATCACTAATACCTCTTCATAGCTGCAACATAAGCCAAATTCATCATTACCTCCTTCAATAAGCAATATTAATGCTTTCTATATTGGTAGATAATTCAACGGTTCCACCACCGCAGTTTTTCCAAAATATTATTTCAGTCGACAAAGTTTTAACAGTTGTAAATTACATAACATTTGAATGTTATGCAAAATTTTTTAAGTTATAAGAGAAAGAAATGCAAGCGTTTAGGTCCAACTGAGTTGAATTAAAGGGGAAAAAATACAGAATTACTGTGTTAAAGTTACAGAAAAACTTCAAAGAGAAAGGAGGGGGGGGGGGGGGAACGTTAAACGCAGGCTTTCACATTAAAGTTAATTTAAGTCGATCGTTTTCTTCATTTGACATACTTTTTTTTTTCAATGGGAGGGGTTTAACCCCTAAAACCCTCCCCTTGGACACTGCTCTGTGCTCAGATATTACCTCCTTGAAGTCTCTATGATTTCTGAGACTTTGTACTGGCACATGAAATGAATGACGTCTATTAGATGTCAGTCTACGGTGGCACTTGAAACAAATGGTGTTTCGAAGACATCTAAATATGCAGTGGCACTTGAGATGAATGATGTCACGGCAATGATTGAGATGTCCATCTGCAGTGGTGATATAAATGAATGATGTTTAGGAGACTTATAAATCTGCAGCAGCACTTGAAATAAATGATGTCACGGAGACGTCAGTGTACAGTGGCACATGAAATAAATGATGTTTTGGAGACATCAACTTCAATGGCCCTAGAACTCACTGATGTTTCGAAGAGATCTAAATTTAGTGTCTACCTTAAAATGAGGGATGTCTCGGAGACGTTCGTCTACTGTGGCACATGAAATCAATGATGTTTTGGAGAGATTTAAATTTAGGGTCTACCTTGAAATGTGCAGTGGCACATGAAATGAATGATGTTTCGGAGATGTCAGCTCTAATGACTAGAAATTAATGATGTTTCGGAGAGAAGACAGAGAATATTTACAGTGTCTATCTTGAAATGAATGATGTCTCGGAGACGTCACTCTACAATGGTACTTGAAATGAATGACGTAGTGAGGCATCTAAATATACAACAGTATTTCAAATGAGTGGTCTCGAGACAGGTGTCCACAACGCCACTTGAAGTCAATGTTTCAGAAACGTCTAAACCAATAATAGCATTTTAATAATATTTCAAAGACGTAATTCTGCAATGTCAATTGAAATGAATATTTCGGAGACATCATTCTACAATGGCAGTTGAAATGAATGATGTTTCAAAGGCATATAAATTTAGTAGCCTGCGAATGAATGATGTATCGGAGACATCATAATATATCAAAGGATTAAAGTTGTTCCGTAAGTGTCAATGATTTTATTAGTCTGCCGTGCGGTTAAATATAAAATGAGCACCTAAAAATACAATATCAGACGATATCGATAACTGTCCAGATTAATGAATGGAAATGAATATCGTGGCAAATGTGGCACACATTTATGATCTTTTCCTAAAATGTTGACTCTCTCCCAATCATAGTGACATTCTATTAATGCACCATCAGCTAAATGATGTGTAATATATCGGTCAAGTCAAACTGCTTATGATTTTCTTAGAATGGCTGGAGTTCACAAATTAGCGGGGTAAAGCAAACAGCTGCCTTACAATTTGGCAATAAAAATGCCCTGTTAAAATGTTTGAGGAGAGGGACTGCATAAAAGGGTTTTTGTCTCTTTTAGGGAGTTCTTCCTCTTGAGGGGGTGCTTTGTAGCATTCGTAAGGGTGCACCATTGCTCTTGGAGAGGGAATGGACACCCCTGTCCAATATATCCTAGAAAGGCAAGCAAAGCAACAAATAAATACTAAGTTTTCAATCTATCTGTTACGTCATTATTATTCCATGTAGTCAATGCAAGAAAAGCTTACTTTTATTAATTGAAAACTTAAAAAATGAGGCGATAAAAATAAAATTATTTGCATATTTACTGAAAAATTTTTTTTTGAACTAACAAGTATTGGATTACAATAAGAACTTCCCTGTTTCGAACTCAAAAACAAAATCAGTTGATACCTGGTGTGAAATCTCCAAGATTATTTCAATCCTAAAATGTATTGCAATTAACTTATTCTTCATTATTGCTTGAAAAATGCAAGTAAATACACAAGTGTTGCACATTTTATAAATATGTTATTTTAATGTGTTCGTGTGTGTTAATTTGCTGTGATATTCCAAGATTTAGCTTTTATTTCATTAAATTTCATTCAAAATTACTTAATTCTACAAAGATTTAATTGCACGTTGTTTCCTGCTTAGCCAGCTGTAACATGGAATTCTGTGGTCTTCTCTGGAAATTAGCAGCGAGATATTACCAAGCTTTGTTTTTGGCAATTAATTTATGGCGCAAAGTTGATGAAAAATCACCCAATTTCACAAGCTTAACGACTTTTTAGACCTAATAAATACTAAAAGTAACTTACTTAAGTACTATTAGTGACTATACTTAGTAGATACTAATACTTTAGTGAACATATTTTCGTCCGAAAGTATTACGTGAGGAAGTGCTCAGATCATTAAAATTCTTCAATCATCCAGTTGTGAGTTAATGAGTTAAATGAAAAATTATCATATAAGCTTTGTGCTACAATATGATTAAAGTGAAAACCCAACGTAAATAAAGCACAAATTGTGAAGAAAATACAGCATATCGCTATTTCAAGGCTACAATGGAGCCTCTTCATCAGTGCAAAAAAGCTCACCAACACAACCGAAAGTCGTGAGAGAACTGACAACTGAGAACTTAATGAGTTGCTGTTTAGCTCTGTTGCAAAGCCTGCGTGCTACTATTTCGTCTTAGCTTTATCGCATTTTGAGGTACGTACGCGTTTTCCATTGTGTTTACGATATTTGAAGATTTTTTAAATTGTTGGATTTTTTAACTGTACAGGCTGTATTTGTAAATATCATTTCAACGTTTTTAAGAACTGAGCCGTTATACAAAGAATACCTTAAGTGTACAATAGTACGCACGGTAGTTTTTTCCCTTTAACTCCACTCTAATGAACACCCTACTACTGTGGAAGTTGAAGCAAATATTTCTAGGAACTTTAAGTTCTTAACATACTTGAATTTTATTCACAAGAAATTTCTTCCTAAAAGGTACAAATATACTGAATAGAAAATATTTATTGGCAGTTTTATAGGTACTTCCCAATTAATCTCTGCTCACTGTAAAATATTTACGGTAATGGTTTAACAGCTGTTTTTTATTTTTTTTCCTTTGAATTTTCAGATTTGGTTCTAGTGGTCAACGTCGAAACAAACGAATATCTGGAGCCCGACCGTGATGCCGCGGTTCTCGTCACTTTCCACAGCCCGGAAGTTTATCCTGATCCCTTTTCTGATGGCACGGAAGTCAAGCCCGGAAATTCATATAATTTCGGCTTAAAGAAGGTACTGATTATGCATTTCCTTCTTTTCCTTAAATTGCTTTTAATGTTTTAAACTAGTTACTGTTTAAGAGCCTTTCTTAAAGTTGCACAGCTTGTGACTTTTTTGAGCATTTTTGTTTCAAGAAATTTGGCACAAAATTAGTTCGTAGCACCTCGAAGCGATTTTTCGAAAATTCGATTTTGTTCTTTTTCTATTCTGTTTCAATTTTCAGACCATTTTACCGAGCAAAGTGTCATAACGTGGACGAGTATATTACCAAATTATCATAACGTGGAACCGTAACATGGGCGAGTAAATTAATATAACAAATTGGGGAGAAATTCATCATCCATTATTTGTGAATGTACAGGCGAACCAAATGACCTTTTAATCTTCTATTACGGGCAAAGCCGTGCTGGTACCGCTAGTTTACACTTAAAGTAGTGCTAGTTGACCAGTGTGAAGCATTCGCGCTCGACAGAAAGCATTCAGAAACCCGGTTTTTAAAATAATTTTTTAAATAACAGCAAAAAATGTGGCTGACTTGTTTATTTTTCGCTGATAGCAGAGAAAAAAAATCTTTAAAATATTAAGGCAGTTATAGCGTACCCACAAAACACATCTTTGAGAAATAACATATATGATTACTGCGATTTACCATGTTAAAATAGGGGATAGTTTCTGATTTCAATGCAAAAACACAATTGTAGTTTAGAATCTAGCCCCTAATGTGTTAAGATTGTATATTCACGGAAATTTGAATCAGAACTCTGCTGAGAAAATTAGTTTTTAAAAACCTACATTTTCTGACTCAACCGATCCCAACTCTGACCGATCCCATGACCTTCGTGTTATTAGCAGGACTCTGTTACAAACTGAGCAACTGAGTCTCTATCTCGAGATGCTGTACTCTAAAGCAATGCGTAATACTACTATTAAATAAACTGAAATCGGTCCCCCCCCCATTTATTGTATGTATTGTATAATACTTTTAAAAAGTTCTACTGCGGTTTACCATACACAAATTAATGTCTTGTTTACAGATTTTAACAATAAGAGAACCGTAGCTCAGAATCATGCAATAAGTTTAGGTCCTATATTCATGGAAATTTAGGTCAGGATTCTGCTGAAGACAATAAGTCATTTTAAAAAATATGTTTTTTGACAAGTGGGGATTTGAACTCACGATCTTGGCATTATTAGATTTTGATCTAACCAACTGAGTCAGCAGGTCACCATTTTGAGGTACTATGCATTGAAGTTTTATTTTTAAAAATAATAATAATAATAAAATCAATCGGTTTTCACGACAAAACAACCAAAATGTCTATTTTTTGCCGAAAAAGGTGAAAAAAAGATCTTTAAAATGATGCCTGAAATGTTTTATCCTCTTTTGAAGAAGTTATGACGTTCGATATTCCCACAAAAAACACCTTTGAGAAATGAAATATATGATGCACTTTAAAACACTACACTTACTAGTAATTGTTTTGCACTTGTGTGCATGCTAAAATCCAGAGTTAAAGATTTTGTGGTCCCATTTTTCAAATCCCCTCTTTTATCCAAAACTTTCGATTAACCGAAAAGGGTCCGACCCATCAGTTAATCCAGTTTCTACTGTAGTACCAAAAGGGTTTTTCGTTTCGAAAGAAAGACAGTTGCGGGACTAGGACTGAGAGCGAATAAAGAGTTATGTAAGGAAGTTTTCTTTTACTTTAAAGATTAAATTGCCTTTATTACGATATCTAGAAGCTATACTGTTGTTTCATAATTCGAATCCTCTGTATAATGACATGTACTAAAACTGATTATGAAAGAGCCAACAATGTTTGACCTTTACCTTAAATAGGGTGTAATACTGCCGTGTGCAGGTAAACGGCAGTATCTGCAGAAATGAGTTTTCAAGATGTTTGAAGAAATATCTGTTGGATTCAGTATTAACACTACGGAAATGTTGGAATTAGACGGTTTTTTTTTTTCAGCGGAAACCAAATAAGCAAAAAAAAAAATGAAAAATCTGCAGTTACTGCCCTTTACCTGCACAAGGCAGAATACTGAGTAGGATTTTGAAGATATAACAATGCATTACTAATTCTAAATAATTCGTGCCAAAAATCTATTGATTTTCGGAGCAACTATCAATGACGCAAGTGGAACTGGTGGTCAGCAGTTCGATTTTGAAACTGGTCTTAAAATTGTTCATTTACAAAATCTTTTATATTTACAGAATAATGTGGAAATGCTTCCAGCTCCTTACAGCTCCAACTGTACCAATTATGAAAAACTACCTTGGGAAAAACTACATGATAAGACTTTAAGTACGAGGGTAAATATATACTTTTTCATTTATGCATTTTTTGCAAAAGCTTTTGCTTGAAAACAAAGAGTTTTGAACGAGAGAGGCACTTGCTGGTTCATGTAATTTGTAATAATACTTTTTTTTAGTCATCCAATTCTGCTTACTCAAAGACTGTATGACGCAAAGTAGGGCGAAAACGCCAAAAAGCGCTTAAAAATGTTTTTTAAACCTCTCTTACTTGTTTGTTTACACAGGCATGTTATAATGGAGTTTTCTAAATTTGTTTGGGCTCGGGGTCCAAAGTTCGCAGGTTTACGCAGCTAATTCCTTTTCAGGGTCTTTCTACCGACTATTTATGACTAATTAATATTAATTTCTAAGAGGACATAAGAGGTCATTTTTTGTAGTGTTTTGAAAAAAATAGACTTGAATTCCCAGGGTTTCGGTGCTGATCAAAATCGATTTTCGGTTTGAGAATTCGATTACTCATTTTTTTTCGTCCTATTACTATCGTTGCACACAAGAGAAATTAAATATACCCGCCTTTAATAAGAAAAAAATTATAGACTTCTTAAATGCATTTTTATAAATTCCCGCACTTATGGTTCTTCAACTTTCTAAAGGCTCCCTTCATCTTTGTAGTGCACGAAGGGCTCTAAAATTCCAGTTCTGATTGCCTAAGAGGTAGGCCTGTGCAAATTTATTAATCTTGAATTGGTTTAATATTGGATAAAAAAGCATTTATAAACGCTTTTTGGAGTTTTCGGCTCACTGTGTGACGTATGACTTGTTTTTCAGAAGTAGAATTGAAACGGGGTTTTTATGTATATACAGTAAGTAGGGTGGAACGAAAAAACAAAGTTTTTATTTTCGAATTGTAATAGTGCAGAAAAGTTGCGATTGGTGATGACTTACAAAACAAAATTTTTTTAAATCGGATAATATCTTCCGATCCCGCAACGAGCCTAAAAATTTGAAAAAATAGAAAATTTCATGTGTTTTTAGCGATTTTTAAAAAACTTTGCTTCAACGTTTCTTTTTAATACTCTAAGACGGAAAATTACGATTGCTGAAGCCTTTAGAAATTTTAAAAAACATATTGAAATCAAATAATACCTTCTGATCCAGGAACAAGCATGAAAAGTAGAAAAAAAGGGAGAATTTCATCTTTTCTTAGTGATTAAAAATAAAATTGTTCTTGTTTTTTTCCCCGGTGTTACAGGGAAAAGCCTTTTAAAAAACCTTATATTACACATAAACATTAATTTATTTCTTGACTTTTAAGGTATCTTCTAAACATGCAAAACTACCATTCTTTACAACAAGGAAACATTTTCAAATAATAGAAAGTTATAAAATATTTACCAAATTTACAATCCAGTATACAAGTTTTTTAAGTGTTACTTTTTAAAGCTAATTTATAATCGGATTTTTTGGAAAATTCGGGCATAATTGATCTAGATTTCAATGTTGTTCTTATGTAGCCATCTCTTGATTTAAATCCACACACTTTGAGTGAAACCTCCGTCACTAGCTTCACACATCTTTCGACAGCTTGCGTATGGCAGGGGAATAGTTTTATATCCCAGTCGGGTATAGTGCCTGTTTCAATAAGATTTTCAGTGTCTTTGTTAGGAACTTTTCGAAGAAAAGGTGGAGAAGATAGCTTTGTCGTGTTCCAATTAATAATCTCTGTGTAATCTTCTGCTTCGAAATTTAGAGATGAAATGACAAAGTTTCTAATGCTTTTGCCTTTAGAAACAGATTCCCTGGCTTTTAAGACGTTTTTAAACGCTAGTTCTCTTATGTGCCTCCTTTCATCAAACACCATTGCCATTAATAAGTTTTCGGGATTCGCAAAGAAAGTTTTTCTTTCAATGACAGGGTAAACAACTTGTTTTAGATTATCAGGCAAGTATCGACAGGTTTGAATTGTTCTGTAAACATGAATGGCACAGTCTGTGAAATTTTTGCGGTTCTTTATTTCAAACCACACCGGCATGTAACATCTCAAAATGAAAGTCGCTATGTCTTTTAACTCACCTGATGGGATCCATACACTTACGTACAGTCTAAGGACTCTATTTGCATAAGTGAGCCATCTGGAATGTGAGAATGGGCCAGGGTTACGATTTGACAAATCAATTGGGCAACTGCCACCCTTTATTGCCTGAGATATATCCAAAAGATATCTTTGATCCTTGGTCAAGCACTTTCAGTTTACATCTGGAATTGTACCGTCAATTGCTTGAAAATCTATTACTGGCAGTTTTTCGCAACCTCTGAGTTGTTCTCCTATTGGTCCAAAAAACAAATTTGGGCCAGTTGTTTCACCATCCAAATACCGAAAAAGCTGGCGAAAAGGGTACTCAATGAAATGTAATAAACAAATTGCCCATTGCAATGGTCGTCCAATATAAATTTCAAATTGACGAATCGCGCCACTTTTCCACCCAGAATTGATTTTAATACCATCGAAACCTACGATGGCTAAATCATCCAGTGAAATTCTTTGTTCATTTAGATATGAAACAATGCTATTCACTATGTCTTTGACTGATCCAGAGTTTGGAGACACGTGGCCAATATAAACGGAATCATGTTCTTTGATAATAGAATAATGCTCTTCTTTCACTGTTCGCCGAAATTGCTTTGATTCAATCTTATCTATATATAAAGTATCATCTTTTCTTCCGTCAAAATAAATACCACAAACGGAGTCTTGTTTAATGCCACTTTGCAGATCTTTTCTATTTTGGCTCTTTTCTCTGCTAATTTTTTGTCTATCAACAACTTTGGAAGTATCTGTTTCAGTCACTAAGCCAACGTCTTGAAGCACACTGAATGCTATGGCAGCAGTTGCACGATCTGATACGCCGTAACGATCGCTACTTAGTGCCGTAGTTTTCAGCTTAATCCTCATCTGCCACCGGATTTTCTTCTCTGGGTCGGTTGACTTGTAATCATTATCAGTTTCTCTCTTGACTGAACAACTTGGTTGTTCTTCATTTGAAAGATTACATTTAATTTTTTGCGCCACTATGTCCTTAACAATGGAAAAACTCACTTTCGTGTTATTGACTTTTCTAGCTAACTCAAATCTCTCTTGAAAGCAACTTTGAAGTACATTTTCATAAGTAGAGAGCTTATTTGTTGGCAAATCTCTCGGGTGGCCAAATATAGGGCACTCAAAGGACTTTCTCGTAATTCTTTTCTGCAAAGATGGATTCATGTTTGAAACAGTTTAGCAGAGCAAATCGACTTCACACGCACATTAGAAACATGGAGAAATACTGATGCCAGCGCGACTACTTTATTCATTTAAGTAAGATACCCATAGACACAAGCCAACTAAAAAGCTCATAAATTCAAGATCGTGAGGCGCTAAAGGGGCGTATTTGATGCATACACTGCACTGAGTGACATAAAAAAATATAAGTCTTGCGGGAATGAAGGGCCATGTGGACAATTTCACAGGCAGGCTAATACTAAAATATCACATTTGTTTTATAAACAAACGTTCTTCCATTAGTATTTCATACCGAACTTATGAGGATCGTTAAACTAAAATAAAAAAAAAATCTGAAAAAGGGCTTAAAGTTTACATTTTTTCAAACATGTAGGTTCGTTGCGCGATCGGAAGATATTGTTTTATTTCAAAAAGATATTTATTTTTTGTTTTGAAGTCTTCACTAAACGTAACTTCTCCGTTCTGCAGCCTAAAAAAGTACATTGAACCAAAAATGTTAAAAATTCGGAAAAAAATCTGAAATTCTCAACTTTTTTTATTTTTTAGGCTTGTTTCTGGATCAGTAGGTATTATTAGATTTCAATTTTTTTTTCTGAGGGCTTTACCAATCGTAACTTTTCCGTCTTAGAGCCTTAAAAAGAAATATTAAAGCAAAATTTTTGAAAAATCACTAAGAAAACATGAAATTTTCCATTTTTTCAAATATTCAGGCTTGTTGCGGGATCGGAAGATATTATCCGATTGTTAAAATTTTTGTTTTGTTTTATAAGTTTTCACCAATCGCAACTTTTCCGCACTATTACGATTCGAAAATAAAAACTTTGTTTTTTTCGTTCCACCCTAATATACAGGGTGCTTCAATTAACTTTTTCAGAACTCCTGAGGGGGGTAGGGTGCATCTTGACGGCTCGAAATCATATCGGGGTCGGAAATGTTTTACCAACCCGAGAAATTTGAGCCAGAAGTATTCCAGACTGTTCGAGTTCCATGCGCCGAAGATGTGAGGTGTGTATTGTAGCCGATTGACAGAACTTCGAACACTTACTTTGACGTATGTCCCTTTTGCTTTTTTACATGTATTATAAAAAAGATTTTTCACTTACGGTCTCTTTTCTTTATGGTGCTTCTGAGTACATCACCGCTTCAGGAAAGCATTTGCGACTCCTCCCTGTTACACGATTTAAAATCGTCAGGATGCACCCAACCCCTTTAGGAGTTCTGAAGTGCTTAGCTGAGACACCCTATACGGTCAACTCTCAATAGCTTGAAGTCCCAAGGGACCGGCTAAAACGCTCGAGTTATTGGTAGTTCGAGTCGTGGCAAAATTCCACAAGTGTAGCACAACTAGACCCCACTAGGAGTCTACGTACCAAATTTCAACTTTCTAGGACGTACTGTTCCTGAGTTATGTGACATACATACGCACATACATACATACATACATACATACAGACGTCACGAGAAAACTCGTTGTAATTAACTCGGGAAACGTCAAAATGGATATTGCGGGCGTCTATACGTTCTTTGGTATATATCCACGTGTGATCGGGTCGAAAAAAAAACTCAACATTCATTCAGGGGTGAGCAAAATGGAAATTAAGGTCTCAAGAATTTGGGACCTGACGAAAACTTCGAGATAAAAGAATATTCGAGTCATAAGCTTCGAGCTATCGAGATCCGACTGTATATGCTTCTTATCCATCTTTTGTTGAAACGCCTCGGTATAATTCCACAGTCCTTGTACATACGAGGGGTTAACTGATACAATTCAATTTTTCTGAAGTTATTTGGGGACTAAATTTGAAAACTGTCGCCTGTATTGCAGATGTGCACTGCGGAATGTTCACAGAACCTGCAGTTAAAGGAATGCAACTATGTGACCACTGAGCTCAGCCTTTTTTTCGACGCATTGCCATGGAAACAAGAATCCTTTGATCCAGGTAACTGACTCAACTAATTTGCTCAATATTTTACCTTACTATATAATCTTTACTAATAATAAAGCTTTAAGTCTGTGTCCCTACCTGTATCTCTTTACTCTCCTGTGTCTGTATCTCTGGATGTCTGGATCTCTGTTACGCTTATAGCGCCTAAACCGTTCAGCAGATTTTCACGAAATTTGGCACAAAATTAGTTCGTAGCATAGGGGTTATCACCTCGAATCGATTTCTATAAAATTCAATTTTGTTCTTTTTCTATGATTACATTTTTACCACCATTGATGGATTTATTGCCTCTGCACCGGGCCCTAAATTGAACGAGAAAATTACCATGACATGGACGAGAAAATTACCGTAACATGGGAGAGCAAATTAACATAGAAAATTGGCGAGAAATTCATCGTCCATTATTTGTAAATATACAGCCGAACCAAATGACCTTTTAATTTTCCTACTACGGGCTAAGCCGTGCGGGTACCGCTCTAGGAAGTATTTAGGTTGGAGTCTGGAGCGAAAAAAAAAGGATTTTTGAATGCGAATTTCGTACTACCTGGAGTCTCAGAAGTTGCTTTTTAGTAACAAAAGATCCCCATTAAAATTTTGATCTTCTAGGACAAAATGTTTGGGTTCCCAAAGGAACTCAAAAAAAAAGCGGAAAAATCGACCTTTTTATTTATTTATTTATTTATTTTTTTTAAGATATTTAAAAAAACTGTAAAATCTTATTCAGCAAATAACAATACAACAAAACAAATCTTCAGTCCTATTTTAATTTTCATTATATTATTTGAATTTCATTACTACGAAATTCCCGTTACAGCGAAAAAAATTTGCGATCTCTTAAAGTTCGTTGTAACGGGATGTTACTGTATACAGTTTTGAAAATGCTTTGGATGTAAACATTAACTCTTGGTAACACTACTCTCTACTGGAATTGGCATTTCAATATCATTTTAGGTTTAGGTTTGCCCTAAAAAAATGTTTTGGAGAAAATCAGGCTTTAGTCAAGAGCAGACTGGGTCCCGCTAGAGGGCGCCAACTTTGGCCTCCAAAAGGCGCAAAAAAAAAGTGCCAAAAAAAAGGTGCAAAAAAAAAAAAAAAAAAAAAAAAGAAACGATGGTACACACGTTTACGATTAAAAGAAAAAAGGGAAAAAAAAGCGAAATGAAGTCACGCAGGTTTGGTTTGTGAGCGCAAAAAAATGATAACAATAATAAAATAAGGAAGTTGCACCAAAAGTTAAAAAAAATGCGGTAATTCTTTTAATAAAATTTTAAAAATAAGTAAATTTGCACCAAAGAATAAAAAAATAAAAAAAAAATTAAAAAATTAAAAACAAATAAAAAAGGTGTTCAGCCTTGAGAGCGCATAGGCGGGAGGGCGCATCGGCCCGTGGGCCAGTCTGCCTTTGGCCTTGGGAGAGGGCCCAAGGAATTGTTCAAACATACTAACCTGTTGTAGTTTACTTAGATTCGCAACTTTTGGCGGGTATACCACAACATGATTTTAAATTTCTAGATTGTAAGTCTATTCCGTACCTTCTCAGAAAATCGGTTGATATCCCAATTTTATATTATTCTTTATCTCGATTTTTCCACAGAAAAATAAGTTCACGCATGTTCACGGTTGGACACATTTTTCAGTCATTATTCTATGTATAAAACGCAGTGTTTCAGCGCTACAACGCAATTATTATCATTAAACAACGAACTGAAATACCCACGGGCTAAAACTCATATGCGGTTCCTTTTTTTTTAAGACAACAAGCTTCACCAACTGGTTTGCAAAAATTAGCAAATTTGAAATGGTTTCAAGACGCCAAATTTTATTGAGATTATACGTAAGTATCGGACATTCATATGAAATAGTAAATCGAGAAAAGTTTCATGATGGCCACAGCATGTCGGTTCGACAACTTCTGACGAAATTTTAATTTTTTTTAAAACTTTTGTTATTGTTTCCATTATAACTTACTTATGATAACTTTGCTATCTGAAAACACTTTTATCAATTGAAAACTTTCTTTTTTTTCCCCCCAGAGAAGATCGAATGCGCCGAACGAGTGTCAAACGAGACGAAAGAATATTGTAGATCTCTATGCCGAGTCCCTTGCAGGCAAGTAGTATCCTTAATTATAGAACATCTGATTTAAAATTGAAATCCAAACTTCAGTTCTTATTCTGAGTTGAATTTCGCTATAACAAGCGACTATTCTGTTCATGCTATTGAAATTTTACAACAACAGTTTTGTTTTTCACTGAAAGTACTTGACAAATTTGTTATCCGACACTTTTTTTCAAAGTAAATCTACTACTTAATATATATGATGCATCTAGGTCATTTTCTGAAATTTCACTGAACTAACGACCAATTTTTTCAGACAGTCAACGTATGAAGTCACCATGGATTCTTCAACTTGGCCGAGACGTGCAAAAGTAAGTGTGTATTTGTCATTGCTACCCCCTCCCCCACCCCAATTATCCAACTGACGCAATGTTTAACCGAAGATTGTATTCCTTTTCCGCTTTACTGGCGTGAGCAGGTCGATGGTAATAACAAAAAAAAAAAAAAAAAAAAAGACATTTGGAGATACATGGTACGATCCAAAAGTAATGAGCCTTGGTTTAAAAAGACAGATTTATTGAGCTGATCTGTACAATTGACTAATAGTTTTAAAAACAGGCACCTCCTGCAACAATGTACTTCTGTAGGCCGCTTTTCAATGACTCAAAGGCATCCCTGAAGTCCTGGTCCGGGATATCTGCAGGGCTGCCTTGACATGTGCTTGAATGTCCTCGATGGAGTCGAAACGTTTCCTTCTCAGCGCTGATTTTAATAGTGGAAACAAGAAGTCGGGAGGCTACAAGACCGGACTGTAGAAAAGCTAGGGCACCACGGGAGTGTTGACTCGAACCTTCTTCAGTCAGAACTCTAGACACAAGTTTCGCACAGACTTTCCACACGTGCAACTTCTCCGTAATAATGCGTTGCATCGTTGTCTCTGACACGAGAATAGGGCTTTTGCTACTTGGTAGAGACTCAAACACCAGTCCGTGTTCAAAAATTCACACACTCGTTGCACATTCACGTCAGTACTGGCCGAGGACAGGCGTCCAGATTGGGGTTCGTCCGTCACCACTTTCTGGCCTTACGAAAGGCCTCGAGCTACTTTTCTACTTGCGAATAGGACATACACTCAGTCCCAAACGCTTGTTGAAGCATAGCGAACGTTTGGAAAGGAAACCTGAAGAAAAACTTGATCTCTTTGCGTTGCTCTTATGAACTTTCCATATCGCTGTGTCACGTGCCCCGTATAGGGGTTACTGTTAAAGCTGATGGTACCGCTCCGAAAGCTGGGAGGCAACTGACCTGCGTTGCGCTGTAAAGCCAACATCTCCCACCACCATCGCTGTTAAGCGGAACGAGCTGCAGGATGTGTGTGCGTCAGTATAACGTGAGGCTCATTACTTTTGAATTGTACCATGCATTTGAAGAAACTACCATGCATTTGAAGAAACTCGTTTTTTATTCCCCTCAAACATCTATAATATATTCAGATTTGGAGTTAGGCTACTGGTACGAAAAAGCTTGGTTTTCAGCAGAAATTAAATCAGCGTGTTTGTAAAATCAAATTGGAAAACTTTTAATGTGTAGATACTTCCTTTAATCTACCCGGGCATGTCACTCAACATTAACGCATTAACCAGTCAATCGACTTTTCGAAGTTTGGATTTTAACTCTTTCAGACTTGGCTTCCGATATACTGGACTTGAACTTCACACAGCTGCTAATCATTTATTAACTGAATAAATTACTCAATTTTTTCCTAGTTAACTCTTTACACCTTGCTTATTTTTATCTGTGCAATAATTTTTCATTTTGGGATTGAAAACTTAAAGAAAGAGAGATTGGGAGAATGAGACTGAGGCTCATTTTCCCAACCAAGAATTATCTTCGTTAAAGTGGAGGGGTTTTTTTTTCTTATTTAATAAAAACATGTATAACCTTCTATTAATCATTTCAAAGAGAGAGATAACCAACCAGAACAAAGAACGCAATTGATACTAGTAAACGCGATGAGAAAGTGCGCTGGTAGAGCACGTGCGGTTAGCGCGCTTATTACACGTTTGGAAGCAATTTTGCAATCGCCTAGGTAATTAAACTAATTGTATATTAAGTACGTATTTATCAAGAGTTTCATTTCAAATACACAATGTTTCAAATGAGAGTTAATTATATTTTATCATTCCATTTTCGCCAGTTTGGTGAAAAATCAGGCTAACTACTCAAAATTCAAAGTCAAATGGGCAGCTAAAGATATTATTTGATTTAGTTGAAATTTTGTATGATAAATAGGCTAGGTAAGAGGCAACTTTCGCGTTGCAATAATGGACAAATAACTCACTTTTCTGGCCGTCGTGCTTCTTGGACAACCTTGCCAGGCCTTCTCTCGATGTAGCCTGAAACTGTCTCCATAAATTGCACACTGGTCAGCTTCTAGCATTCTCACAATTCGCCACCTCATTCCATGATCTAAATGCTGATGGTTACTCATTTTTACTGTTAAAATCTAAAATACTGATTGCTGAAAAAAAAAAGAAAAGAAGCACCAATAAATTCGCCAAGGCGTGGTAGCGGAAGAGATACTCATTTTGTCGCGTACTCGTATAGAGCCTATTCCTCTACTGGTGAAGGCCTGTTCCAATACACGTGTGAGGTTAGGTGTTCGACGTGCGAGATTTGCATCGTTCTGTCGAAGCAGTGGTTTTACATTTCGTTCGTTTCTTTACATTAGATTCGACAAAATATGCAAATTCTCTTAATTTTAAACACTAGTGTTGATCAGCCTTTGGCCACTTTACAGCCCCGTTAGACAACGTGTGGGACATACTCGCAAAAGCAGTCAGTGCAAGAGAATGACAGTATAATTGTACTGCAGACTAATTCTAAGAAAGAGAGGCAATTTTTTTATTTAATTGTGCCAATGAATTCTTCAATCGTACTTCAATTCTCTGTGAATTGAAGTACGATTAAAATGGAGGTTTTTGAGCAATCTCGTTTGCTAATTGTTTTCATTTGACTGTCCTTGATGTTTGGTTCCTTTTCCAACCCCACCGTCCTCTGCAGGCGCGACTCCACTGGTCTTGAGCATTATTCCCCGGAATTCGCTTCTCCTGGTCGGGGGCGTTCATGTCTGACACACACGCATGCTGATACACACACACACATGTCTACGCGCACACACAATCCTACACATACACAAATATGCACACGTAACCGCCCAAAAGGAGGGGCAGACTTGGAATGGGCAGGAGCCGTTTCTAGAAACAATAATTCCAATGAGTAGGGTCCTGTCGTAACTCGTGATTGCGAAAAACATAATTTGAATTCAAATTAATTTTCTTTCTTTTTTTTATGTAAAATGTTTATTTATACCAGTATAGTTTTGACTAACGCTATTTTTTTATGTTTTAGGTATCAGAAGAAGCTGAATTAGGAAAGTGGAGACGAAGACCTTTCTACGAAATAACGTAAAATATTTTGAAGATAATTACTAATTTGGTTATAGAATTTTTACTATATTTTGGGATAGGAGGGGAGAGAGAGAACTCGATGATTTTTTTTAAATTTATAATGTTCATCTGAACCAGCTTTAATTTTCATCAAAAACGACCGCACATTTCGATTCTGTTTTCGCACAGAGACTATACGTTTTGACAAAGAATCTTGGGTTCTACACTCGTCACTCATATTTCGTAATATAAGTAACCCGTCCTAGTCTTGCAACTTGCTTGTTGATTGATTACCATTTATTCCAGATACCACACAGACCCCCTTTCCCAAAATGAGAGCCTTAAAAAAAAAAAAAAAAGTTAGGTAAAGACTCCAATAATTGGCACTTTAAGAGTTTGTCCTTAAAGTTACCTCTGTTTTCAGTATTTAGAAAAAAAATCCTCTCTTGCATATATTTTTGTATCAAAGAGTGCACATCTGTGCATCTATTTGGTTCACTAAAATCAAAAATATTTGAATCGATACTTTTATAAAAAATATGCATGTAAAAAGTTGCCAAAATCACCAGTAAATGGCACCTGATACCCCAGTGTATGACACCTTGTGATCCAGTAATTGTCACATGTTAATAGAACTGGAAAATCACTTTATTTTTTACTTTTAAATTACATACGAATTTTATCATCATAAGAAACATGAGTAATGTTAATGTAAAGTAGGTAATCTTTTTTACTAATAATAAAGCAGAAAGTCTCTCTGTCGGGATCTCTGTCTGTCAGGATCTCTGTGACGCTCATAGCGCCTAGACCGTTCGGCCGATTTTCATGAAATTGGGCACAGTTAGTTTGTAGCATGGGGATGTGTACCTCGAAGCGATTTTTCAAAATTTCGATGAAATTCTTTTTCTGTTCCAATTTTAAGCCCATTTTTCATATAAATTTGATAATATGGGGAAGAATGTGCTTATCTTTCCTCTTCTTTATCTTTACTAATAATAAACTTGGAAGTTTCTCTGTCTGGATCTCTCTCTGTCCGGATTTCTGTCTGTCTGTCAGTATCTCTGTGACGCGCATAGCACCTAGACCGTTCGGCCGATTTTCACAAAATTTGGCACAGAATTAGTTTATAGCATGGGAGTGTGTACCTCGAAGCGATTTTTCGAAAATTCGATTTTGTTCTTTTTCTGTTCCAATTTTAAGCCCATTTTTCATATAAATTTGATAATATGGGGAAGAATGTGCTTATCTTTCCTCTTCTTTATCTTTACTAATAATAAACTTGGAAGTCTCTCTGTCTGGATCTCTCTCTCTGTCCGGATTTCTGTCGGTCTGTCTTGATCTCTGTGACGCGCATAGCGCCTAGACCGCTCGTCCGATTTTCATGAAATTTGGCACAAAATTAGTTTGTAGCTTGGGGGTGTGCACCTCGAAGCGATTTTTAGAAAACTCGATGTAGTTCTTTTTCTGTTCCAATTTTAAGAACAAAATTTTCATAAGATGGACGAGTAAATTACGAAATTATTATAACGTGGAACCGTAACATGGGCACAAGCCAATTGGCGAGGTACGAAATTATCATAGCGTGGAACCGTAACAAGGGTACAAGCTAATTGGAGAGAAAATTCGCCACACAGGCGAACCAAAAGACCTTTTAATTTTTCTATTACGGGCAAAGCCGTGCGGATACCACTAGTTTTATATAAATTCATGCTAAATCACTCTTCTTCATGTTGGAAAAGTATTTTAGAGAAATAAAAACATAAATTTGGAATGTTCCATGGAAAAGATGTTGAAATTAATGCTGTTTCATCCTTCGGTTTACAGTTTTGATTTTGCGAATGCTACCAAGTTAGGTTTGCCCCAAGTATAGTTGAAAACTCATATAGCATACTTTTTTGCATAAGTTTTCCTCTTTTTTATTTATCAAATGCAACAAGTCGGTTTTCTTTCTCTTGAAAAACCACCCGCTGCAGGCGGCATTGAGATACCGTAGGTGGCGAACGGGGTTAGCGAGCGAATCGAACAGAGGACGGAGCCCCCAGTATAAAATTAATTACTGACTAACTTTCATTTGGATTTTTTTTCTGGTGAAAGTCACTCCAATTGACAAAAAGCCGCAACTTCAAAAATTGATGATTTTGATGCTTTTTTTGACAATTACTGTACAAAAGCTACCGATTTCAATTTCCGCTTTATCATATTCGTAATCTACGCAAAAAACTGAAGATAATGACACCTCACTCAGCTTTATCGTGGAAATGACGCTATTTCCCCAGTACTTGCCACACATGCCAATTACTGGGGACTAGCGAAATTAAAGCACCAGTAAAGCACCATCATTATTTTAAAATTCCAAATAGGGACGAAAATATACTTCTACACAATTAAAGTAACACTTTTCAACTAAACAAAACTTTTGACAACGAAAATTAGAATATATTTTAAGTCAGATTTTAATGGATTTATGTGCATGCTTCCCTTAAGTCAGAGAAGAAGCTTTTGCAACAAAAATGGCTGATTTGACACGAGCCACAATTTTTTCTCTTTCCTACGTACTGCTGCCATTTAGTAACATGAATTGAAGTTATAATCTTTAAAATTAATGTACATTCAGTTGGTATATAGCCTTCTATTTAAAAAAAAAAATTGGATACGCGTCTTTTTTTAGGACATTTTTGTTGGAAGTGCCAATCACTGGTGCCGTGCCAATTACTGGAGATGTTACCCTAAAGTGCTCCTGAAACTTTTAATGGCACAGCTTGCGCCTGACCCAGCCGGTGAGCCCCTCTTGAGAAAGTAAATTTCGAGAACAAAGCCCTTTCATTGTAACAATGTATTAACATCAAGCAAGAACAATGAGCCGAGGTAAAAAAATTTCTAGATTGTAATTCCTCGACTCAGCATTCCACCTCGAACTCAGCAGAGAATACAGGGGTGCCCATCCCCCCCAAGCTCAATGGCGCAAATTCCCCCCCCCCCCCCCAAAAAAAAAAAAAAACTTTTCGCTTTCGAATCGGGTGAAACATAAGTTTTTAGAGTGTCTAATTCCCAGTCCAATTAAGGGGGGAGGGGAAGTAGCGTTAACAAATACCATTTGAACTGAAATATTGTTGGGTTGTTGACTCACCTTGCCTTCCCAAATTTTACAACGTGGACCTTGAGTAAACAAGTTTTGGGTAACCCTGAATTTTGCTACCCTTTTTTTTTTTTTTTCAAACGTATGAATAGTAACGGTGGAAAGTGGATTCAACTTTTGGCTTGGGATGGAGTCATTACGAAATGTATACAATACTAGCAAAAATACCCGGCGTTGCCTGGGTTAGCAATAATTATGAGAAACAATCGTTACTTGCATTTGTTTTCTGTTTTAAGTGAAAGAACTTAAAACACACCTTTTTGACGTGAGTTAAAATCTAGCTTCTTCCATACTCATAAAACTAAAGTAGCAGTAAATAAAAAGAGCAAAATAGTATTCATTTAGAAATGAAAACACGAAATTTAAGCGTATACAAATTTGAAGAATTTCCGAAATATGAAATTAAACTTCACATGTTTAAAAATATTTATCAGTTAATACACTTATTTTTTTTTTTTTTTTACATGGAGTCTTACCTTCTCTGTATACAGGTTTAATTTCCACCCAAAAATCGGTCTTAATTTCCATTTCGCTCACCCCCGAATGAATGCTAATTTTTTTTCCAACCCGACCACACATGGATATGTGCCTAGGAATAACAAGACACCCGAAATGTCCATTTTGACGATCCCCGAGTTAATTACAACGAGTTTTCTCGTGACGTCTGTATAGAGATGAAAACAGTCGGAAAAAAACGGGAAAAAAAACCGTTTTTTTCCCGAAGGAGTAAATTTCCACTTCGGAAAAATTGAAAAAAAAACTGATTTTTTTTCAACTTTTCAGGGTTTTAATTGAAATTTTCAGCAAAAAGTGATTAGAAAATTTTCTCTCTTAAATTCTGATGCAATTCCCCCCCCCCCCCCCGTTTTATGTTAAAATACTATCTAACCTTAACGCAAGTTTTTGTACGATAGTATAATTTGCATATAGATCAAAAAACGTTAAATAATACTTTTTGCAAAAAAGCTTAAACCAATAACCGTAGTGAAGAATTTATTTTCCTTTTTCATGAAACAAACAAGCATAACATCAACCACAAAACTATGTTTCTGCTGACTGTGCGAATCAAATGTACAAGGTGCGGCAAAAAAAAACCCGGGCAAGCAATTTTCCATGCAACTTCATTAAAAATGAATAAATTAACAAAACACAAAAATAATGATATGAGTAGACAATTAGCAATCAATAAAGTTAATTGGTTTCAAACTAGCAGTCTTTTGCAGTAATACAGAGATGCAACTGCTTATTGAATTTTTCAACGAAATCGAATCAAGGGTCACAAGTCCTTTAATCAATCCTATTCCCTGTAAAGCAATTGGTTTAGAGAGTTTTAACTTACGTGTAGTTTAGGGTAGACCTTCGACTGCTTAATATGCTATACAGTGAAATGGGATTGAGGTCTAGCGAGTAAAGCGTCCACTCAAAGGATAATATCATGTCAAAAAAACTGCGCCTTGCACCACTCTGGTCTTTTTGCCCATATGAATCGGTGCATGTGGAGTTCAAGGAAAATGTCCAGTTCACATTGCTGAAGTGCTCTTAGGCCCACAGAAGTACAATAACTTCTAAAATCTCCTTCTGGTTCACTTTTTGATTCATTTTACGGCCCTCATCCACAAAAAAACTAGAGATTTTTTTTTTTTTTTTGCTTGTGCTGGTTACATCACAGACCAAGCCTGACTTCGGATTTTGGCGATATTTAACATTTTTTAGGGTGCTTGGCTACAGACCAATTCTTATTGTTCTGGGGGATATGAGCTGGTTGAATACTATCTCTTTTCAGCGTGGCCTTGCGGGCCCGTCTCAAACGTTTTTGGCATCTTTGGAGTCATACAAAATGCCTGAACTTTTTGGAACTCGTAAAACTTCTGTTTGAGCTGTCTGAAGCTCCCTTAAACGCACTTATCGGTCACAAATTCCCATCTTAAGAACGACTGCTCTCGTGGAAACCCAAGGATTTCACTGAACTCACTTTTATATGACCTGATCAAATGTTCATTGTTCATTTTGTCAACTTTCCGGACATCGACGATCATTTCCAAGCCACTCGAAACGACATACCGTTTCAAATACTGTTTGCCGGGACACGCACAACAAGCAAACGAACTCTCGTTCTACTTGGTTAAACAACTTAAAATAGTAGGTATTTCATTTAAAATTGTAAGAAAACCGAAAAACAATACATAAACTAGGAAATATATTGTAAACTATTTTCCAATAAAGTGAGAGACAAAAATTAATTAGGCACTTATTAAAATGAAATTACCTTTCTTCCATTCGATGATACAATTTTCGTCCGATATTTTTTTTTTTTTTTTTTTTTTTTTTTTTTTGCCGCACCCTGTATACTGCCGTGTTAAGCAAAAAAGTGGAATTTGAAATTGAGCTAAAGCTGAGATATTGTGTTTTAAAGTTTGGCTCTTCCATATATTTGATTCAGATTTTTTCTTCTTTTTTTAAGTTCTTGATCAAATGACCCTAAAACATTTTATTTATTATGTAAAATACAAAACAGAGAACAACATGGTTCTAATAACTCAGTTTTGTTCAAAAATGCTGGTTTGACTACTTTTACTACTGTGCTTAGCACGGTCATATGAATAAACTGAAACTCCAGTTTAAGTTTTGGTTCAGCTTGAGAAAAACCAATTTAGTTTTGATTTGGACTTAGACTGGGTTGGAAAAAATCAAAACTCAATAGCTTTTATTTTCAAACAGTAACATTGTATTATTTTTCTTTCAAAAAAAAAAATCATGTTTGAAAGTCAAAATTTTCAAGTAATATTTCAAGTTTCAAACGCAATCTGAAATATAAAATGTATAGTCTGACCACGGATTGTATGGAAAGACAAAAATACGTTTTACAGCCGGAAGTGGACGAATCTATTATTTTTTAGCGATGCCAGCTTTTGCAGAAGCAGTCTCATTCAAATGAGCGGAATATCGGCATCACATTTTTACTTTTCCCCCTCATTCAGATATATTCGTCTTGTCTGCACGTTTGAAAATTCCATACAATCCGTGGTTGGACAGTTATTTTTATGATTAGACACACATTACCCAATATTAATGGTTGAATGACGACTGGACTTATTTCTGGTGTTTGACCATGAAAGCTCTCAGTTATAAAAGAAAAAGGTTTTTTTTTTTCTAATTAATCTTACCATTATGTGAATTTCTGTCAAGCAGAAAAAGAAGATGTGTGGATAGCATATATTTTTTAATGTTTAACCCTTTATATGTTCCAAGAAACACAGAGATATTAAGAAACCATAATTTTACTCATAAAAAAAAAATCAAAATTTCCATTTTTTCCAAATTTTCCCGAAAAAAAAACCGATTTTTTTCCACCACTTCAAAATTTTCGGAAATTTTACATCTCTACGTCTGTATGAACGTATGTATGTGAGTATGTGTGTATGTATGTTGCATAACTCAAGAACGGAATGTCTTAGAAAGTTGAAATTTGGTACGTAGACTCCTAGTGGGGTCTCGTTGTGCACCTTCCTTTTTGGTTGCATTCGGATGCTCCAAAAGGGGTCTTTTGCCCCTTTTTGGGGGGGAAATCATTGTTAATTTTGATGTAAACTCAAGTGGTGTTATAATTTGGCGGACACTTGGCGATATATCGCCAGTCTTTTGGTCGTTAAGTTTTGACGCCAACTTGGCGACAAATTTGGCGATTTAAAAAAAAAGTTTAAAATCTGGGTTCAATTTGGCCACTGTTGGTGATATTTAGAGAGTAAACTATTGAATCATATTAAAACTGCCAGTAATGAGAAAATGACACTAGATTGGAGTAAAAGGAAGTCATGTGATGCACACATCAGCTCGTTATTTTTGATGTTCTTATAAAGGTGCAATTTTCATCAAAGGTCGTTTTGGAGATTAACACTTTTCAAAGTGTTCACTTTCAGATGTGCCTTAGATCAAAACGTTTCGTAATGCGTGCATGCTGGCATTACGAAAGTAATGCCGGCATGCAGCATTACGAGTTCAGTTGCAGCTTAGCATTGGTATGGCTAGTCACTAGTGTTACTATTATGCTGGACAGCTTGGGAAAAATTCTAAAAATTTGGGACTCAAAATCGTGTTGAAAAAATCGGGACAGAGATTGAAAATTCGGGACTGTTCCGGGAAATTCAGCACGCATGGTCACCTTAGTTTACTACAAAGTACTTTTTATTTGTTTCGTTGTTATTGTCAGGAATATAGATATGAAATCATAACATAAATGGAATTGTCGTATTAGGGGCTATATCAGTTGAAAAGTAGTGCTTTAGATTTTTGACAGATGTAAATGAGACGGAAATTAGGTGAAATCGATAAAGCACTTACGGAGTTGTTTTCCTCCAGCAGCGGCAGGGAAACAATAGAAAAGCTCTCGTGAAATTAGCGTTCAATTAATCGACCAGCTCTTAGCACGAAAAATAAATTTCGCGAAAGGCGATTGCGACATGATACGTCATGACTTTTTTTTTCCGCTTAGATGATCGTGATTTGTTTTGTAGCTTTTAAATAAAAATAAATTTATTATATTTGAAGTGGGTAATGAATATTCATTATTAAATACATAATATTTTAAATTGAATGCCTGCAACATTTTTTACTTTATTCTTATGTGCAGGGAGGGGGGGGAGAAGGGACATCTGTTGGCCCGGGCCCGAGCCAGAAGGAGGCCCAATATTTTTGAAACTAGGGGTGAAATATAGGGGTAAACAATATGTTGGGGGCCCGGAAAAGTCATTTGTGGTGGGCCCCAAAATTTCTGTGCACGCGCCTGCTTATGCGGTTTCAAACATGGTTACAAACACTTCTTGTTGTGATGCCCAATCGTGAAAATAGCAAAAAAATTGACCCTTTGACCCTCCCCTGAATCCGCTCTTGAGGAGACGTGACACAAGTCGGAATGGAGTGCAAATCACAAAAGGGCCGTTTCCATGGACACTTTCGACCCCGGGAAAAAAAAAACCTGCTTTTCACCACATTCCGGTCATTTGCGGGGTATATGTGGAAATTTTCTCCTCCTGCTCCCTTCTGGAGTGAAAGCGGAGATTTTACCCAGAATGCATTACGCGAAACAAGTTCCTGTACTAGCCGCTAAGGATGTTGGGTAGAAACCGCTTTCTCTGGTAGAGTGGGAAACCTCTTTTTACATGGAAACGGGAAATTTTTCCATCGGTTTTTTGCGGAGCCGGAGCGGGGATTTACAGGGTCGAAAATTGTGTTCTGAATGCAGCTAAAGAGAAGAGAATAACACTCAGGGCCCCGGTGGGAATCAGCCCACGACCTCCAGCATACGAAGCAAATGCCTCCACCCTTTGGCCACGAAGTCCCTTCGGAATATGTCCGCTTGTTTTTGTTTTTCTTTAACGAAAGAGTTTTAAGTGACATTCTTTGTTGGGAAAATTCATCTGCTTTACATGAATCTAAAATGCTGTAGCTTATTCAGTTAGTTGAAACGCTGAGCTATTCGTCGTCACCAAAAGCAATGCAAGTACTTTTTCGGATTATAAATCTTTTACCGCGGAGCTCCTGCAATTCCATCTTATTTTCGCAAGTGAATCGGGGTGCTAGATCACGTGACAGCAAACTTTTCAGTTTCGACAAATCAGCTATGGAATGGAATGCAGGAACTAGTGGAGCGTTTGCAATGCGACAGCACTTAGTACAGAAATTGTTTTTTTGAGGTCTTTCTCACGAGATTTATTTCAATGCCATTGAATTCGTTCACTTGTGGCATCTAGTTCTTACAGACGTAAGTTCTAAACACCTTATCAACAAGGGCGGCTGCCTGCTATGTAAATCAATTTCACGTCAAAACTGAGAGTATGGTATGCTGCCGTGGGTAGGTAAAGGGCAGTGACTGCAATTTTTTCTTTTTTTCAGTTTTGTCATCTATTGTATAAGATTGCTTATTTGGTTTCTGCTGAAAAAAGAACGTGGAAAAAACGTCAAATTCCAACATTTTCCTATAATTAGTATTGAATCCAAAACACGTTTCTTCATTTCTGCAAATACTTCCGTTTACCTTCCTACAGCAGTATGCACTTACTATCATCTGTTTATAATTTTTAAATATTGTTTAACATTTACGATTGAATATTAAACCTAATATACGATTAGTAATAACATTTTTTTTCTGAACAGTCATAAAACCAGTTTATAATTTCAATGGTATTATATTTGTAAATAATTTTTTCAAGATATAGAAAGAAACACGACTACGCAAAATAAGTTTTTTTGTATAAAAATTCATTTGCTGTTCATTTATTTATTGCTTTCGATTTCATTTACTTATTTTTATTTTTCAAATTGATAAACAAAAATTCTTACAGGAATAACCTAGCTCACGTGAGAGCATACTTTTTATCTATGGAAGACACAACATTAAAGCATTCTCCTAAGTATCAGGTAAGACTCAAACCTTCCTAGAAAAAAAACTGTAAAATATTTTAAATAGAGCTACTGAAAAGTTATTACAATAGTACTTTCGGTTTTAAATAACCATCTGCTGCGCCTACAACGAACACAGCCCCTTCAAGATCTGTTGCTTCTTTGTGGTAAACCAATTTTCAATCTACGTGTGGTGGTGACAAGTACCTTTCAGCTTCAACCAATGAACGTTACTCACAGACCCCAATCATGGACGTAGCCGGAGTGAAGGCAGGGAGATGCAATCGCCGCTCCCTAGAAGAGAATCTGACTCCCAGACTCCCACTCTTTCCAAATGTCACCAATGATAATTTAAAATTGCAACTTTAGGACTTTAATTTCGAAAAAATTTCGAAGATGAGCCACATAACCGCTTTTTCTGCCATCATCAGATCAAAAATGGCATAATGTATTTTTTTAGGGACGTCATTACTGAGGATTATAATTTCAGGCAATTCCGGGAAAACTGAGATTGATACCCAATAAATCATACAGGCAAACTGTGATTCGCTGCTTTTGATATTGCATATTGTTGTAGATATATATTTAGTCAAACAGCAAACTAGCAAGCTGCTTTTAGTATTCATTGATTTTTTATCTCCCATTTCAGCCACTGGAAATGTTCAGTCACATTGGAGGCTATGTCGGCATTTGGTTGGGCATTTCGCTTTTAGCACTCTGCGAGTTCATCGAAGGCGCCATTCGCGTCATCACGTTTTCTCTCAGAAAGAGAAAAAGGAAAAAAGAGAAGTTTTCAGCGAAATCAACTGCGGCACCTAAAAAGAAAAGATTGCAAGCAAATGTAAAACGGTGAATAAAGTTTAATTTATGAAAGTCTTTTGGATATATTTACATCATGAACGCTTATTCATGTGCATTGCGTTACGTATCGAAAAATGAATATGAACCTCAACATTGGGGTCAGGTATGAGTTGACTAAGCGACCAGATTTTACCTTGAGGATTTTTCGTTGTTCATGGGTGTAAATTCATTTATTAAGTTAACCCCACTAATTACCACCATACCTACCCTGGTGAGGGATTAACCACACCGATATTTATAGCAATTGACCGCAGCAGTTCTCAAACTTTGGACTCGTGACTCAGTTTTGAATCATAAGTCCCCCCCCCCCTCCTAACCTCCTCGTAAAATAACAATAACATAAATAATTATGTAATTTGAGTATTTCAATGTGAGTATTTTAATTTCTGCACTGATACCAAAACTAAAAAGATCTGCAATTAAACGAACAAAAATTTAGTTTTGAATAATGATACCCTCTACTTTCATTAAATGATATTTTAGTTAAATATATTTTACTCAACTTTTTAGCTGACATTCATTCCTGAAACCTCAGTCATTACAAATGTTTATCATAATGTTATACTTCATTACTATAATTTTACGTTGTACAAAATTGGGCATTTATGTTGACTCAATTTTATTGCTTTGCTTTCATGTCTATGCAACAACTTGAATTCCATTGACGAAGCACCGACATTTCACTCCTAATACTAAAAACGCTATTATTTAAAAGAATCACAACAAACAATGAATATAAAATGGAGGTAAATATACAATTTTATGTTTTATGACTATAATTTTGCGTTGTTCAAAATTGGGTACTTATTTTGTATAAACCTTAACTACTTTCATGCGATAGCAACTTGAATTTCATTGACGAAGCATCAACATATCACTTGTGAAACTAACAACGCTGTCATATAAAAGATTCACAACAAAAAAATAACGATAATTTTGGCACGTAACATTGATTGCTATTCATTTGTAAATTATTGATTTAAAAAAAAAACAGATTAAACCATTTTCGTTATACAAGTGTTAACATGAGTTCTGCATTGTTTCTCTCTCTTTCAAAAAAAATAATCAATTTTTCAGTATAATTTATTTGTAGATTGCCCCCCCCCCCCTCTCCCCCCCGCCCCCCTCTCTCTTTCTCAGGGTCGCGCTCCCGGCAGATTGAGAATCGCTGATTTACTATATAACATTACAAAAACACATAAAATGTTATTTTTTTTTAATAATAATGTAGAGTTGAAAAATATATATTTATATAGAGAAAGTGAGCTTTTTTAGCGAGGTCTTTCTCTTAGATTCCTTTCCCTTACGAGCATTGGGCTAAAGCTGATGAGAAACAGTTCTACTAGGATACGTTGCAGATATGGGTACGGATACGGATCATGATATGCCTTCAGGGCTTCAAGGTTAGAACGTGAGCTCTTTTGCTGGGTGTGAATGTGATGGGTACAAAATTTCTTTTGTGTACATATAGACTACGTAACAAATAGCAAATTGGTAATCGGGGAAAAAAGTAACCATAAACAGACGAAACAATAGATTAAGCAGTGCAAACTATGGATGAGCAAGGCGGGACCTTTGGCCCGGACGGCAACTTTTTTTTCTTTGCGGCTAGTTCGCCTTGTTATGTTTTTCTCGTTGATACTCAATATCAGGCCCTTCATTTCAAAATTTTCCAGAGGTTGTCTAAGAGCAATGCATTTTATATCGAAAAACAACAAATACACCCCACACATATATTGGGTAGTACATATGACACGAAATGATATTGCAGCCCGGACATTATACTGTATATAAGTTAATTTAAATCGTTTAACACAAAATTCTTTTAAAATAAAAATTGTTTACCCTCTCAGTTTCTTGTTAAACGTTTTTCACTGAATGTAAAAACATTGGTTTCTCAAAACAAGGGGTGAATATATTTGGTAGTGTTAGCAAAACGCTGGGATTTAAGGAATTTATCCCGGAAATTTTTCGAAATTGAAGTTTTAAAAACGCCATGTTCGATAATGTTAAGAAAAAGGCTATCCCCTGGAAATTTTTGAAAGTAATGTTCTTGAAAACACAACTTTGGAATTTTCAAAATTGAAATTCCAAAAAACAATTTCAGACGATGGTGGTGATAAGGAGACGGCCGGTGTCGGGGGACCTTCAATGGAAATGTTTCGAAAAATTAGTGTTAACAATAGCATTTTGAGACCTTTGGTAGCAATGGAGCTCAACACTTTTCCCTGGTAATTTTTTGAAACTGAATTTTAGACGTTCTTTAACCAATTTTAGACGATCTTCAAAGGTATTAGGTGAAAGGGAGTAAATCGGTTCTGTAATGAAAATTTTGAAATTTCAGTTCTAAAAACTCTGTTGTTCATCTTTGACGACGTTAGGGGGGAAAATGGGGTTCGGAGCATTTCCCTGAAATATTTCGAAATTCAAGTTCTGGAAATGCAGCTTTAGACTCTTTTTCAGCGATGTTAGAGAGAGGTGAGATTCAGGTTTTACCCTGAAAATGTTTTGAAATTAAAATCCTGTTAAGTTTATTGGATAACGTTATAGGGGAAAAGGTGGTATTTGGAACTCTCTCAAAGAATAATCTTTTCGTAATTGGAAGTCTTAAAAATGTGATTTTGAGCCACCTTGAGATGGAGTTGGGTGCTCTCTTCCTGAAGGTTTTAGAAATTAAAGTTCTTAAACGCAATTTCAGAGTTTCTTTGTTGAAGGAATTTGATCTTTTTTTACGTGTACATTTAGGGTATCAGTCACAAAAGGTAGAGAGTTGCTTCCGAGTGACTACGGCCATGAAGCCATTCAGTGGACATACGTGGCTGTAAAATCTAAAATAACATTTTGAAGTTCACCAAATTCTCCCCTCATATTTGACGTACCGTCTGAGTAGTTCTCTTAAATTCTGAAAAGTCAAGCCTAGGCGAACGTGAACATTTTTTAGTATTAGTCCTGGCCCCACAATGTATGCCCGTAAAAATTTTTAGGTCCAGAGATTTTCTCTTTAGAATCTTGATCTGTTGTTGTTCTAATGTGAGAATATCTTTTGTAGACTTGTTGAATCCTGCGCAAAATAATTTTACAGGTTATCAAAGATAGCGGCCATTTTGGTTCACTTGCTCATTACGTTTTTCGCAACGTGCATGCCTCTAAATTTAATTTTTGTTTTGAACTGAGATTTTTGGGGCGTATAAAGTCAATTAATGTAATAGTTACGTCATTAAAGTCGTTCTGGCTATTTCCACAATTTTTGCGTGAGATATCTCTGACGTTTTCTGTTTAACATTCTGGTAACTAAAAAAGTGAATCAAAATTTATAACTCTTAATGAAACCAAACGATTTTAAAGTGCGAAATCTTTTGTGTAAACCAATGTTTTTCAAGGTCACTAGCGCAGCCAGCAATACCTTCTGGGAGAGGTTTTTTGATCAAAAATACCTTCTGAAGGGAATTTTTTGATCAAAAATACTTTATGAAGGGGTTTTTTGATCGAAACAGCCCTTTCATATGCATAAGCTACTGCATTAGAATTTGCATTCGTGTTAAAAACCAATGGCTCTGGGGGGTTTTTTCAGCTCCCCCCCCCCCCCGTTCGCTGCGCCACTGTTCAAGGTTACTTATCGTCTATTAGCAAAGTAATTGTTTTCGAGTAAAAATATTCCACAATTACAAACACTTTTTGTTTCATGTTTTTCTGTGACTAACTATTTAAGCAATGGCTAATGTTTCTAAACATAGTTCAGAAAGTTTTGGTGTGCAATTGAAGACATCTAAAGACAGTTTTGACAAACGGAAATGTATTATGTCAAAAGGAATCAAGAGAAAAAATGTTTTCTGGACAAAAACGAGTTCGTGAAGCTGCTGAAATACGCAAGACGCAATATTGAGAAACGCCGCAAGAAAATATAGTGTGTCATTGCAGCAACCAGTGCTACAAGAAATACACGCGAGAAAAAACTCTGAAAAAATGGTAGAAAAAAATGCATGGACAAGTTATTTTGAAAGTGGAACAAAGTTTTAGAAAATTAGAGAGTACTGAAGGAGGTCCAAAGCAAGACGATTTTTTTGACAGAGTAGCAGATCTTAACAGCGATATGAATGTTTCTGCTGCGAATTTATATGCATATCCAAACTGTATTAGTTCTTATATTCGAAAGCATGAACGAAAACCAATACACAGTCTACGCAACATCTATCCTGAAAATTTGATCTGTTTAAAAAAGCAAATGAAATATTAAAGCCTCTTTTTAAACGCTGGGCATGGATTTATTCTTTCGGAAATAAAAGAATTGATGCTCAATGCAGATGAAAATGCATTGGTTATATTAATGAAATAAAACCATTTCTCGCAACAACATATAATGAAAGGATTATTTTCTGTGCTTTCGAAAGAAAGAATGAATTTTTGTTGTTGTTTTCTAGTCATTTATCTTCAAAAGTACTTGCTGCTGCTATTCGCTGACAAGAAGCTGTAAAGACTGCAGAATGCATCTTCAGAAAATCATTGTAAGATGTTGATTTTAGACTACAAGAGAAGTTCTGCGATGTGCGTAAAAATGGTTCAGGATGCTCTTGGCTCAAGGATGAGGAAAAAAGTCAAATAATGATTCAATCGCTACGCACAAATATTGAAAGCTTGAAAACAGAGTTTGAAGATTTTGTTAAGAGATGTAGTGACAAATCGGGAATGTGCAGGCATTGTGAAGTTTTTCGTTCACTGGTTCGCAGTTATCAAGAAGAAAAATACAAATTATGCGTTCAAACTGTTGAGTTACTGTTTCCAGTCTTTCGTGAATTTGACTGCATCAATTATCTACTACACGCAACATGGTGCATAGAGAGGCTAAAGACTCTAGAAAATGAGTGTCCCTACCTGTAGGAAAAATTCATTCAAGGTAAATTTGTCGTTAAAAAAAGAATGGTAAATTCAATGCTGTGAAGCCTGAAATGAAGTTGAAACAAACGATTCAACGGTCCCAGAAAAGTGCCAGAGAAATTGCAGGGCAGA
Source organism: Uloborus diversus (assembly GCF_026930045.1). Lineage (NCBI taxonomy): Eukaryota > Metazoa > Arthropoda > Arachnida > Araneae > Uloboridae > Uloborus > Uloborus diversus. The sequence continues at coordinate 188,790,275 of NC_072732.1, read as the reverse complement.
CGAGAAAAAGTATGTTGCCGAGTGGCATTTAGTGTATCATGAAATTTCAATGATATGCAATGTGTTTCGTGGTCTTACTGATTCTCCTTTAATGGATCACCGTGAGAGTCTCCTGCATCATTATCTTTACAGGCAATCGTAGCCAGTTTTATGATAAAAATGTCAAAAGATTTGTTGATTTTATGTATCAACATATAAATCCCTATGAGATTTCTGAAACAGTGCAACCTGACAGCTTTCTCACTAAACAACTTGTGAATGGTAGTGTCAAGATTCGCCTTCTCAGTATCATGAATCATTGATCAGAACAGTACCGCCAGTTTAAACAGGAGACATTTGTTTCAAAAATTGTCTGATTTACTTTCGAAACTCAACCTACCATGGTTTGATGCACACAGTTCTTCACAAAATATCGCTTCTAAACTAACGGGAAAGAATCAACTTTAACAAGGGTACTGAGACATGGAGATAGCGAATGAAGGGGGAGAACTCATTAAAAATATTTTAGCTTATGACTTGTTTCCGACGAACACATTATGTGGTGATGATTCACCTACCTAGCTAGATATTATCGTTGCACAATTGCAGAATCATCTGTTGCCAGATAATTTTCTATTTAGCAATGTATCCCCGATGAAAACTGTCCTGGTTATCTATTCATGTCACAAGTCCGCTAAATAAAGAAAACTTTTGGAGAAGTTATCAGCAATGTTCTGTACGGATCCATTTCTGTATGCTATTTTCATGAATTTAATGTTGTGTTCGATAGTTATTTGCAGCATCCTGTGAAATAATCTGAAAGGATGAGAAGCGAATCACCCAAGGGCACAATAAACCTTGCTGTAATTGCCAGAAAATCACTAGTACCTATGCAGGTCGAAAAATACTGGTCTTAATTATCAAATTAGGAAAATTTCCAGTAACTAGCACGCAAGGAAATAGAAGAAATGTCGAAACATACTACATTTACAGCGATTACTAGTGGTTTAACAATTAATGAAGAAGCAATCTGTAAAACTTCTCATGGGAGATTTGAGACAGATCATTAAAGAACTTAACTAGAATAACTCCGAAATGGGAAGATTGAGCGCCGAAGATTGGGCGCCGACTATTGGGCGCCGAGCATTTTGGGCGCCGGGAACTTTTGGCGCCGAGCATATTGTGCCCAGTATTCCCGGGGCCTAAAATGCTCGGCGCCCAATGTTTCCGGCGTCCAAAATGCTCGGCGCCCAATGTTCCCGGCGGCGAATTTTGAAACGCTCTCAATGCTTACGTAACGGTAGCTACTAGTTAGTTAACCACGTGACAGCTAATGATCACGTGCTCCAATCAACTGCTTAGAACGGTAACCGGTTGATCAGAGAACGCTGCGGTTAGTAACCGGTCGACCGGTGAGGTTCGTCGAACGCAAGGAATGCTTGCGTTCGCCGAGCTCAACTGGTAGCTACCGGTTAATCGATCACGTGACATCTAATGATCACGCAGCGGTTAGCAACCGGTTACTCAATGGTCGACCGGTTAGGATCGCCGAACAAAACCAATTACAGTACATTGGCGAAATGAGTAATAAAAACGAGCGCGTTCTATTAAACAGCATGGTGACCTGAATACATTAAAGCAACCCCGAGTAAAATGTAAACAGAGCCGCCCCTTTAAATTGTGAGGTAGAAATTGCAATGCGAAGTATTGCTGTTTAAAGTTTTAGTTCGTTTTAATTTCACGATTTACTGTTTTTTGTGTTGTGAAATATTTCCGTTTTCGTAGGGTTTTTTCTGAATCTTAATTTACGTCTGTATTGTTGTTATGTTTGGAACCCTTTCCCCCAATTACCAATCACTTCTGAAGTGCTCCAAATTCAGAGTTAATTACAATACAATATGAATAGCAACCCCTTCTGCAAGTTTTCCGGATTTTTCGCATGCCATGAATGTAAGGGAAAAAAACGGAAACGAACAAGTTCAAAGGGTGCAAGAATGCACTAGCCAAGGGTACTCACTTTGGCTCCCCTCCCCCCTCTAACTTAACTATCACAGGTGCTATGAATTCAAAGTCAATTATACAATATTTGCTGTAAACTTCTTTGATAGGGAACATTTTAATATAATTAAGATTTTGGTGCAATCTGCAAATTGTTATCAATTATCAGTTCATTCAGGCAAAATTAACAAAGCCAAAAAAAAAAATTTTTTTTTAGAGCTCTGAATATGTTATTATCATTAGCATACAAATGAACTCACACCTATTCGACTATAATGATTTAGTACAGTTAATGAGTGAGACAAGCTCGGAGCATAAAACAATCGAAATGGAAAAGCTTACAGTTCCTGGGGCCAATGACTACTGATTGCGAGTAGTTGGTGGCAGCCAAACGTGTCATTTTAATTTTTTCTGGGAAATGGGGGGGGGGGAGTGTGCAAAGGCTGACACTGGTCGCTCAAATTCTCACGAGCCCCACAGAGCATAGGAGCAGTGACTCAACATCTTCCCACCCATCCTTTTCCCTTTTTATTTTTTTTTATAAAACTAAAAACTGAGACAGATGAAGGAGAAATTAAATTAAATGAAAAGGATTATATTTTTCCTGAGATGAAATGTATTTCTTAGATCATCAAATGGTAGTGTTTTTTAGATTTTCTCACGACATTTTTATTGTTAAAAAACTTTATGAAATAACCAAAATCTTCAACATATTGTTCAGAGAAAACCAATAAATTAAAACATCAACAACATAAGAGAAGCGCACTCAGATTGTATTTCAGTTACTATTCTCAAGTATATAAAAAAAATCAACAGTCAAAGAAACTCATTTTGAAACAGCATGTATTATCTACCATGTTAAAATCTGTTCTGCGTCTCTTTCAATGTGAGTTTATTGCGAATGTTTACAGCAAGCAGAATTTTCCAAACATAACAACAACACAGACGTAAATTAAGATTCAGAAGAAACCCTACGAAAACGGAAATATTTCACAACCCAAAAAGCAGTAAATCGTGAAATTAAAACGAACTAAAACTTTAAACAGCAATATTTCGCATTGCAATTTCTACCTCACAATTTAAAGGGGCGGCTCTGTTTACATTTTACTCGGGGTTGCTTTAATGTATCCAGGTTACCATGCTGTTTAATAGAACGCGCTCGTTTTTATTTCTCACTAGCTGACCCGGCGAACTTTGTTCCGCCTTAATGGCAATAAATAAGCAGATTGTGTTTTTTTTTTGGAAAAAATACAAAAAAAATTAAATAACTACATTAATCATTCATTATTATTTCTGTATTTTAGTACATAGGTTGCTCTTCATTTAAGTACCTTGTGATACACGACATTTTTTGTTTTATTATCAGGCGCAAAAACAAACAACGCAGATGGTCTTCCGACCCGTGAACATGCCACGTATAATTGACCATGTGAAAAACATGAATGTTCTAGATTTAAACCACAAACTTTTAAGGATTGGCCTTGTGATTTGTTGATGGTCATGGCAAATGCAAGACGTATCGGAAATTGAAGTCTTTTAAATTCAAACGGCATATCGGTTGGGATCATCGGGATCCTCGGAATGAGAACTTCCTCACCTTTGAATTTTCCTATCATTATCGTAGCGTAAATTACATTGTTCATCAATTTACTAACCACCAAACGCGTACCGTTGCACAGTTTTGGTTGGTTTATGTTTCGAAGCATGATTACTACGGAGCCAACCTTTAGGCGTAAATTGTGCGGTGGTAAGCCAGGCACGTCCAAAGAGTTTAAAAATTCAATTGGATAGTTGGTGGCTTCATCTTCATTTGTGACGCAGTCAATAGATTTGAATGAATGCATTGTTCCAATGATCTTATTTTGAATTATGTAGTTCAGGTCATCTACATCTTTATTCTTAGCCGCTAAAATTGCTCGCTCACTCAACCATTCATTATTTTTGTAGTTAGAAATAATATTTGGAAATACATTGTTGATAAGTTCGTCTTTTGATGAGACAAAATTACAGAAATTATTTGGAAATGATATTAATCCGCTCGATTCATTGACAGGTACTTGACCATTACCGATTTCAGCAATTGCTCCGAGAAATCTTCAGCAGATGTATCATTAAGCAATGTAACTCTCATGTTTGTTGTCAGCTGCAGTTTCTTCACATAGCGCCATAGATTTGACGATTTGAGGCAAGCGTTTATTTCATCGGCAGCCGTAGATCTTGGAATTACTGGCAGTATTTGGCGGAAATCGCCAGACAGTAAAATCATTGCTCCTCCAAAACATCTCGAGTCATTGCGTAAATCTTTTAATGTTCGGTTAAGTGCTTCTAATGCACGTTTATGCGCCATTGTGCATTCGTCCCAGATGATGATTTTCGATGCCGCTAAAACTTTGGCCATTGCTGAGTGTTTTGCAATATTACACGTTGGTTCTTCAATAGTTTGAAGATTTAACGGTAATTTGAATGCTGAATGAGCCGTACGGCATCCTTCTAACAATGTGGCTGCTATTCCAGAAGAAGCAACTGCAACCGCTATGTTGGATCTCGCCCGAACAGTTGCTAAAACTAATGACATAAGGAATGTCTTGCCAGTTCCACCAGGGGCATCTAGGAAATATAAACCACCATTTTCATCAGCGATTGCCTTCATTAAAGTATCATAAACTTCCTTTTGTTTGTAATTCAACAGGTGTACATTCCTTTGAACTACTAAATCTAATTCCTGGTGATCATATTTACGTTCCCGTTCCAATTCTCGATTAAATGCGTCATTCATTTCACGATTTGGCGCTGGCATTCCTAACCTGATTAATAAATTACCGCACATGAGGTAACACATATCTTCGATCAAGAGTAAAGCACGATTATGTATCTCCTCATTCATCTCAATATCGTGATTTCTGGAACTGACACGACTTTGATGTAAAATATCTTCTGACATACTATCCTTGTATTTGTGCCACAGGTTACATGGGTTTGATGGAAAACATGTCGAAATTATGATAGCGAATAATGTGCGTATCTGACTTGGAGATGCAGAGATAATGGCTTCAGCGATTGTCGTATCCCAATGGGTATCGTTTTCCAATAAGTTCAATTCTTCACATGCAGCACGATATGTTGGGAATATTACACCATTAACAGTTCGTAGTGTCTCAAATGAAGTTGGCCCACGCACATTTACCAGCAACAACCGCAAATAGAAACATTCATCATTCTTTGGATGAACTGTATGCATACGACCAAGAGCATCAGTAGAACGCACATCTGGATACCCAGGAACCGCATCACCTTGCTTCCGTCTTTGAAAATTCTTGGATGAAGCATTCCAAGTATAATAACGTGGCATCTCCGAGTAAAGCAAAGTTCGTGCAAACTGATCGCTTTGGCAGATTGCAAAAAAACTGGTCAATGTAGTTGCTGGAGGTGTTTCAGCACGTTGCGTAGCATTCGAAGCCGTGAAATATACTCGTTGACCATTCTCCAGATGCACCGCCAAATGTATAACAGTAGGATGACGTTCGTGAATTGGAAATGCGAATATACGCCAAATCGCTTCATTACAGTTCACATAACGACCAACTTGATAGCGTGAAATTTCATCGTTGGTATTTGAGGATTGCAATCCAAAAACCGCCATATCACTGCCTTTCGTGACATATTTGCAAATATATTTTATTGACTTAACTGAATTGCAGTATTCAACGTTGCAATGTGTCTTAAACGTTTTAGAAATAAGTGGCGAATATGGAACAATCCAACTGTTGTCGACAACGAAATCCATTCTTTTCACTTTCGTTGTGACAGTTCGATCGTTGTCATCTGGTGATCGACGCCGATACAGCGGATACCCATCGTTGCCAGTGACAGTCTCCGCCGTTAATTTCCGTGGATATCGTTTAGAGCACTTTCCATCGACCATGCAAGGTGATTGGGGATTGATGGCACCACACGGTCCATGAATCATATTAGTAGTAACAACATCGTGTAGGTCTGGATCGACTTCATGATCAGGAATCTCGGCACATATGATATCATCTATTTGGTCAGGCTGAATTCTTTCCACTAACCAAATAAGAATGTGTGCGTGCGGCAGGCCTCGCTTTTGCCATTCGATTGAATACATCCAGCATCGAGTATCTCCAAAGACGCGTTGTTTAACAATAAAGTTCATCAGGGACCGAATTTTTTGCCTGAATATACGTGCTGTGATGTCGTGTCTATCATTTGATGTTTGTCCGGGAAGCAGCAATTGAGTAATTTCTATCCATTTTGGATTACAGGTAAAAGTAATAAAGAGATCTGGCCGGCCGTAATGACGAACATATGTCATTGCATCTTGTGCATATTCATGCATATGACGTGGGCTACCAATGTACGTCGCCGGCAGAATAGTTAATCGACCAATATTAGCTGCATTTCCTTCAGTACTAACTGCATCACGTAAATGGACGTACTCCTCAGAACGTAGTTTGGCTTGGTTCAACCTAATAAATGTTAAACGTTCCGTTTCTATTTTTACATACATGTCAACGCAATACTGCTGAAACAATCGACGAAACCGCAGCAAATAGTTGTCAGCATTTTGACGAATCATCAAACGATATGCATAATAATTCATTGAGCTAACTTTCTTTGTAGTTTCTTCACCTGAAATTCAAAATTTGATAATTAACCATTTCAAAGACAAATAATACAGACATTAACCATTATTAAGATACTGATACTTTACCATTCAATGGATTTATCATTTTAATATTAAAATAATATCCATCTTCTCCTTGCCAAAACATCAGTGGGTATTGCAATGCGTCATATGATCGATGAGTTTCAGATATTTGTTGCAGTTGCCCAGTATCGCGACGTGTAAGCACAATATCGCGTTTTTCCAATTGTTCACCAACAATCAGGATGGCAACTTCGTCTACTGTTGGAGCATTAAATGTGCGTTAGTGTGTTCCAGATGGTCGTTTATCTGCTTTGATGACAACTTTATAGTCATCATTTGGCATTTGCTCTAAAGCACTCTTAAACAACCTGACCAACGCATGATGTTCATGAAGCAGACGCTGCAAGTCTTGAATAATTGCTCGCTTCATTCCTGCATTGATCCCTAGGCGTCGATCAAGTTGTTCTTCCATGTTGCCCATGAAATATATTTGTAAAAATTTATTCTGTGTATCTTCGAAAGGTAGTAATGATCCAATTCGATGGTGAATCTGTCCTTGTATCTACAAAATAAAAACCAGACAGTATTAACTGGGTTATAAACACTTTTTCTGTGGGAGAGTAGAGTTCAGTATTAGCAAATATAATACATACCAATAGATAAAGTAAGTTATTCTTTAACTACATTCTATGTAAGTACAAAAATAAATACCTTAAATGTCGGATTAAATCCTCCTTCTTCGATAATGTCTGCCCCAAATGACGTCATTTGGAAACAACTATTGTATTTTCGAGTATTTGCAAGAAAGTGGCGTGATTCTTGTGTTTCGCCACAAAGCAATGAATACAATGGCTCATGTGGCGGAGTCAACACTGGCAATTTCACTTTACCATTAAGGCAGCATAATCCAGGCGTTTCTCCGGAAAACTTTAATGCACCACAATACTCGCAAACAACGTCCATTTGTCCAATGCAAACGCTAGGATGCAAGCTGCAATCATTGCTGCAATCGTATCGAAACGCTGCTCGATTCAAATCAGCTAAATATCTTGTTCTGCGTCGCAAATTATCTATTTGTTGCCTTCTGTTGTTCGCTCGACGATTCTGCATTGCCAACCGAGCTGTTTCACGGGCTGCTTCACTTTGCTCTCGTGATTGAGAAGCACGAAGTCGAGCCATACTATCGCGGCGCTGTTCACGTGCAATTTCTTGTTCTTCTTCAGTCCTTTCATTTGCAGTATTTTGTATTCTTCTTGCATTACGGCTTTGTCGGGAAAGATTCGATCGTCTTGGTCGCGGCATTATTAATTAAACTTCACTTCACTTCAATCCACTTGTTAATTATTTATTTAATAGAAATAGTTTTAATATTGATTTCTTACAAATATCAAATTGTCATCCATACGTCAATCTACAAAATAAAAACCAGACAGTATTAACTGGGTTATAAACACTTTTTCTGTGGGAGAGTAGAGTTCAGTATTAACAAATATAATACATACCAATAGATAAAGTAAGTTATTCTTTAACTACATTCTATGTAAGTACAAAAATAAATACCTTAAATGTCGGATTAAATCCTCCTTCTTTGATAATGTCTGCCCCAAAGCAATGAATACAATGGCTCATGTGGCGGAGTCAACACTGGCAATTTCACTTTACCATTAAGGCAGCATAATCCAGGCGTTTCTCCGGAAAACTTTAATGCACCACAATACTCGCAATTAACGTCCATTTGCCCAATGCAAACGCTAGGATGCAAGCTGTAATCATTGCTGCAATCGTATCGAAACGCTGCTCGATTCAAATCAGCTAAATATCTTGTTCTGCGTCGCAAATTATCTATTTGTTGCCTTCTGTTGTTCGTTCGACGATTCTGCATTGCCAACCGAGCTGTTTCACGGGCTGCTTCACTTTGCTCTCGTGATTGAGAAGCACGAAGTCGAGCCATACTATCGCGGCGCTGTTCACGTGCAATTTCTTGTTCTTCTTCAGTCCTTTCATTTGCAGTATTTTGTATTCTTCTTGCATTACGGCTTTGTCGGGAAAGATTCGATCGTCTTGGTCGCGGCATTATTAATTAAACTTCACTTCACTTCAATCCACTTGTTAATTATTTATTTAATAGAAATAGTTTTAATATTGATTTCTTACAAATATCAAATTGTCATCCATACGTCAATACATAGCTGTCATTTTACGTCAATTACATAGCTGTCATTTGCGTTTTGTTATTCCAAGTCTGATTCTTTTTTGTTATACCACGTTTTATAGTGACTGACGTTTCATGTCAAGTCACACGGGAACGCTGTAGAACGGGATAAAAAGTATCCTATGTCCATCTCCTGGCTCTAAGCTACCTCCCTACCAATTTTCAGCCGAATCTGTTCTGCCGTTCTTGAGTTATAAGTGGTGTAACTAACACGACTTTCTTTTATATATATAGATTTCGCCAATGTACTGCAATGGACCTTATTCACGGTTTGGCAACGGTCCCATCAGCTGTCCGTCTGCGGGTATTTTGACCAATTACGTAGTGTCAGTAGTGCTAAAAAAACTCGTTTTATTTAAGGATTACTGGACTTCATGCTCATAATGAACATGTTTAGGGCTTAAAAAGACTTACGAATGCATGAAAAATGGCGAGAAACGGGGAAAATAAATAGAGAATTCGAGTTTTCACCATGTTTCTGATAAGGAACCAAAGAGGCTTAAACCCATGAAAATACGATAATAAAAAGAGTATTTCGTATCAAATTAATCGTTCATCATTCTTTTACAACGTTTCTTAGTTAAAAACGTAAAAAACCTTCCATTTTTAAATAGAAAGAAGAAAGCCACACAAAAGCAAGTGTTGTTATACGCTGTAGTGCAGGATTTTCGTCTGCTACAGTTCCCACAATGCACTGCAGTGAGGGTTTTTACCCGCAGTGACGTCAGGTGAATACTGTCCAATGGTTTTGTTGCGCGATCCTAACCGGTCGACCACTTAGTAACCGGTTGCTAACCGCTGCATTCTATCATCAAACGGTTACCGTATTAATATGAAGCACGTGATCATTAGATGTCACGTGATCGATTAACCGGAAGCTACCAGTTGTGCTCGGCGAACGCAAGCATTCCTTGCGTTCGACGAACCTCACCGGTCGACCGGTTACTAACCCCAGCGTTCTATGATCAACCGGTTACCGTTCTAAGCAGTTCATTGGAGCACGTGATCATTAGCTGTCATGTGGTTAACCAACCGGTAGCTACCGTAACGTAAGCATTGAGAGCGTTTCAAAATTCGCCGTCGGGAACATACGGTGCCGAGCATTTTGGAGGCCGGAAACATTCGGCGCCGAGCATTTTAGGCCCCGGGAATACTGGGCACAATATGCTCGGGGCCCAAAGTTCCCGGCGCCCAAAGTGCTCGGCGCTCAAAGTTCCCGGCACCCAAAATGCTCGGCGCCCAAAGTTTCCGGCGCCCAAAATGCTCGGCGCTCAAAGTTCCCGGCACCCAAAATGCTCGGCGCCCAACAGTCGGCGCCCAATCTGCGGCGCCCAATCTTCCTACACCGGAATAACTCATTAGAAGAAGCGGATCCACGAATTGTTCCACACATAGACTGGGCTGATAAAAATAGTTCAAAAAGAGTAGTCGCGGCGTCAAATGATACAGACGTCGTAGTGCAATAACATATGCAATGCAAAAACAGATCGTAACTTTTTTCAAAAGTATAACTAATCTTGTAGTTTTCGTTTATTGTGTTGTTAAAGAAACATGTATGTAATAAACACGAGTTTAAAATGAGCATTCTGGATTATTTATTAATTTTTGTACACTTTTTAGTGACTAGAATATTCAACAACAAATGTCAGAGATATCTCCACGTAAAAATTGTGGAAACAGCCAGAGCGGCTTTTATGACATAATTAATACATTAACTGACTTCCTACACTCCAAAATCTGCAGTTCAAAATTAAAAGTAAATTTGTAGCTACGCCCGTTGCGAAAAACGTAATGAACAAGTGAACCAAAATGGCCGTTTTATTTGACGGCCTGTAAAATTATTTCGCGCAGGATTCAACATGTCTACCCAAGATATTCTCGGTCTAGGAAGATTGAGCGCCGCAGATTGGGCGCCGTAAATTGGGCGCCGGGAACTTTGGGTGCCGAGCATTTTGGGCGCCGGAAACTTTGGGCGCCGAGCACTTTGGGCGCGGGGAACTTAGGCGCCGAGCACTTTGGGCGCCGGGAACTTTGGGCGCCGAGCACTTTGGGCGCCGGGAACTTTGGGCGACGAGCACTTTGGGCGCGGGGAACTTTGGGCGCCGAGCACTTTGGGCGCCGAGCATTTTGGGCGCCGGGAACTTTTGGCGTCGAGCATTTTGGGCGCCGGGAACTTTGGGCGCCGAGCATATTGTGCCCAGTATACCCGGGGCCTAAAATGCTCGGCTCCCAATGTTTCCGGCGTCCAAAATGCTCGGCGCCCAATGTTCCCGGCGGCGAATTTTAAAACGCTCTCAATGCTTACGTAACGGTAGCTACTAGTTAGTTAACCACGTGACAGCTAATGATCACGTGCTCCAATCAACTGCTTAGAACGGTAACCGGTTGATCAGAGAACGCTACGGTTAGTAACCGGTCGACCGGTGAGGTTCGTCGAACGCAAGGAATGCTTGCGTTTGCCGAGCTCAACTGGTAGCTACCAGTTAATCGATCACGTGACACTTAATGATCACGTTCTTCATATTAATACGGTAACCGGTGATGATAGAACACAGCGGTTAGCAACCGGTTACTCAGTGGTCGACCGGCTAGGATCGCCGAACAAAACCAATTACAGTACATTGGCGAAATGAGAAATAAAAACGAGCGCGTTCTATTAAACAGCATGGTAACTGGATACATTAAAGCAACCCCGAGTAAAATGTAAACAGAGCCGCCCCTTTAAATTGTGAGGTAGAAATTGCAATGCGAAATATTGCTGTTTAAAGTTTTAGTTCGTTTTAATTTCACGATTTACTGTTTTTTGTGTTGTCACAGTTCGATCAACAGATCAACCTGGCGGTGTATTGAATGTTACAGATCAAACAGCTTAATAAATTGCGGTCGAACGGTGGATCTGCCGGTGAAGCTAATAAGGGACTGTAATTCGAATGACTTCGGAAACAACCAGTTAAGAGGAGAGTGAACTCGTCGTTCCATTTGTTGCCTAAGTGAGTATGGCAAATGATTACTCTTTTAGCGTTTAAACTCAAGTTTTTCTCTAGAAAAATTTTAGCGATGCATTTTGCGAGTCCTTGATCAGTTAGGGATGTCAAAAGAAGCGGCCTTTTTCCAATGAATAAGATGTTTTATTGTGTGAAACGTTTTGCCATACTCACTGAAAATTCAGATCGCGAGCTTCATTGCCGAAGAATGGGATAGTCCCTACTAGAGTTCATATAGGGACTCTAGTCCCTACGTATTAGAATTGGGAAGTTCTCTCAGTCACCGGTCAACTGGTAGCGCTATGCGAACGTAACCTTTGAGAAAACACAAACACGAATAACTATCACCAATATAGCTGTAACCGTTCACTTGTTGCTACACTAGCAACAGAATATAAAATTTGTAAATAGTATTAAATACATTTTTGAATTCTCTGGCGAAAAATGAGTTATTTATAAATTACACGGGAAATTAGACTATATTTTATGATTTACTATCTTAGAGAACTCTTTTTATCATGACTGTTGTGAGTATATTTGGATAATTAAGTAACTTATTTGAGAAAAATCATGATATTTATGATCTTTTTTTGCATTTTTAGGAAAATTCCTTTTCGCTTTCTAAACAAGCGACTTTCACTGAAATAAATCTTGAAGAAATTCAACGTAAAAAATTACCTAAACGACTTGTATACTTCAGTGATGGTGTTCTTGAAGAATACAGTTCAGACGAAGAATGTGAAGTTGACGCTAATGATACTCAACCTCTTATTGATCCAGTAAGAATTTTCTTTTGAAAATATAGCACTGAATTACTAACTAGGTTTTTCTTCGCACGATTTTCATGTTCATCCGTGCACCTGTAACGAGTTGGAAGATCCTATTATGAATCTCAGCTGGGACAGATCTAGAGGGGGGTCATGACCCTTCCCAAAACCTTGTGAGTGTAGGAAATTTTTTTTTTTTTTTTTTTTTGAGATGAAAAGAATTTTTTTGAGAAAACATCGAAATTTTAGCACATATGACGTTTATTTAAAAAGAAATTGAGGTTTTAATTGGTAGAAAAAGAATTACATCCCTCTCCTCGAAACAAAACTATGTTATTTGTAAAATTTAGCTCCATCATTTACATCATTTCTTAATGCCAAATTTTGGCACTTGGACACCATCTATAAATGTTGCTGTCCTGCAAAAAAAAAAAGGGAGGGGTATTGCAGGCTAAATTCAACTTTCACCACACATCCAATTAAGTAAGCCTGCTATTTGTAGTAAGTTGCCGCCCTAAGCCAGGGCTAAGGCAGAAATACTTAAATACACCTCCAGCTCATTTATTCCATCCGAGGACTGCAGTTTCGTGCTTTTTAGCACTCATCAGCCCAGAAGATGCTTTTCCATAAATCTTGGAGTTGAACCGCACCATTGCTGTGGTCACACATCTGGTGTGCTAATTCTACATTAGCTAGCAGTTTGTTTGGCCCTCTTGGCTCCCTAAAGAGGTTTTTCACCTCCAGCTCAGGTAGGGTACATATGTGATATACCCCCCCCCCCCCATTTGGCAACATCCGATTTTTTGCACAAAATTGAAAATTTTTTCTTGCCAATAAGGCGATAATTTTTTAAGCATGGCATCCCTAGTGAAACTAACCTGTGCTTGGCAACCCAAAGGCAATCTTAGATCTGTTCTAACTTGTTTACTTACAGCCCTTTCACGTTGGATAGACTCTTGTTTTTTCGTGCAATATACCTTATAAGAAAGCTTATTTTGTGTTGGTCTGAATTCAGTAGTTGTGTTTTGATGAATAAATATTAGGAATGCCAGTTTATTCAAACTTGACCGTTAACATCGTTTTCTTGGTGACGCTTTCTTGGCGCCAACAGTAAAAAGTCATCAAGGGTGAGGTATATGACATTAGTTCTCTCAAGTAGTTCCTATTCTGTGCTGATGAGTACTAAAAAGCACGAAACTGCAGTCCTCGGATGGAATAACTGAGCTGGCGGTGTATTTAAGTAAGCCTGCTATGTTATGACACAAGTCCATCGATGAACATGCAGGTGTAGTACTTAGTAAAACACACTAACAATGCTGTGCTTTTTGTGCACATAACCAATAGCAAAGCTATTTCATAAAAATTAGTTTTATAAAATTAATAATTAATTTAAGAAACTGAAAATAATGGGATTGTTTCCAAAATTTTAAAAGTATTTTTTCTGAAAGAGCATGCTAAAAACATAGGATCTGACCATTTTTGAATAATTTGTTTAAATTTAATATTTAAAAAAATTACTTAATTCGGTGCGCTTTTATTGGTTATGCTTCTGCCGATGACATCACAAATGATGAAATGCCATTCTGTGTTACCATTCACAGAGCAAAATATTTAATTCACGTCCTTACTCACGTGTTTCTTTTAATGTATTGTCTCATGTGTTGTAATGTGTCAGTGTCAACAATTTAAATCAATTGATTTTAATTGTGGTTTAAATCAAATAATTAAAACAGAAAAAAAAGATCATTGATTTCAATAACTATTTTTTCAACATTAAACCCTAGAAATTCTCTTGAAAAGCCTTTTTTCTGACAGAACAAATTTTCTCCCGACATTAATTTTGTTGTTAGGGTTTACCCTTACTATAGTGCCTAGAAAGAGTAGTGTGCCGATCGACGGAGAAAAAGTGAGGTCAGATCTGAGGAAAATCCAGATGGCGCTGCGCTCGAGGAGTAGTGGAAGCGTGCTACTCTTGCATGAGATAACTAACACTGCAATGCAAACTGCATGACTATTGACTGAAAACTTCGATGAAGTAAACCCATTGGGAAATAAGCTAAGTCCAGCTCATCATTTCTAATAAAGGGCGAATGGCACGAACAAGCAAGTTCGCATACCGATCGAGCGACCGCCTACAACGACGAGAGATGATCAAAGAGAGAGAGAGAACTAAAGCCGCGAGCAGTTTAAATATCCCCCCGAGTCATTAGCATATCAGAGTCACGTGAATGGACACATCACTGCTATCGTTAAGCACACGTGCCATCAAATTCCTTCTAGAAGCATCTATGACGTCATCCACAACGGAGTTCCCGCCAAGGGTGAACGAAAGTGAAACAAACGATTCGACCAATGTGAATGAGTGCTGATAAGAATCTTTTACCCCAGTCATGCAGAATGATTGGTAATACATTATAAGTAAAGAAAACATTATTTTACTATTGGTGTTGTGAAGTGATGAGATAGGATTATTTCCCAATGGGTTTACTTCATCGAAGTTTTCAGTCAATAGTCATGCAGTTTGCATTGCAGTGTTAGTTATCTCATGCAAGAGTAGCATGTGGAGAGATTATGTTGTTAGTATTTGTTTTTATCATTTACAGCGTGTTTTAACTATTTACATTATTGTTTAAATAAACTTCATGAAAGTTAGAAATAGTTTGTCAAGTCTTATTTCCGAACTCACTCTGCTAGTATCAAAGAAACATTGGGGAGATATTATTAGATTAGAAATTCTCCCCAACACGTTATGCTCCTTAATCAGACTCGTTTTAGATCAGCGATTGCATGCTGATTTCGCAGTTTAAAAGCCCCATTTTTCGGATTGAACTTATTTTTGCGCAAAAGACAAATTCTGTAATAAGTGCTATTTGTTACATGGGTGTTCATTTATTTTTTGAAGCATATAAAATTGCCTTATGCTAATTTATCTTCAATGAAAATAGTAGATTATAAGGGGCCATTCATTAATTACGTAAGGGTCCCGAGGGGGAATGGGGTTAGAAAAATCTCTATGTACCCTTACTTGGGGGGGGGGGGGGTCAAGCTCATTCTTACGTAATATTTTCCAAGTCGATATTTCACATTAGAAATCACGCGGTCAAGTGATTTGGCAGAGATTATGTTTCATTCACGTCTGGAAGGTAAGAAACGTGTTAGGATAAGATGTATTTTTATTTGTTTTACAAAGAAGGAATAGTGTAAAATATAATAAAATAGTCGCACTATGTATAGCATGTTTTATTTTTAAAAAAAATATATAGAAAAAACATTCAGTTTAAATTCTAACTCTTCAGTAACTATTTCTTTACGCAAAACATTTAATTTAATAATGTGAATTTAATAACGATTCCAGTGATGTAACGATTCCAAGATTTGTTATTTTATTATTTTGAAAAACGAAATGGAATCTTACGTAAGAATATGGGGTGGGGGGGGTGAAAAATCTTACGTACCCTTACATGGGGGGAGGGGAGTCAAAAATTGCCAAAATCATCCTTACGTAATTAATGACTGCCCCTAAGTAATCAATAACTGCACGTCTCTTATTTCTCTACTAATAATAAAGCTGAAAGTCTCTCTGTCTGGATCTTTATGACGTGCATAGCGCCTAGACCGTTCGGCCGATTTTCATAAAATGTGGTATGAAGTTAGTTTGTAGCATGGGGGTGTGCACCTCCAAGCGATTTTTCGAAAATTCGATTTTGTTCTTTTTTTATTTCAATTTTAAGAACATTTTCCGGGGCAAAATTATCATAAGATGGACGAGTAAATTACAAAATTATCATGTCGTTGAACCGTAACATGGGAAGAGCGAATGAACATAGCCAATTGGCGAGAAATTCATCATCTATTATTTGTAAATATACAGGCGAATCAAATGACCTTTTAATTTTCTCCTCTGGGCAAAGTCGTGCGATTACCGCTAGCTTCAAGATAAATCTGCTTCTAAATTCTTGAAACTAATTAAAATTATCAGGGCTTCTCAGTCGGAGTTGCTTGAAAAACGTACCGACTCCAACCTGCTTTTTTTTTTTAAATTTTTAAGGACTTTCCTTACATTAAAAAAAATAATAGGGCCACTTGCTCCGATCAAATATATAACTACATACTAATTTGCAAATAACTGCAATTGGCAAACAGCTGGCTTGATTATTTGTTGAATTTTCGGTAATACTTATCTACGTCAAACTGCTAGTTTGCTTATTTTTATAACGTTCTTTAGAACCTGTCAGCAAACGGTTTTCTTGTCGATAATTATCGAAATAGTTTTTGAATCTGACGTTATCACTGTCAAAAAAAGTATTTATGTATTTTTATCTTTTATCTCATATGTAAAATAGTGAGAGAAATGTATCCTTAAAAATTAAAAACAAATGGGGAACCTCCTCGTCCCTCTCCTTTGTCTAACATTGCTTATGATAGCTTTAAAATGTTCTTTTAAAAGGATCCGCAGCTTCTGAATCTCCCTACCCTTAATCAGGAAACAACATGATAGGAAACACATGATTTTACAATTAAAAAATCTAAATAAGTAGTGATCAAAAGAACATTGTGATACATGTTTTTGGACACAAAAAATATTTTCCCGTTGTTGATATATGAGATTATAAAGCCTACGGGAATTTTAAGAAAAGCGAGTCTCGTTGTTCCAAATTTAGCGAGTTTCGATGGAGGCAGACATCTTTCTCACGCTCTGTAGATATGGATGTCCTTCCACATGCAGATGAGGAAATCGTCTGTGAGAAATTGGTACCTTCAATCCCTCGCCAAGTGTTTAAATTTGCCACTTTTCTTAAAAGTTCGGGAGACTTAAATACCTTTTATCTCGATAACGGGGGACGATTACGATAATAATTATCAATTTTGTACAGGATTTTAAAAAGCTGAAATTCAAGAATTTTTTTTAAAATATAACTTACGTGCTCCTTGATTCCGTTTTTCCGAAAGTCTTATGGTCAGTCGCTAAAAGTTACCAAGCGTAGCGTTGCTGGAGATTTCCAACCTATTCTCCAGACCTATAAACTGTAGAGGTGATGCTGCCATATACCGTGCCCAAGTCGGGCTCTTTCTCATTTAGGGGCCTCATTGACTCAGGAGTCACTCCTTTCTGCTTTAAACTCATGCTGGCTACATGAATGGGACTTGAGTCTCCCAAGTGGCATTAAAAGCAACAACAAACAGCGCCCTAAGCCATCTCGATTGATAATACATTTGCCTTAAAATATAAGTATCAAATTTTCAGAGTCAGTTGTGTAAAATGTTGTTTTGAAAACATCCTTGTCTTTGTGTCTACTTCAATAATGATATTTTTTATCGTACATATTATTTTCCACATAATTCTCATTATATACAAAAACTATAATATTTGGAGATTTTTTAAATCGCATACAAACCCAATATTCGTTAGGCAAATTAATATGAACAATTTCATTTATAATAGATTTATACGTGGTTATTTCAGTTTCATCTGTAGAAAGATCAAATTTTATTTTTTTCAAACAGGAACATTTTTCTTAACTGCATAATTCCTGATGGACCTTTTCTTTGGTAATTTTTTAGTAAAGTATGTTGGCAGATTTGGGAAAATTGTCGGAATTGCCTCATCTTTCAAAAAAGGTTTTCCCCAAGGAATCGAAACTTCCTTGCCATTTATAATATGCTTAAAATGCATTTCAATAAAATGTTTTCGAAATGCAGAGCACAAATTGAGCAATATTTGTCAAAAACTTTATCTAACTTGGGAATTAACGAGTTCCACTTCTTGAGTTTTTCTTCATCTGCTGGAGCTTTAAAAAGTGAAACTTTTTCCTTGCATGTTTTGTATCCACTTTTGCACCCTGGTACGAATCAAGATGAAGCTTTATTTCTTCTAATGTTCAACTTTGATGCCTCCTTTAAAAGTCTTAAACGCTGTTTCATGAAATATTCACGAAATAAAGATAAAAAAGAGAAATGCGGAACTAAATTGTAAGAAAACCCCGCGTCTACTAATGTAAACACCGCGAAATTGAACGTGCACCTCGACCGCACTGCCCTCTAGCGGTTTTCATACAATTTGTCTTCAAGAATCGCAGGGAAAAAAGCGCCAATCAGCACACTACTCTTTCTAAGCACTATACCCTTACTTAAACATATTTTCATGTATTCAAATTTGCTCTGGTTACTCAACCAGAAAATTTATTAAATTTTTAACCAGTGATCATTGTTATCGTCAGTGCTATGATAAAAGCGGATCCACATTCGCCATATGCGCCAATACTCCAAAGGGTTGTGATAGAACATTAGTATTCAGTCCTCTTTTGCTATGATATTGGTTTCGGTATGCAGTTGATGTGCTCTTGCGCACAAATTAGCGGGAATATCCCCCATGCATAGTTGTTATTGTGTAATAAATATGTATCAGCCTTAAGGGTGCTCTTCACTGAGAGTCTGAAAGATTCAGATCTAATGTAACCTACGGGGAAAGTTGGAGCTTGTTTTACAAATTCCTGTGAAGTTTTTGGATCCGTTTTTTTTTCTGAGTATTTTTCAAGACCATGTCTGTTTCTTTTACTTTTTACTTTTTTGATGTGTCCATTCTCCAATTTTTTAAAATTCGAGAAAAAAATGAATTTCTTCGAAAACGAGGTACTGTTGGACATTTCGCACTGTAAAACATCTGCAACTCGTGCTATCGAAATTTTCAGAACGCCCTGACACGCAAAATATTTCCAGCTCTCTTTTGAGATCTTGTTTGAAATAATGCGACCATTTTTTAAACAAATATCATGTTCTAACTATTGAAAAAAATTTCAAAATACGTTCACTTTTTGCATTCGCCCCGCCCTAGAATAGTAACCTCCCCTTTTTGAGGGGTAAGCGCTAATGGGGTGTAAGATTTATTACCCTCTCATTAGTTCCCCTCAATGACCTTCGCTGGACGTCCTTTCTTCTTTCCTCTTTTCCTAAGGCTTTCGTGAAGAATCAAGTGCTTTTGAAAGTGAATCCATGTAGATGCGTGCTATTAGCTGTTAAATTAGCAACATTTGCTTTTTTTCGAATTTGTGGTTTGAAAAGAAATAGATTTGAAAGGAATATTTCTGAGTCAAATTGTTTATTTACAATATAATGAACAATGCTGTCGAATGCGAAAAGTTGACATTTTTCCCTTCCAGTAGAAAAATATTTTTATATATAGATTAAATCGTATTCCAGATACTAGGTATTTTGCATTGTTTTACATGTGTTTTATGTTACTACAAATGGTACACACATAAAGTGCTTTCCACAGCTCAACAAACGTTTTGAAAATTATTTGTGTCTTTAAAAGCCAGACTTGTCAAATTTCTTTAGAAGGTAGATACACATTGAACATGTAATTCATAATAATATACAGTAAAATCCATCGAATTTCAGAATTGGGATTGGAAATTTATTTGGTTGAAACAAATATTTCGTTGCATTAGTATGCGTTGTAATAGGATTTTACTGTATTTCTCTTTAGAAAACTTCCTAAGGAGGAAAACGATGCATAATTTGACCCCAAATGGAATCGTGAAACGTTTCTTATGGGGTTGCAATATTACTCCTTCTTTTAAGACATGTACGGTATTATACCGTTTTTAAAACATTACGTGAGAAACAAAATAGCATAATTTTTATTTTCCAGCGCAGCAATGCGAATCGTGGTTAATTTTATTTTTATTAAAGACTATTTCCTAGCTTACATTTTGTGTCATAATTCCTGCGTTTTAACCCAAGTTTTTATTTATTGCCAGAAACAATGAAAAAAAAGTTAAAACACTTATTTTTAATTAGCTGTTTTGAAAATAGCTTAAATATATGGATATTGTGATTAACTGCAGGTTTTGAGTGTTTTAATCAAGCAATCATGTACTTGTGTTATTCCATACTTTTCAGAGCAAATCAAGCTTGTACAAATAGTCTTTACAATTTAAAAACATGTTTTATATTTTTTGAAGTACGTTGCTTAAATATTATTTCTCCAACAGTGCTATCATTTTTGGAAAACTACTAAAATTCAGGACAATATTTATTCTTCCAGAAGAAAATAAGTTTTTTTTCTATTTTTTTTTTTTTTTTTTGAGCAATTACGAATGCTTACTATCCTTACTTGAACAAAGCTGATGTTGCTCTGATTTTTCAGATTGTCATGATGACAAGAATAACTCTAGCTCGTTGTTTTAATATTTACTAAGAAGTCAAATTTTCGTCGCCATGGTTACTAATCGTTTGTGTTCATTCAATGTTTAACTTAAGTAGGTTTTACTTTTAAAAAGGGGGGGGGGGTTGTAAAATTACATTTCAGGAAAAAAACATCAATGTGGATGAAATTAAAAAGCAAAATTTCATTCAAATACAAAGTTTCCAGATTACTATTTAAGACTGACAAGAAAACAAAAATACAGAAGGCTTTCTGATTTCTTCAGAAAGTTTTCACAATAGAAATAGTTTTTTTTTTTTTTTATCTTTATAAGAATTTGGAAGCTGTATTTTTGGAGAATAAAAATACTTTTCAAAAACATTTATTCAGTTGCGGAAAACATTCCGTACACCAACATACTCATTAAATACATAGAAAACCATGAAAAACATATTAGCAATTTAATAGGATTCGGTTAATATAAAAAACACACCGTGGTAGAATTACTAAGCATTGTATGTATTAGTTTTTATGACGTTTTCAGCCTTATGTTGCTGACAAAGCTAACTAAGATGTGAACAATATAGAATGGGAGTTACAAGTTTTCACTGTTTTCTATTTTCATTCTCAGAAGCTAGATCAGCATTTTAATACAATGTAGAAAAAATTAATTACAGGCATAAAGGTTTTCAGGTCACATAAGCACCCCCCCCCCCCCTCCCTTCAAAAAACATCATTAAAGATCGTCTTAAATTTCGCTTTTATGGCTTTAATTTCAAAAAAATTCGGGAAGGGAGTTTGCGAAAAGTCCTTCTTTGACCATAAAAAAAAAAGTCGTCTAAAATTGCATTTTTGAAACTTTGATTTCAAAAACCTGCATGTCCCCAACGTTACTAAAAATGGCCTACAATCATGTTTATAACACTTTGAAAATTTTGCCTCCCCTCAACATCACACTAAGACTGCGTTTTTAGACTATTTCGAAAAATTCCGGGGAAGCTTACCAACTCCCCGTTTCCTAACAGAATTGAAGAACCTGAAATTGTGTTTTTGGCGTTTCAAGTTCAAAAATTTGCTGGTGGAAGATCACAGGACCTCTTACTTACTTCCAAATACTACCAGAGATCGTCTAAAAGTGCATTTTGAAAATTTTATTTTCGTGAAAATTAAAAGGCATAGCCCCCAAACAGAGTGCTTGGGAAAATAGGGAGTATTTCTGAGTAAATAGTATGCTTACGATAAAGATCATGTTAATTAAATATAGAAATGGTTCCCTCTCCTAAACAAGAAGCTAAATCCTTTCTCTCGCTGTATTTGCATATTATTAGGAATTAGGAGTCAATAGGATAGAAAATGTGGGATCTCAAAAAAGATTTTTGTTCTATACGAATGAAAATTACTTGATAATCATTTGATTAGAACATTCATTTTATTCCGTGACTGAAGACACTATACGATAATTTTTCGGCACAGAAGTGCGTAACACAGAACTTAAAAAGAAAAAGTTAGTCTTGTTTTTTTTTTTTTTTTTTTTTTTTTAATTGTGAACCCTTACTTGTATTTATAATTGCTTTCCTAAATGTAAGCTGTTCATTTTCATTTTTGTTTTAACTTTATGTATTTCCTGCAAATCTGTTTCTTGCCCTTTTTTTATTTTTTATTATTGATTCATTAAATGCAAGATGCATGAAAACGAGGCAGAGCGATAAAAACTTTAAAATCTGGCAGAGCGAGGCATTGAGATTTTTTTTCACCTAAGTATTTCGAGGTTTTTTTTTTTTTTTCAGGCAGATATACATGTTGGCAATATTTTCGTGCCTCCTGAGAAAAAGGACAACCCTTAATATTTATTATGACAACCAACGAGGATCAGACACTCACAAGACTTATTAGAAAATTTTAATAAAAACTCAATGTGTTGAAGTAGAAGCACTATATACACTATATGACCAAAAGCATTGGGACACTTTCAAAAATTCACATTTTTAGGGATTTCTCGAGAAATCATAGACCAATTGCTCTATAATTTGTTTCACATAAAATGTATACTCTAGTTGTCATTTTCCAACAAAAATTAAGTCTGCTAGTCATTTAGCTATTAGTCATTTAGGGGACCGACAACAAATTGAGGAAAAAAGTTTTTTGATCATTTTTCATTGCAAATTGCTGGGAATAAGCTATAATTTTCAGAAATGAGTTAAAAATCAATCAAAAACTTATTTTTATATTTTTGTGAAAATATCTCTTATACCCATGGAAATATAGGCATTTCTTTCAAAAATGCAAAAAATTTTTGAAGGTTTTTGCCTCATATTACGCAGAGTATTTCGTCAAACGTTACTAAACTTTTAGGATATTTGACAGCATTTAGAGAAACATAATAATAAAATTTTAAGTTAAAATATTGAAAATTTGATGAAATATGAACAATTAAAGCTATTAATTTTTCACTGCGCATGCATGAAAGATAGCAATTTATAACGTTCATAATTCAAAGCTCAGATATATCCTACAATCCATGAAAAAAATTCCACTGCAATTTCTTTAAATTTTAAAAAGTTATCAGCGATCTAATGAGCCGAATTTCTGTAATTCTAGGATAGGCGACGAATGGTAAGGGATTGTTAGCAAACTGGCAACACTTTCCTGCCATCGTTACAGAGTGATTCATGATAAGAACGGATTATTTGTTGCTGGTCCCCTAAATGAATATCAGACTTAATTGTTATTGGATTTGACGTCTGGAGTATACTTTTCATGAGAAAAAAATTACAGAGCAGAGAGCAATTGGTCTTTTATTTCTCGAGAAATCCGTAAAATTGTGAATTTTTGAAAGTGTCCCAATACTTTTGGTCATATAGTGTATGTAATACCTCATGTATTTTTCCGAATTTAGTAACTGGGAATCTGAGACTCTAAAAGTGCTAGGTTTAGTTTTATTCCAAAATTTCAACGCAAGATAGTTTACAAACATTGAGAGTGGGGGAAGGAGTGATTTTTGCCTTCGAGCTTGGAGCAGGGTGAGCACCCCTGCATACAAAGATCAGAGAAAGATCTTTAATTTTTCAAATTCAGGAAATCCTTATCCGTAGCCGTCCGCGACTTTGCCGTTGTTATGCTCAATTTGAAAGAACTTTCACCATAACAACCCCTTGAGAAATGCTATCGTAGCCTTCTCATCTGCATATAGTAATTAGATAAATAAATAAATATTTTTTCAAAAAGAAAAGGATTCAAAGATAAAGATTAGGGGAATTTTCTGGTCACCAGTGATGAGAAAAGGCAATTATAGTAGCCACATTTTTTTCTAGTCGCCACTGCATTTGTAAAACAGGTAACTAACCAACAAAGTAGTATTTAATTTAGCACTAAAATATAAATATTATCAGTTCAAATAAAGGTTAATGTAACTTATTAGTGGCATTAATGTTTATTGTACAATCAAGTATTAACTATGCAAAGAGGATCTAGTTTCATTTTTAAGAAGAATGTTTTCTGGCAACTCGGATGGGGTTGGGGAGAGTGGCAAACAGGCAGAGGAAGCGAAAAAATTTCGCCAACCGATAACTAGTTAGTCCCCAGTTTTATTCGGCACTAGATTTTTCAAATATATTAAGTAGGATCATTCATTTTTAAAGAATATTTTTTGGTTAGAATTTGGAGTTCATTCCGTTAAAATTCAGTGTGGTCATGCAGGCTATCTTTTTTTTTTCCCTCCTTTTTTGAAATCATCAATTTTCAATAACAAACATTTTTCTAAAAATAAAACGAATTTATAAATTTATTTATTGCAAATATTCATTCATTCGTTAATTTTTCCTAGATGAGATCTGGAAGTATTAATGGGGGAAAAAATCTTCGTTTCAAAAATTAGTTTTAGTGCGAATGCAAATAAATTAATATCACAAGCGGGATTGCAAAATGCGCGGCATTTTACATCGAGTTATTTTTCTTTTACCTATGTAGTCAAGACTCAAGAGGGAAAGAACTAGAATTTCCTTGGAAGGGTCTGTAAAAAGCTGCGGTTTCATTTCACCGTCGGCTATTACCTCCTTCGACGACTCTTAAAGCTCAAAACTCGCGGTCGCCAGTCGCCAAATGCGACCAATTTTCAACTTTTGGCGACCATTATTTTCACTTCAGTCGCCAATATGGCTACCATTCGCCAATGCAACCTTTTCTGACCTATAGTCTTGAAATATGACCTTTCCCCAGATTCTTTTGTCCACTAAAAGTTCGGCCATCGGATCGCCGGGGATGAAGGAGGGAAGGGGGGGGGGGGAGTATTGTCCGATTGTGGCTAATTGTGCTATGTGTTCTTGTTCTGAATAGAAAACAAAAATCGCAATCACGACGGCAAATTCGTTACAAAACTTCTATTTCGAAAACTCGGCTTTCTTTACACGCGATCGTAAAAATAGACAAATTTCATACACCAATTTAGTAAATTATGCTTTTTTGATCTTAAATTCATTTTTCAAATTTATTTCTCCTTAACAAATGGCTATTTCTTCGTTTTGCGGTATTTTTAAACTACGCGTTTTCAAAATGGCGTCGCGTTGCTAATGTTCATTTTTACCACTTAAGACGAAAATATTCTTTTCAAAATAAAAAGAATTGAAAAGATTTAATCTTGTACATTTGGTTTACATATGAATAAAAAAAAATGGCGCCTTTGAGACAAAGGAAAAACGATATCGCTAAAAAAAAAAAAATTGCAAGATTTTTGATTTTTTGTTTTAATCATATTGTTTGTTTTTCCTTTTTTTTTTCTTTTTAAAATATAAAACCTACTGGAGGAGAGGACATATCCGTTTATTTCTTTTATTTCTCCTTAAAAAAGTTGTTATCTTTAAGTTTCGCGGAAATTTTCAAAATGGCGCCGCGTTGTAGAGTGTCCATTTTCACCAGTTAGAAGAGGAAAATGTGTGTTCCAAAATAAATAAAGAGAAGTACAATCGTATTTATAAAACACATAAATAATTTAAAAAAATGGCACCCTTGCGTCTAGAGAAGGTGGAAAGAATACGGCTGAAACCATTTTTTTCTTCTGCTGGATCTTTTACTTCATTTTTTGTTTTTTTTTTCGTTTTGTTTTATATTGTTTACCTTTCTTTTATTTATTCATTTTTTGACACTCAGGCTTCGATTTTTATAAAATTCTGCATGCATTTGTAAAAACAAAAAAATATTTTTGTAGAATCGCAAATGGTTTAGGTTTTACATTCTGTTCAAGTTTTTGGTATTTTGTTGTTTTCTTTATCAAGGAACTAACTCGTGTTTTGGTTGAAAGCTATGATGTTTCTAGAAGTTTTGAAAGCTGAAAAAAATTAATAATAATAATAATCTTTTTTATTTATTTATTTTTTTACGGGATGTGTTTTGCTTAAAGATAAATTAATGCAGATTATAATTTGCAAAAGATGTGTTAAACAATATCTGGGCAGGGGTGCCCGTTCCCCCCCCCCAAGTTCAATTCCCCCCCCTCCAAAATTTTTCCTCAACCCTCTTTTCCTTTTTTGTTTTTAGCACGTTTTTTATTTTTTTTTAAATATTTTTTATTTACTTATTTATTTTTAATTATTATTTTATAAGAAACGTTCTTTGCTACGCCAATGACGTACACACACATACTAAATAAATAAATGGAATAAAATTAATTAAAAAATTTAAATTAAAATAAAATTTGGCTATCATTTTTTGAGATTTGGCTACCATTTTGTGAGGATCTGGTAGCCATTGGCTACCAATTCAAAATTTGAGTTTTGAGGTATTGCACAGCAGGGGGAGCGTCCGGTCTGTCCCCCTGCAAAATGTGACAGGTCACATGATCCACACTTTCATCGGTCACCGTTCGTTCTATTGGTTGCTGGAGTGTCAATCACTTCACTGATGAACGCTGCTTTCGTTTAAAGAAAAAGCCCATTTTCAAGCGAGATCGTTTTTCTTCTCTACTGAAGAGCAGCCTTAATTGTGTTTCTTTGAAAGAAAACACATCTCTCACATTACCAATCATGGCCAGTGGACACTTTTTTTATTAACAGCCATTACATTCAGAATTTTTTTTTTTTAAATGAACCCAATGAGGAAAGGAAAAAAGCGCCGGAAAGAAGCTAAAGGAAAGAAAGAGCTAAGGAAGAAAGCGAATAGTCCTGGCCAATGAGGACTGTTGCTATAGTGAGGGCATATTAAGGGTCCAGTTTTTGAATATGTAAAAAGTCACTTCCGGAAGAGAGGACAGTCATATATTTCATTTTTGGGTATAAACTCTAGATTTGGGATGAATTTTTGAAATTTTAGCCCTAAAATGCAGCTTTAAGCTCATCCTGGATCTGCACCTGGTGAATATTTTGTTTGAAATGCAAAAAAAAGGAAACTTTCAATTAATATTGCTTCAACCATAAATTCTTGTAAAAAAATTTCAGACATATAATACAAGTGTTTTTTTTTTAATTATTTATTTATTTTTACTTTCTTCTATATCTAATATATAGAAGAAAGTATTGGATTCGTGCAAATTTTCGAATTTCGAATTTTGACGGATTCGAACGTTTTGAGGTGTGCTGAGTCCATTTCGACTATTTTTGGAAAATGTCTGTCTGTCTGTGTGTGTGTATGTATGTGTGTGTGTCACGTCTGTGTGTGACCAGTTTTTTGTGGCCGCTCTACAGCAAAAACTACCGCATGAAATCGAACGAAATTTGGTACACATATGTGCCCCTATGTGAACTTGTGCCCATTAGTTTTTGGCGCGAATTCCTCCAAGGGGGGTGGAGCAATGGGACGTTTTTCGAGTTACGCGTGCTTGCTATTCCTCAGGAAGTTACTGGCGGAATCAAACAAAATTTGGTCCATATGTTGGTATTAACAGGAACAGGTGCTGATTCAATTTTGGTGTCAATAACTCAAACGGGGGTTGAGCTGTAGAACGTTTTTTGTCGTCAATTGTGACTGCTGTATCTCAAGAAATAATGAACGGAATGAAAGAAAAATTTATCGGCAAGTAGCCCTTAGTGGGTATAAGAACTGATTTTATTTTTGTGTCAACAGCTAAAAGGGGGGGTAGCGCAATCACCCGTTCTTTTTTTCCATTTTGAGTGCCCTATCTCAAGAAGTAATGCTACGTTCTGGTTGAAATTTGGAATATATGTGAATCCATATGTAAACAGGCTTTGGTTCTATTTTGACGCCGATCGCTCCAAGAGGTGTTGATTTTTTTTTTTTTTTTGCGAATAAAAATATTTTTATTAATGCAACAATAAGAAAGATAAATCGTAATAGATTGTCGTCGGCTTATTTCTCGTGATTTTAATTGCATGGAAATGATCGGAAATATTATCTCAATGATTTAAAATTTTGAACTGTTGCCATCTTATGTTTGTTAACAAATAAAATATTTGTAATTCATTCAAGCAAGGCTTTTAAAATAACTTTCAATTTTCGCTCTTTGCTTTGCTTTTGCAATAATTCAGACATTGGGATAGTCGTCAAGTTTTTGCATGTGTCATTTTGTTTTTGTTGGGAATATTGCTTCCTCGTCAAGCATGGGGAGGGATCAGAAAAAAAAAGAAAAATATAGAAGAAAGTTTCGTGATGGCCACAACATACTAGTTTTTTAAATTTTTAACATAGGGTAAAAGCACCAGTTAGTAGCTTTTAAGAGCCTGAGTGTTGATTTTCATAAAAGTATAAATTTCAGCAATTAGTACAACAGTACAGACATATCGTAAGAATACTATCTATACTTTCCTGATTATATTCTGCAAAATTGCTTCAGAAATAACATTTTTATTCAAAAAATCAAGCTATTTTAATACATGCAAATTCTCCAGTAGTTGGCCATAGAAAATCATTGCTTGGTCATTTCATTTTTATTAATCTTATGATAAGGGGATGAATTTAATGTGAAACTTATAATACATCATCATAATCAGGCTGTAGTTGGGGCAGGGGCAGAAGCAACATCGATGAAACATTTGGTTTTTTACTGTAGAACTGGTTTCAAACCATCTTTTATTTTGGCGAGTTTCCTCAACCTTTTTCTAAACTACAATGCTGAATATACAGTCAGACCCCAATTTAACGAATTGATCGGAACCGAAACTTTTATACTTTAAATCGGGGCTATTTGGAATATCAGGGCGAGAAGAAACATGCACTTACCTAATCTAAAAGCAATAATAAGCAACTACACAAAAATATCCATGATTACAAACTGTACACTTTTTATTCAGCACTCCATGCCTTATTACACACTAGTTAATTTGAAGTTTTAAAGTACTGGGTAATAGATGTTTGACAATTTCCTTGATGCTCAACTCAAAATAGTTCTTTGGACTTTATGGAGGAAAGAAAATATTGTGTCATTTACAGCCTGCTGCATGAGATATGTTTTTACAGTTTCCAGGCCATGTAAAGCATTTGCAAAAGTACCAGTATTAATGGGAGTTTCATTATCGTTTTCTGCATTAGAATCGCTATTCATTGGTTGTCCCCTCGTCTGTTAAAAATGGCTGATTACAAGGGAAGTATTTTTCTTCTTCGGACACGATGGATGTATCATTTAGAAAACAATCCAATATTTCCTAACTTAAATTAACAAAAAAAAATATTTTTTTGGTTGTTAAAAAAAAAAAATTTGTTAATTCAGGATTTATTAGTTGGTAAATAGGGGTTCTTGCCTTCATTTTAGTCGGGGGGGGGGGAAGAAAGATGCGCTAAATTGCGAAATTTGTTAAATAGAGGTTTGTTACACTGGGGTCCGACTGTACTTACAAAATTTATTATTTTAGTACAGGGTGACAAAAAATAACTTGGACACACATAATACATCATAATTTTAATGCCAATGAAAATATTGCTACCAAACTTCAAAATAAAGATGAATACATTATTTTGTCTTGTATATTTACAAATTTTCAAAGTGGCTACCTTTAACCTTAATACAGAGCTTTAAACGTGTCACAAATTTTCGGCTATGGGCCGCAACTCATGTACTGATATTTTATCCCATTCCTTGCTTGAGGATTTCTTTAGAGATGCCAAAGTTTTATGAAGTATAGCACAAACCCTTGTCTGGAGGATGGACTAATCAGAATAATCCATTGGGTTCAAATCTGGGGAATACGGTGGTCATTCTTGAGTTCCAATGAAGTCCGGAAAATGTGTCTTGCACCAAACTTGAGTGCCTTTAGCTCAGTGTGCAGGTGCAGAATCCTGTTGGAAGGTCTATTTTTTGTTTTCAAAGAACTTTTGCAACCAAGATAAGACAACATCTTCCAAAATAATTTTTTGATAAGTATCTTGATTAATCTTATCCATTGTTTGGCAAAAACATGTGGTATTTTCCCCACTAGCATATATCCCACCCCCAAAGCATTACAGATTATGGTTGTTGACGCGTTTCACAGGAGTCTGTCCATGATTTTTCACAGGGTCTATTTTTTAAAAAATCAATTAGTTTTGATTTTTTTTGAGCAATCACGATTGCTTATTGTTCTCATTTGACAGTCCTTGACATTGTGGTTCCTTTTTCAGCTTGGACCAGCAGCACCACCGCCCACCAGCGGCGGCACGACTGCTCTGGTCCTGAGCACTGTCCCCCGGAATCCAATTCTGCTGGGTGGTGGCGTCCATGTCCTAGACACGTATGCTCATACACCCTCGCCTACACGCACGTGCCTTTACACACATACACAGGCCTGCATGCACACACTTAAGCCTGCACACACACAACTATACACACATAACCACCCAGGAGGATGGACATGCTTGGGGGGGGGGGGAGCCATTTCTAGAAACAATAACTCTAATGAGTAGGGTCTTGTCGCAACTCGTGATTGCGAAAAACATAATTTGAATTCAAAGTTTCAGAATTCAAATTAGAGTTGATTGGAGAAAGAGGGTTACGGCTTTTTTTTTTTTTTTTTTTTTTGTAAAAACAAAATTTTAGAATTTTGAGATGGTGCAAATTGCATCATTGAAGCTTAAAGTTGAGTGTTTTCCTCCTTTCTGTAAAGAATATCATTCTTGATTGTTTCCCTAGCATTTGGGGGGGGGGGGGGACCTCTCTCTGGGGGGAGATAGGCAACTCTTAAGTATCAAAATTTATCTACAATTCTACATTGTTAAATTATATGAGAATTTTTATTAGTATAGTATCTAAAATAATTGTAACAAAAAAATAAAATTCATGCAGGGGTTCTGCATTTAACTTTTTGACCCAAGACACTCTTAAAGAGCACAAAGTTTTGTTTAAAACTTATAAACTCGGTGACTTTAACAAAAAATTTAAAAAAAAAGATTTTATTTGTTGACTTCTTAACAAAGCATACTAAACATTCGAAAAATCTGATTCCCATAGAGCGGATGCAAAGAGATTGCAGTCCTTACAGTGAAGGCATCAAAAGTATAAAAACAACTCGTAAAAGAAATATTTTTGATAAAATTATTTAAGAATTGCATTTTAGAGTCCTTTGATAAACATATCATTCATATCTGTGGATACAGTTGAAGCAAAAAATAAACCATGGATTCAGCATGTTAATTTTTGACTCATAAAAGAAAATTGAGTTTCGCTTTAAAATCTTGAAATAAGAGTTGTAACAAAAAATAGAGATAGATTTCATTTATTTGCATCCTAATAAAGCAAAGTTAGCTGGAAACAAGAATAAATTATGATTCTCATATCGGATGTAAAAAGATTGCATTTTAAAAATATGTAGGCATCTAAAGAAATAAACGGTACATAACTTTCTCCCAAAATAACAATTAAAACATAACATCGTAAAAACGCAAATATTGCCAAGCTGTTAAAATGATGAGAATATTTTCTAATCAAGTCACAAAAAAGGTTAAACCCCAGACGCTAAGCGGCGATAAGTTTAAAGCTGGTAACCCTATCTGAAATGATCACATTTCCCCCCCCCCCCACCCCTAATATCTGTTTCCAGTTCTAAGTTCATTTTGCAGAAAATTATTATTGTTTAATAAACCATGAGTGAGGAGAAAAGTGCTTACCATGCCTTTTCAGAGAAGTTTACAACAACAACGCTCCAAAATAGCTATGATAAAACAAACAAGCAAAATTACTGTAAAAACAACTGACTTTCAGCTGTTAATTTCTTTCAGAGAAACAAACAAGCATTATATTTATTTGGCAGTAGTAGTTATTTATCGCTTGCAGGAGCATCACAAGACTGCCGATTTTTCTTTCCCCCCCCACCCCTCAAAATTAACAGATTTTGTATAAGCTGATCCTTCTAATTTAACTTTAAAAAAGGTTCTAAAAATTATCCGTTTTACACGGAAATATGCATTATTTTGATTTCAGATTTGCTCTCCCAATAAATAATTTGTGAAAGAACCGTTTTGGTTGATCGAATTTTTATGAAGGGACCGTTAACGGACCCAAATTTCCTCTGACCGGACCCCTGTTTTAAGAATGCAAGAAGGTCTTAGAGACAAGGATGTGTGCTAAACCTCATAAAACTTTATCATCCCTAAAGAAATCCTTATGCAAGGAATGGATAAAATATCATGTAAGTGAGTTGCGACCCATTTCCGAAAATTTTGTGACATGTTTAGAGGTCTATTTTAAGGCTAAAGGTACCCTCTTTGAAAATTTGTAAATGTACTAGACGAAGTGATGTACTCATATTTATTTTGAAGTTTGATGGTGATGTTTTTTTCATTAGCATTAAAATTATTATGTATCATGTGTGGCCAAGTAATTTCTTGTCACCCTGTATTTACAAAAGAACTGTGTATTCTTGAAATCTTTAATTTTACCTGTACACTCAAGTACTCAGCAGTACCAGTACTTGAAATTGATTACCCTACTGCAATATTAGCCTCTTGAACCTTTGTTAAAGCATAAAAATTTAGTATAGTGAGTAATTGAAAGAATGACCATGAGTTTAACACTCATTGGAATAATTTGAGCTAATATAATTGTAGAAGTAAGACTTCCAAATTTCCGTACTTCTGAAATGTTTACTGACATTCAAAAATGAACCCTTATTTGCATCATAACATAAATTTTTAAGAATAAGGATTAGGCTACAGTTGTCAGCTGTGGTGCTGAAAACGCCATTATTAAAATATTAAAATGTAAATTATTAGCATATACACAGAGTGAATTTGCAAAACTTGTTTCAAAAAGGTTTTAAGTATTCAACAAGTGAAAAGGTAGAAGTTTGTACATTCTTTTTCTAACTGTAAAGTATGTATTAGATATAAATTGGAATGTATTGATTTTTATATACTTAAGAGAGTGGGTAAAAAAATAAAACTCTGTCTAATTTTATGATACCGCCTTTATACATGAAGATACAATAACTTATTTATTCATTTTTACTTCAGATACATTTTTTTTAAAGAAAAAAAGATTTTAATTGAAAAAATTTATTTGAATGAAATTGTTTTTTTTCTTTCAGCTAATTCTTTTACTTACTATGCCATTGTTATGATTTCAGTCATATGCCTTTGTAATTTATATTAAATTTGTTTTAGGTCACAATATGATTTTTTTTTTTTTTTTTTGATGAATACAACGCTTTGAAACATAATGGTTTTGTAATTTTTTAAAATATCGATTTCAAGTTGAATTATATTTATAAGTTCAAATGAATTATTGAAGTTTTTAAAGTTTTTGTAAAAAAATCTGATTTAAACTTTAAATGAATTGGATTTTATTTTATTTCTTCAAAACAACCTTTTTTTTTACTTTCTAATCTGTTTGTTGCTTCTGACATTGTTACTTTTTTTACAAAAAAAAAAAAAAAAAAAAACATAAGCGATTTTATACAAAAAATTTTTTATTTTACTTTTTAGAAAACTCTCACATGGGTACCATATTTTGGCTATCTGGTGTGGTTGTTAGGATCCCGAACTTTGGCAGGTTTGTTCATTTTTTACATTCTTTATAGGTGCTTAAATTCATATTTTAATTGAACACATTACATGAACAATGGACAACAACAGCATCTTGTAAATTTCCTGAGTTTTTTTGCTAACTTGTAAAAAATGGTCTCCTGAATCCAAAAATCTAATTAATTTTCTGCACAAAAACTCATTCATTACTTATTAAGCATTGTAATTGCCCCAGAAGCGCTGCGAGAAGAAACGACCCCTGATTAGCCTGACGTCATTTGTGCCAAAGTACACAATGCTCCTTTCCCTCCCAATATGTTTTTCAATGGGAGTTGAACGCTGATGCTCCCCTAAATTTCTTTATTTGTTATGTACATTTAATTTTTTGAATGAATTTTCAATGTACAAAGATTATTGTGCAATGGAACAAAGACTCTAGAAATCTGACATCTATAATTTACAGAAAATAACGTTACAAACCAGCTTTTTTTTAAAAGCAGAAATCAGAGATGTATGTGGAAGCTCAGAGGCGTGATTTTTTGGTTTATTTTTTAAGTTAGTGTTTTATAAGTGACAGCCAGGAAAATAATTTATCTTCTTCCTCTATCCATTTTCTCTTTACTGCCATTCAATCAGTGATAAAATCGTGAATGTGTTTCAGGATTTCAAATTTGATTCATAGGAACTCTCGAGCACTGATTGTGAACTTGTTCAGTATATAGAGAGGTGGGAGCTGAAGGGGATTAAAAATTGCATTCATAATACTGAGGTGTTCATATTATAGAGTGTTCAGAGTACAGAGAGGTCTGCCTATGTTAAATCTATGGAGTTGGCTAGGACCATCAAAATGTGTTCAGAATATAGGGGTATTCACATTCGAGAGTGTTCAGATAGAGGGAGTCCACTGTACTCAACTTCTTCAAAAAATAAAAAAGCTACAGATTGTGGACAAAGGATGTAAGAACAAAAATAAATACAATATGTTTCATTTTTTAAATGTTTTTGTAAAAATATGCAAAATGATGAATAGTAAATATTTTGGTGTTCTTACAGAGTATATTTCCAAGCTTACGGAAAATTTAAATAGGTTTTTGTTTTTGATTCAAATTTACTATAAAGAACATTTGTTGGCCATATCAATTTTAAAATAATACTAATAATAATTATTTTAAAGAAAAATTAAAATTGAATGAAAATAGATATTTTAGCTCAAGAAATTTTAAGGTATTATAGTTTTATAAAAACAATTTTTGCACATTTTTTTCCAAAAAAAGACACAAATTAATATTTATAAAAATGTAAGAAAGGGCCTAAAAGGTTATTGTTGAAGTTGTGAGAACTTCGAAAAATAAGTAATCTTAATAGAACACAGGACAGATAAACTATAAAAATATCTGTATAAATCAATGTTTAAGCAAAATTAAGCATGGATTTTTTTTTTTTGTTACTAAAAGAGCGATAGTTCTTTCGTATTTTCGAGCTTTAAAAAAATATATAAAAGAAAGTTGGTAAATCACTTTTCATAACTTGCTTGCATGAATATGCTTTCAAAGCAAGATTAATTCCTTGACTATAATGACTCAAGGAAATATTTAGGATTCAAGGATACATTAAGATCAATTCTTTGATTGATGTTTATGTGATGCCTTCTGTTCATTTAAAACAAATGTCTCAAATGACCATTGACCACTTGCAGGTGTGCAATCTCTCAAAATTCCTGGAAAGTCACTCCCCTTTAATTTGAACATTCTTCACTTCCCTAGGGTAAATTGGGAGAATTCTCAAAATTTTGAACAATAGCGCAAGCAAGCGCAGGAAAAGAATACAATAGTTCCTTCTGAATATAAAGTGGATTTTTTTTTTTTTTTTTTTTTTGAAGTTAAGATGTGGAACTGATAACATTCAACCATGTAATGATCACAAAAAAAAATATTTTCAACAGATTAATACAAAAAATACCTAAATAAATACCTGAACTAAACACAGAAACACCTAAAGCACCCTACATAGAGCACACGGACATTAAAGAAAGACGTTAAAGCGAAGCAAGGCATATCCCACATCACTTTTTGGAGAGTCACGTGACTCCCCCTTTCAGCGGAAAACGAAACTAATCAATTTTTAGCTGTAAATAACTTTTAAAATATCGCTCGAGATGAGACAAAAAATGTTTTCTGACGTTTTCAGGTCATTCTGAGTGTATTTAAAAAAAAAATGCTGTTGTCCATTTTGTCACCTCATTTGAGTTTTTTTTTTATGCAAATATTTCTATGTCACAGCATTGAAAACATAAAAATTCTTCCATGTTTCATAATTTTTCTTTTCCTATCTTAGATGCTGAATTCGATGCTGAAAGTTTTTAATTGCTATGGTCGTTTTGTTCCCTCAACTTATTACTGTGATCCCAATCAATCGACATGAATGATTGAAAAGAAACAAATGTTTCTTTTTGTTCATCCTATTATAACATTTTGTAAATGCGTGTATACATTATTTCTTTTTAATGTTTTTTTTTTTTTTTGGAACTCACATATTTGATTCATTACAATGGAAACCTAAATTTTCTATTTTAGTGCTGGGATTCTTATTTGGGGTATTAGCAGGATGCACAGATGTAAACTCTTATTTTCAACACATTTTGTATACAATCATATGCAAATTTTGAGCTTTACAGTCATTGTTTTATTTCGCAATATGCATTGTTTAATGTTTTGAAAAAATTCTAAAAAATGATGTCTAATTTTTGCTTTCTTAAAAATAAAAAATCATTAATACTTCTTTTTTCCTGCAATAGTTTGTGATTACCTGGGGGAACACCTAGCATGGTTTTTTGGAATTACTTCACCAAAATTTCAGTATGAAATTGATCAATATGAAAAAATGGCAAAGGAAGTAAGTAATATATACTTTACTCAACTGTTTAGATGTTAAAGCTTAGAAACTAAATATATAATGGCCTTGCATTCACATTAACTTTTTGCAGGCCCGCATTTAGGGGTTCAATTGCCCCTCCCCCTTCCCCCAACTTTGGAAAATTAATGCCTACATATATAAGTAAACAATTTTTACTGTTTTCAGGTAAAAATTGCATTGAGTACACACTTTTTACCCCCCCCCCAAAAAAAAACAATTCTGAAATGATGGGCCTGTCTTTTTTTATATAAAATGCATTCTTTCCGTATATATGACATGGTCTGGATCCATCTGGCACAATAATAATCATAAATTACACAGGTAGTCTGAAAGGCTAAACGTTGTACCTCGAAGCCCCAGAATGTTGAATTTTAATTTAATTTATTTTCACTGTTTTTCATCTATTTTGGATTTATGGATTACTACTCTTAATAAATATAGAAAACAATACACAGGGTTCGTACGGGTCATGGAAATCCTGGAAAGTCATGGAAAAAAAATAAGCCAATTTCAGACCTGGAAAAGTCATGGAAAATTGAAATTTTCATTGAAAGTCATGGAAATTAATTTCAAGTCATGGAAAAATGTCCTGAACAAAGAGAAAGTAACAGTAACTGAGGGAGCATTAGAAATCTTGAGTGATTAGTAGCTTTTATGACAGTATAGCTCATAAAAGCTATTAAAAGTGGAAAATTCCAAAACGATCCCAAAATCAAATCTGAATTTTGAAATCTCATTGCATCCACTTCTGTAGCAGCCGCTTGCCTTTTTATGCAATGTGATTTTACTGCTTGGACATCACTTATTTTGAATTTGCTGTTATTTTCAGCATTTCTTATGTTTCATATTCTGTAGTAGCAAAATTTACGTTCTTAGTTTTGCCCCGCCCACTCAAAAAAAAAAAAAAAGCAATTCAATTGCATCCGAGTTCGATTCCATCACTCATAGGAACTTTATTATTAAATTTATCAGAGTTTATCTTAATTTGTTGAAGGTTTGAGAAAATAAAGATATTTAGTCAGGCGATAGAATACAGAAAAAGAGGAATTATAATTCTCTAAAACAGTAGTGTCCAACATACCGGCTGCAAAACTAATCCATGCCACCCACTGCTATGTTCAATGTCATTAATCAAACATGTTCTGGAATTTCTGAACCTAATAATTTATATGCATTTGAAAATGTGCAAAGAAGTAAACAAAACAAGTATACTTTTGAAACAAAAGATTGATTCATAGCTGAATGGTTTTTTCAATAAAGATGTAGTTTAGAAACATAAAAAACAAAACTATGTGGCTTTACTTTAAAGAACCAAAATACTGTCATGTGGATGATTAAATGCACTGTTGACTCTAAAAGGCAACTTTAGAAGCAAATTTATTGAAAGTTAGTGATGACTCATTCAACCTTTGCCCCATTCAATATCATTCTGCCTGTTTATAAAAAAAATCAGACATTTAAGCATCACCATATTTGTTCCACTGCATTTTAACTTTACTTAAATTTATGATGAAGACAAATAAGAATAGTTTAGTTTTTTAAGTGTACACTTACATTTTTTTCATTATGAGTAAGTGCTTCAATGAGACTGTGGCATTCCATGTAAACGTTTTGATAATGCTCATTTCCAAAAATTAGCAAGTTTGAGATTAAATAGTGCTATTCTCTTTGTGTAATGAGGTCATGAAAATTTTCATTGAAGTCATGAAAAAGTCTTGGAAAAGTCATGGAATTTTTTCATCCAAATAGAGTATGAACCCTGAATACAATGCACAATCTAACATAGTGTTTCTCAATTTCTTTGATAAGTAGAACCCTTTTTATTGTGTACTGTTTACGTGGAACCCCTGACTTTTTCTTTTACAGTATACTTTGAATGAAACAATTTGTTTGTAATAATGCGTAAAGTGATTTCAAATAAAATCTATTGACTTCAAAAACTAAGAAAGAAATTCATAAAATATTTTTAAAAACAAAATTTTAATAACCCAAGCAAAATTTTCAAGTTTAAACTCCAAAGAGATGAATGGCACTGTTTTTTTTTAAATTCTTGCAGGTATTCCTTGTATGCTTGATGCTTTGTGGATGCAAGTTGAAATTTCAGATCAGTGTCTCGGCTTTAAGTCTTCTGTAGTACTTATTTTTGTCGACACGAAAGTAAAAACCACTAGTTGCAAATGATAAAAGTGCTACACATTGTAAAAATTCGCCTTTTAATTTGTATCAGAATTACATAAGCCGCATTAAATTTAAATTTCTATTACATGGTAGGCACATGGTTCGTACGCTCCTCCAAAACTTCTTCATTTAGGAAATTTTTCCGAACGGCCCTTGAAACTCTTTCATTTTGGTTTTTTCTCCTTCTGTTTTAGTTCAAGATTACATAATCTTCCTCTATGACAGTAACATAAAATACTGCGATTGACAACTTAACTTTGTCGCAAGAGTGAAGGTATACGGGCGAATTTAATGTAATAATTTTGTATATTTATTTTTTTCATAAAGATGTGATTTACAAATTGATCATAGAAGTCGTAAAAGTTGAAGGTGAAAATATTATTATATGACTAAGACATTTCATAAATGAAGTAAAACATGCTTAAATGGTGCTTGTCTTTTTTTTCCAAGTTTTATGATTATTGTTTTTTCCTCCACCACACTCTCAGCAACATAAGTCAGGTTCTCTAATCATTATTTAAATATTCAAAAATACATATTAAGTGATTAAGTGTACTATATTAAGTGATTGTGTTTAAAAAAAAACAATTGTTTAGTAAATTGCAGTTATGATTTTGTAAAA
Source organism: Uloborus diversus (assembly GCF_026930045.1). NCBI lineage: Eukaryota > Metazoa > Arthropoda > Arachnida > Araneae > Uloboridae > Uloborus > Uloborus diversus. Next base: position 188,750,934 of record NC_072732.1, on the reverse strand, counting down.
AGAGCAATGCTTTGAGGGGGAGACGGGTTCATGAAATTCTGACACAGGGGGAAAGAGAGAGGGTGACAATAAGTGACATCACACAGTTATTATATCAATATGATTATAAAAAATATGACATGTGACAAGAGGAAGAGTAAGGTGAAGTGTGACAGAAGGGAAGGGAGTCAAATATGTTGAAAAAAAGTACGACAACATTTAATGACAGCCCATTAGTACTCCTTCAAAATCTCATTTTACTCCTCCAAAACTCCTTCATTTTATTTTTGAAATTGAGTACGAACCCTGAGGTATTATAGCAGCCAGAAATTTGGTCTGAAAAGGGATTTTCAGTCAAAAGTCTTTTCAATCAATTCATATTACCATACTAGGATTGTAAAAAATATAGCTTAAAAAAAAACAAGGATTGTGGTGGTTATTAGCATTTTCTCGCACACCTGCAAGGATGGATCAGATTTCATTTTAATAAAAGTTAAGTACCCTTATACTGATCTAACTCTGAGGTCGTACATTAACAAAAAAAATTCTGTTTTTAATCCACAATTCATTTTGATGTTTTCTCTACTCTTCAGTTAGAAAATACTGATTAAAAGCTTCACTCAAACCTTATGGATGTTCCATATTTGTTTTAATTAAAATGTCTCCTTATTTCAATACATTCCTCTTCTACATTATTTTTTATTGTTGGAAAAGAATCAACATCATTGGAATGCAAATAAAATTTCCAAACTACTATCTTTTTCTTGAAAGAACAAATTTTTGCATGAGTAGTTTCCTGTTTTCCCTGAAGAGCAATACGAAACTCATTCAAAAATCATTTAAAACTAGAGGACGTTGTTCTGTTCAAACTTTGTAAATTGAAAAGTTAAAAAAAATTCAATAAACTATCAAGTGTTTGAATAGTTCTGTTAAAAAAATAAGTTAAAAAAATGTTTTTAAAAAAAATGTTTTAAGCATATTTGGTGTTACAGAATGCGTATATGTATTACAACTTGATTTATTTAATGCCCACTAGGCAGTTGTTTTATTAACTTTTTTTTTTCTTCCCGTACTTGATAGTTTGTTCCTTCAACCATACTCAAAGGATAAAAAGCGTCCTGGATATTGAGTGCAAAAATCTAACTACCCATCTGGTACAAACGGGAAATCCCGCTGCAACATCCCCTATATGAAAAAAAATAAAACAATCAAAAGGATATCGTTGAAAAAATTATAAAGGTAAAAACAGTTCTCTGAATAAAGCAAAAATCACTCATCCCCCCCCTCCCGATGTAAAATGAACATTCTTCAACTTAAATGACTAAAAACTCTTTAAAAATAAAAAATTCTTTGCAATTTGAAATATTTCACCAAATTAAAAAAAAATACAATAAATTACATTAACAGTAGCTTTAAAATGTAAACAAATGATCACGCAACTCTATTGTTTATAGCCAAAGTCGCCAAGTCACCACGTTACTGTAATCCAGCCATCAATGAGCGAAGCTAACTCCAACCGATTAGCGGTCCGATCTTTTGAACGAAAACTTTTAAAACTTCATATATGGCCTAATTTGCTATTTCCACCAAAGATAAAGATCTTCCACTGCACTGATCTTTTGTGTACAGAACTACCCTGTTGTCTGGACGAAAATAAAATTTGTTTTGTCTTTAAATTCCATCATCTTTTCCTTTAATAATGTACTGATTAGTTTGATAATCCTTAAAGTATTCGTGACATTGGTGCTAAACCTCAGATGGATTTCAACTGAGAAACAAATGTTGCTACTTGCTAGGTACGGTACTGATAATTTGGTTAGGCAAACCTAAAGCACTGATCCGGTCACATGGTTCAACTACGACCACAGAACACACCTTTTGTGTAAATCTTCCAGTACTTTAAAATATATCTCGGGACCTAAAATCGTTACTTTCAAAAAATGAAGACTTGACTCTCTCTCTCTACGTTTTATCTATTCTCAATTGATATATCACAGTAGGAAATTTCATTAAAAAAGCAGAGCTGGCTTTCTTATTGTCCTTTGGCAACGTGTTAAATATTTATTTCAGTTCTTGCTCAACAATAGGATAAAATAAATATTAATTATTTGGGAGATATAACCATCCAATGTTTAAATTAATTAATTAACAAAAACGTTTCCAATTTGATCCATCGCGCTTCTAAACCATGCTCCCCACAACTTAATTACACACAATAAATTTGATTAAAATTGGTCCAGCCATTTAAAAGCCTTACAATGACAAACGTCTGCACAGGAGATTTTTATATACATACCTGCCAACCTCCGAGAAAAAAAATCCGAAAGATTTTTTTATTTTTATCCACAAGATTTTAACGCAAAATAAAATCAAACAGCACCCCTATCCTCTTTACATTTAACAATATATTAGTTATGAATTTCATATCAATTGAACTTACTTTCGTTTAGTAAGTATTACTTTTATTGCTTTCTTTAAAAGTTTGGAAATAACATTTGGTACTCATTTTAAAAACAGAACAAAGCACAAACAGCTCGAACTGAGAGAACGAGAAGATAATCGGCGCCGAAATTGTGCCCCTAGTTGCCAGGCGCGACGCTTGCTTTGATTGGATCCCGATAAAGTCATGCGCTGTATCACTCCGTGACGTCATAATCTTGCCTCACTTCTTCTGCCATTCTCCTACGGCAACCTTTCCTTGGCTACTTGGCCTAAAACGTTCCACAAAAGAATCGTTAGCGCCAAAATTGGCGAGAGACAATTTTTTTCCTACAAAACGTGAAAAATCCGGAAGATTTTGCTCATAACCGGAAAAACGGAAAAGGAAATAAAAATCCGTAAAACTTCCGGGAAATCCGGAAGGCTTGGCAGGTATGTATTCAGATAGGCAATTTTAGCTAGCCAATGTTAGTCTAAAATTTGCTTTCACAATTCAAAACTCGAACCTTGTTAGTTGGTCTTAAAATACGGGTATCTTTCCTCGAGAAACCATCTGACTTCTGTATGTAAAGGAAGAGATATATGTACACATCCCATGTTCTAACCTTATAGTATTTAGGGTAAACACTCATTTAGGGGCCGAGATTTTGTAAAGTTGATGAGTTTGGGGATTTTATCAATATCAGTCTTAAATTTAGGGGATAAGAATTTTTAGCAGCGAATGCTTATGTGTGAATCCACCAGTGGCTTCTTGAACAGTTTTAGATTTGGCATTATTTTAATAAGCTGTACAACCATGTTATTTATGCCATTCATGACCCTTACTATATCACTACAGAAATCAATGCAATTGTGGCATGAAATTATATTGTCTTGAAGAAGAAAGAGATTCGATTTTGATTTCGATTCTGAGTCACAACTGACTACAACTGTATATATGTCGAGGACTGCATACTAAGTGCCTTGCCTCCATTATTTTTTATACCGATAGATGGCAGCACCATCACCGGATTAAGAAAGAGATTATTAAATATTTTGTATCCAATATCATGTTCTGTGCTGATTAGCATCACAGATGATTCTTCACTATTTCATTTTAATATTAAAAACTATTGATGACAATAAATATATTCAATTAAGAAGTAGTGCTTCAAATTTGCATACTTAAATATGCAGGTTCATTCTTTTGAGTTATTAAAAATCATCTATTATTTTTTTTAAAATATTATTTAAGATATAAAAGGAAGTGGTGTAGTGACCACACTAGTTTTTTTTTTTTTAAATGTAATTTGAAACTTAGGAAAATTTTTAAAACCACTAAGAAAAGTTTTGAAACTGATTAATATTAATGCAGCAAAAACTCTTTGAAAAACTTCAACTGCACTGCTTTTTTCCTAGGGTGAATTTTTTCATTAAATCATAGTATTTGAAGTTATAACTTCACTTCAAGAGTTATTCATCAATAAACTTGAATTTATTATTACTATTGCTATTATTATTTTGTGGTTCCAAATTTATCTGCTCAACTGAATTAAGGATAAATGTTACTATTTCTTACAGGGATGAGGTATTTCAAATGTAGAAGTAGAAAAAGCCATATTTATTTTCCTTATTTTTCTATGGATGTAAACATTTTAATGTTTTTTTCTTTTCTAACCCTTCCCTCATGAATGTTTTAAAGTATATCTAAAAATATAGAAAATAGTTTATAAAGGTACCGAGTCCTATGAATTATACTGTATTTTTTCAATAAGTTAGTTTTAAAACATTTTCAAATTTTATGACTACCACCATTGGAAAAGCTATTTCTCTTCTTCTAAACTATTTGCTACCGTTCATCACCAAACATTTTCACTCGATTTTTTTCCTCATACGAGATATAGTAAACTTCTTTAGATACAAAATCTATAGTGATAAAGCAAACATTTGCAATGAAAGTTGACTGTGTTCTAGAGAGACTCCAGAGCAGTGATTATTGACTTGTGGTCTGCAAACAACTAGTGCAAACTAATTTATATCATTCAAATTTCATTTTTATAGTTGTTATTACATTTATTAAAGAAAACTTTGGACTTTTCTCATTTTACTTAATACAATTGCTGTGAAATAAGTTTTAAGTCTTGATTTAACTACTTATTTCACAATGAATTGAGCTAAAAGTGTCAAAATTTCTGATATTAATGCCAACTTATGGTACATTTATTATTATTTTTTTTTAAGGTAAAGGCTTTAATTCTTATATCTTTTTAAAACTTATTCCATACTAGGCAGTGTTGTTTATTTGTATGTACTTTGAAACTTCCTTTTCTTATAGTACATGTGCTAGCTGGTACAAAAAAGTTCCTGAAATCTCAAAGTGATAATTTGTGTTTAATTAGTAAAAAAAAAAATGCAATTAGCTGGTGATTAAAATCAAACCATTACTTTTTATATCTAATGCAGGGATGCACAACCTATGGCCCGGGAGCCAAAAGTGGCCCGCAAAGCTTGTTGAATTGGCCCCTGGCAAGTTCTTTAAAAAAAAATAGGATATTTTTATTTTTTTTAATATTTTTAAAACTAATTTGTGAAATATTTTCTATTTATTATTCAATTTTGCAATTTTTAAGTAAAAATATCAAGCTACAAATGCATTACAAGATTCAATGTGCAATTTTATGATTTGCCCCCCCCCCCCCCCCCAACTTACTCAGTTCCTGTCTTTGTGGCCCACTGTCTCAAAAAGGTTGTGCATGCCTGGTCTAATGCATGTGTTGTTTCAACAACTTATCAATCTATGTTTAATAATAACCACCACGTATAACAATAATAATGCATTCTTAATCAAACACTTAAGAAAAACAAATTTTTATATTTCGTTTTAGGAGGAAGAATTAGAAAAACGAGTTTCTGCAGAAATGGCAGGATGGAAGTCGAGTGATACAGGAGACGAACAAAACAAAACGATAAAGCAGCAGCCACATTCTGCTGGCTTGACGTGTAGCACAAAGCAAGCAGAAAGTAGGATTCTAGTCTCTACTTCAAAAGATATGGACTCTACTTCTCAAGTTCCAGAAAAGTGCTAATTTCTCATTTCCTAAAGTATGCATTTTGGACTTTTTCTTTGTGACTTTGGATATGTTTTGATGAAATTTTTGTGAAGTGTTGTGATTAAACCAAAGTTACATTATTTCATGAAATGTGTGTGATATGCTGCTAGATCGTGCCTATTTCTCATTTAAACATATGTTTCAAGTATTTAGTTAGCTTTATAGGATGAGTATTATAATGCACCTATTTGTGTGCCTTCACAGGAAGTTAAAATTATTTTCACTATCTTTTTAAACCAAGAACTTGACTATTAATGTTCATTCATAGTGCTGATCTAGTATTCAAATATTTGCCATTTTTCTTGGAGTAATATTCAAGTTATTGTCTTCATGGGTGCAAGTTTGGTGATGTGTTCAAGACGGAAAATATTTCCAGCCTCTCCCCCCCCCCCCATCATGTGTGCTTAAGAAAAAATTTATGTGTATAAATGTTGGACATTTTAAATATGCCAGTTTTGGAATCTGTTTGATTTTAAAAATTAAGCTTTTGACTTTTATAACAACATGAACTTACTTAAAATACACCACCAGCTCAGTTATTCCATCCGAGGACTGCAGTTTCGTGCTTTTTAGCACTCATCAGCCCGGAATAGGAATCACATGAGCTGAAGGTGAAAAATCTCTTAAGGGAGCCAAGAGAACTTACTACAAAATCAAAACTTACTACAAAAACATGAACTTAGTTTAAATTGTAATATTTAAGTTTTCTGATATCGTAACTCTAAAACCCCGCCAATAACGGGGGGTCTGGGGGCTCTACCCCAGATTTTTTTAAAAATTGAAATCCAAAAAACGCAATGATAGGCCATTTGGTAAAGTTCAGGGAAAAGAGGGATTCAAGGACTCTCTTAGATCAATTTTTTCAAACTGATAGTCCCAAAATCACAATATTGGGCGACCTTCAAAAGTATTAGCAAAAGAGGTGGGGGGGGGGGGGGGCGCTCTGAACTCTCCCCAAAATTGAACATAACGACATTGTACTCCATCTTCCATAACGTTTATACGCTTTTTGACTGCATTATTGAAGGGATGAAGTTCAGGAACTCTCCTTCAGCAATATTTCGAAACTGAAGTTACAAAAACGCAATTTTAGACGATAATGGATAATGTTAGTTGTAAAAGCGTTCGGGGCTCCCCGCCATTAGTCTATTGCCGATCGTAAACATATTTTTTGCAGCAATAAAATGCTTGGGACATAAGATTTTCACTTTTGCAACATAAATTAGATACGATCGGAAAGCCTAACCAAGGTAGCGCCAACAAACCAGAAAAGAAGGGGAGGGGGGAAGGGTATGGGCGACTACTGGCACCATTCCCCCATACAGTCTTCATTTGAAAAAGAAGTCTTTATAAGATAGCAGATGCTGAAATTAGCCATAAAAAAACCACTTCAGTGAAGTAGATACATTTTTTAAACAAGGTACACTTTCCAGTATTCATTAATTAAAAAAAAAAAAGCAATAGGGGAACTGAATGCTCACCCCCAGGGAGGGCCCTGAATCAAATCCCTCTTAAGGCACTCAAATATAGCCTAAAGTGGCCTTTTAAATATTTCATCTTCGAAAATTTATCGGAAGAGAACTCCCGAACCCTTCTTCTGAATTCACCACAAATATTCTAAATTTGAGTTTTAATGCTTCAGTTTCTAAATTTATTTCTAGGAGCAATAACCTCCTTACCTACATACATGACTTATGACCGCCTAAAAGTTTTAATATTTTAATTTCGGAAACATTTAAAAGAAGCTTCCTACTTCCTTCCCCCTTAAGTCATCCAAAGATAGCCCAAAACAGAGCTCTTAAAATTTCAGAAACGGAAATATTTCGAGCTGGGTGACGAAATACCCACCCCCTCCTCTTTGTGTTTATTAAGGGCACTGTAAGTTTCTGTTTAAGATTTATTTTTCTACTGAAAGACTTCAATTTCCAAAAAGTTCCGAGAAAGACCTCCGAATCCCCTAACTCTAAACTCACTCAACAATAGCCAAAACAGCATTTTAAAATTCAGCATGGAGAAATTTTCGGGGGAGAGAGCCCCCCCCTCCCCGAACTCCTTCCTTTAAGTTCACTAAATTTGACTTAAATTTACGGTTCCCCCTTTTAATCACCGAAATTTTAAGAATTTAAGTTCTTAACTTTATTGAGAGAAAGTCTTGGAATTCCGTCCTCTTAAGTCTCTCAAAGATTACTCAAAGCTGAGTTCTGAATGCTTCAGCTTTGAATTTTTTTCTGGGAAGGGGACACGGAACCCCAAGATCGTCTACAGTCTAAAGGTTCGCTTTTACAACTCCAGTTTCGGAATTTCGCCTAAAGAGATTCCCCCCCCCCCTCCCCTCTTGAGATTGCCAACGACATCCTGAAAGTTTTAAGACTTCAATTGCAAACACCTTTCGGGAGAGGATCCCAAATTCCCTTTCTCTTAAGAAATTTAAGTGCAGCCTTAAATAGTTTTTAATACATCAGCTACAAAACATTTTCAGGTTAGAACACCAAAACCATCTCTCATCAATTCGCTAAATATTGCCTAAATTACTATTTTTAAGACTCCAGTTTCTGATTTTTTTTAAAATTTCCCCCTCCCCACTTTTACATCATTAAGGATAGTCTAAACATTTTTGACTTTTAAATTTTAAAGAGTTTGCAGAGGAAAAATTCCAAACCACTCCTAACTTCAAAAATGACTTTGAATTCAGTTTTTCGATATTTTATTATGGAGCCCTTGAGTAGCCTCCTGCCTCCTCTTAGAATATCCAAGATACTAACGTTTTAGGACCTCAGTATCGTGGGTTAATTTGCGGACTTTTCCTCTTTGCAAGAGCAGCGTTTTTTTCAAATTCGTGATGCCGTTAGTTTTTCTCGTTTCCTTTTCTCTTCCCCCACCCCCTCCTTCCATATTTCCATTCTAGCGAGTGTTAAATTGAAAGACATTGGAATTTAGTAATTCCTCAAGTCTTAGAATATTTAACCAGCAACATGTCAAACATTCAGGAACAGTTGCCCATCAGTGTTTCAAACCAGCTTGAAATCCCTACCCCCCCCCCCCACCCCCGATTCTTTTCAAAATTCCCATTTTCATTAAAATCTTTGAAGTTCCTGATAGTTCCCGTTTTGCCTGTGTGGTATGTGGACGCCCTTTGCTGTGGCGTAAACATTTCATCCCGTCAGCAATCACTCTCAATCGGTGATTCAGATTTAACTCTTACGACATTTTTTGCAAAAAAAAAAACCCCACAAATGAAAAAACGAAAGGATGATCAAGAGAAAAGGCTAAATTTTCAAATAGAGACGATAAATCAGGGAGAATAGTGAGCAACTCCGCGGTCTGCAATGCAGTGAGCTGGAACTAACAAAGCAACCTAAAGCAAGTCAAACGGCGCGAGTCTAAAGCCACTTCTCCAAAAGCACGTTGCAAACAAAACAAAAACAAGCCCATGGCGGAAAATCGAGAGAATGTCGATGTAAATTCGTGGTTATGGAACGGTACAGTAATTAAAGCATATTTTTCAAATACTCAATTTTTCTTTTTTAAGTAACTTCTTAAAACTGCAGGAAAGTCATCGAAGTTCTTTCCTTCCCGACCTCCGTCTCGGAAATTTTGTCCAAGACGGAAATCCGTCCTGAGACGGAAGGTCTTGCACCCATGATTGTCTTAACAGAGCAGCTTAGAACACAAAAGCAAAGTTTTTTCTTTCATTGAATTTCGTTGGGAAAGTTTGACCGCGGAGAGATGGCAGATGACCTTGAAGTGGAAGCATTTGTAGTAGGTAGAATAAGCCAGAAAACGCTGAGAAGTAAGAGGTGTGTTCTCCCTTATCCTATCGATTACAATAACCTCTTAAAAATGATACCGCTTCAAGCTTATCCACCACCTGTGTGTAGTCAGGCTTTATTTAATGTTTGTGTAATAACTGAAACAAGCAAGTCTGAGTAAATACTTGCATTTTTTTGCTCTTGGGTAGCAGCCAGATCTATATACTTCTAATTTTAAAGTAAATTATTACCTTAATGTTTTTGCATGCCTTGCTTTACTAAACCTCAAAAACAATGTGAAGTATATACTTTCAAATCAAACATTCTATATGTAAATGATCTTAAATAAAAGACATTTTATTAACAAAAATAATTTCTCTTATGTACATAATTTTCAGATCTTGACAACAAAGCATGAGATTCAAGTTGATTGATTTTTGGTTTAGAATGTTATTTTACTCTTTGCCTTTCTTTATTCTGAGTAGACTTAGAAATCAATTCCACTACCTTCATCGCACAAGTAGGTATCTTAGTACCTGAAAATGATAATTTTAGTTGTTTAAATCCAATACTGTTAAACTAAGTTGTAAGAAACATTCTATAAGAAAGGACTGCTCCAAGAGCTTTAAATGTTCCTGATCTTTATTTGATAGAACTGCTTCTGATCGGCACATTTTTAAGCACTAGAACCCATGATTTGTTAACTTTTTTAATTTCTTCTTTTCAGTTCATATTATTTGGAAGTTATAAAGCTTCTTCGTGAAGATAAGTTATAAGAAAGCACTTGAGGCTCTTGGAAAAGAAGCTAGTGTCCAGTAGCAATAGTGTTCAGCAATGGCCAACTTCCGAGAATGTTTCAGGTAACAGTGTTATTCATGGTTTTTTCTTCCTTGAACAAAGTTACATTGGATTTTGTATACCCATGCAGCTGAAAAGAGATCTCCAGCATCCTTTGCTAAATGAACAGCTTGTTACAGTTTCGATGTTTGCTTGTATATAGTCTTGATGTATGGATGCCTCAATTGCTGAATCAATTAACTCCACTTTTTTAAAAAAAATCCTCATTTCTGCTTTAAAAGTGCTTTATGAATGCTTAGAATGAATTTACATTAAAGTTTTGGATCAGTATCTGACCATTTAGCACCGGGGCCTATTTACTCCTATGAATAACACCATCTTCTTCATAACTATTCTCTACTTCTTGTTTTATAGGGTTAATCGATTCGGCAATTGAGGCATGCATATGTTAATGGAAAGTTTCCTGTGTAATTAGTGATATTCTTAAGGTGAGGCTAAAATGTCTTGCATTCAGCCTTTATGTTTCAAGGGTTTACAAATCCAAGATTTTACATGTCATCTTAAAGCTTCTGATTTCTACTGCTGTTAGGTGCTTAATTTCTTCCCTCAAACACTTATTTTCTCTCTATTTTTTCTTGTTGGTCCAATGAAGAAAGAGAAGTTAGAGAGCATTTAAGGATTTGAAAGAAGAAATTAAGAACCAAACAGTAGTAGAAATTGGGGAAGCTTTAAGACCACATGTAAGATCTTGAATGAGACCATGTGAAACATTGAACTTAGAGGCAAGGTAATTTTGTCTTTTATTGAGAAAGTTACAGATAGCACTAGGATGCTTAAACTTCAACAGAAACAACATCAAGACTGCAACAAGCTTTTCATTCCCCAAAGGGGTCATTCCTTGCCAAATCAATGAATTTCTGAAATTGACCCATCATTGATTTCTACAAAATTTACAAGTTTGAGCCTATCCACGTGATGACAGAATTTTTTTTTTTTTTAAAGATTTTTTTGACCAATAGTTTGTGTAAAACCCTCAAAGTATTTAAAAAATGGCAAAAAGCGACACTTTGGTTGTTGCAAAAGATCGTTTTTCTCGAATCCTATAAGAGCTAGAGTGTCATACTAGGTATCGGTTTAAAGCTCTTTTAAAAAGCTTTCACACGATATGTCACTTGACCAGGTTATGTGACATCATTTTTTTACAAGGTCATGCACATCACCATTTGACTTTGAATATTTTAAAAAGTTGATTTTTTCAAAAATCTGAAAAAAGAATGCATTTTTTGCTTACTGATGTGGTCTACCCAAAGGTAAAAAATTTTCGAATACTACACCAATGGGATCATACTGAAAATTAATATGAACTACTTCGATTCTGCAGAATAATGCAATTTTCCCTTGAAATGTGAATTTCAAGTAACCTTGCCAAGTGACATATTGTGTGAAAATGTATTAAAAGAGCTTTAAAATGACACCTGGTATGACACTCTAGCTCCGATTTAAGCTGAGAAAAAGGAATTTTTATAACTACCAAGATGTCACTTTTTGCCACTTTTTGAGTACTTGGGGGGGGGGGGGGTCTCACACAAAAAACTGGTCAAAATAATCTAAAAAAAATATTTTTTTTATCATCATGTGGGTAGACTCAAACCTGTAAATTATGTAGAAATCGACGATGGGTCAATTTCAGCGATTCGTTAATTTTGCGTGGAATGACCCAAAATGCTAGATAATTGAGCTGCAGTGATGTACAAGATATCATGTAACAGGTCAAGTTTAGACTGCTACTACAGTAAGAAACATTGATATTGGAAGAAAAAAGCATGAGACACATTGCCACATGAAATATCCTCAGGCGTCGGCCATCAATGAACACTCTGTACAGGTTAAACATATAAATAAAGCACCACAATTTTTCTTACAAAAACAATCACCTAGTGAAGAAATTACAACTTTATGCACAAGGGTTATGCAAAAGTAATACATACTGCAAATTTTAGTCTTTCAATGTAGTCATCAGCAGTGTATACAACCCATTTCCAACGATGTGGGAATCTTAGGACGTCTGTTCGCTCAATGGTTCTAATGGAAGTCTATTGCTACAAGAATTTCTCAAACAGTTCTGGAGCAAATGCCACGTTGTTTCTTTTGTCTTAGGAATGAAGTCAAAGTAATAAAAGTTAAGACTTTCACGTCCAATGTCAGTAATATTAAAAGATTCCGGGCTGTTGTGCCGTGGTTTGAGTGTAATAACTCCAAACGTTTTGACTGTATCTGCAGTGATCATCTTCAGCGGCAGCATAGACAAAGCTTCCGGGGAAGCAACTGCTTAGAAACTGATGCAAGTATTGAAGTGTTGTTAGTATTTCTGAGGGAAAAGTTACGTTCTAAGTTCTGGTCTGGAATTGGCTGATGCACGTTTGTTCTCATTTCAGGTTGGCTGTAGCTAGAGCTCTCTTTGTTCTGGTCGGGGATTGGTTGCTGGAAGTTTGCTTTTGTTTCTGGTTGGCTGAAAGTTTATGCTATTCTGATGGCTAAAGGAGAAGAAACAAAATCTTCAGCCAACCAGAAACGAGGGTGGATGTTCATCAGCCAATTCCAGACCAGAACCAAGAGGGCACTAACTCTTCTCTCATAAACTGACAACACTTCAATACTTGCATCAGTTGCTAGGAAGTTGCTTCTCTGGAAGCTTCGCCCACGCTGCCACTGAAGATGATCGCTGCAGATGCGGTCGAAACTTTGAGTTATTACACTCAAATCACGGCATAACAGCCCAGAATTTTTTAATATTATTGAAGCCGAAGCACTTAGTGATTTGACGTGATTCCCAAGATGAAGGAACCATTTTGGCATTGGCTTCCCAACTGTTCCAGAGATTCTTGTGGCAGAAGCGCTCCATTAGAACTATTAACAGTAGAGGAGCTGCTACAGGTGCCCTGCAACTTCCATGTTGTTGAAAACAGGATGTATACAATGCTGATGACTGTATTGAAATACTAGTAATAAATGTAAATAAATAAGTTCCAACCATCATATATCTTTTTCTTTTGAATTCATTTTTGCTCTGAAGAAGCCTGAGACATATCAGGCTAAACAAGAACCAGCAAAATTCTGGATAGAAAAAAGCTTTCAAATGAGAAATATAGTCATATAGTTGGTGATTCCTTTTGCACAGATTGATATTTGCGATAACCGTGTATGGAAATTATCAACTTTACTGATTTTAACCGTGGGTTTGGTTGTGAAAATAAGCATATTGCATGAATTTGGTTCATCTTCATTGAGACTAACCACACAAATTTACCAGCAGTCAAAAATTGGCATCATAAACTGGATGTCTTGTTTTGTGGCAATCATGTCTTTTAAGCAAAACTACTACAAATAATTATAAGAGAAAGTACGGAAACGCTATTTGACACAAAACTCAAGGAACTAGAAACTAGCTGATATTTTCCCCAATTCCAATAATTTCTCAGATGGGAATAGTTTACAATTTAAGCCAATTTATTTTCTAATTCCTTGAGCTTTGCATCAAAGGGTCTTTACGTTCTTTCTCTTATAATTATGTGTAGTTGATTTTGAATCACAGCCATAACTGAAGCTTGCAAACCCAAAAATAACAGAAAAAAGGAAAATAAATGAAAATAATGATCTATACTTTATATTTGTGGTTTTTAATTAATTTATTTTATTTATTTATTTATTTATTATTATTTTTTTTTTTTTTTTTTGAAAACTCAGGTAAACTTTTGCTAAAGATTTCAAAAATAAGCATTTTTAAGTCTCCTAGGGTAAAATTTTGAAGCAGTACAAATGAGTACAATGTTTTTAAAACACTCATTTAAATTAAAATTGCAAAAAATCTAATTTTTGTGAAGTTTGAGAAACACCATTAACAGTTTAAAATAATTAAAAACTGATAAATAAAAGTGTACAAACCCTGCTCAAGCACATCCATAATAATTATAACTTCAAAAGTGAAAACAATAGAATGAAGTTTGATTGAAAAACGAGGTTGTTACAAAGAAATACAACCAGTACATGAGAGTGCTACTTTCCAACTGCTGGTAAATTTGTATGGTTAGTCTCATTGAAAAGGAAACACTTCCACATAACATCATGTTTATCCACATGTTTTGAGACTCAAAACCAACAATAATAAGTTAAGTTGACCATTTCGATTCAAGGCCAGCTTTTTGGTTCAAATACTAGGCTGCATGCCACAAAAGTTTTGGTATTTAAATCAACCTTTTTTTTTTTTTGATAGCTTGAAATTTCATTTTTTAAAAGGGGTGTTGATACAGTTAAATTTCTCTAAGGCAAGGGTTTCTTTGAATTATCACAGATATGATGAAGATTTGAGGGAAAAAAATCAAATGATAAAAATTCAGTAAAAGAAACCTTAAGTACAGAATGTCATTAGTAAAGTGGGTGAGAACTGAGAACATTAAGATTTAAATATTTCAAAAAATACCTGGGCCAAATACAGCAGCAGCTCCAGCTTCAAACAAAAAGTCATAATCTTGAGGTGGGATAACACCACCCACAAAAATCAGAATGTCACTAGAAAATAAAAGCAATTATGAGTATTAAAATATGCAGCAAACTTATGGCATTAAGAATGATATTACAAAAATTCAAAAAGCTTTACTTCCGATTCAGATCTTTCAATGCTTTTGCTAACTGTGGAACAAGAGTTCTATGTGCTGCTGCTAAACTGCTTACACCTACAGCGTGAACATCTGCATCAACAGCTTGTTGAGCAACTTCATCTGGGGTCTAAATAAAAAGTTTGAGTGACAGGTGAAATAATTTAATTTAGAAATAATATTCAAATAGAAAGTTTGTATCAAACTTAAAAACAAAATTTAAATAATTTTTTGTTGATAAATAAGATAGATATGATGTGGTTTTTGACAATACCATGAATGGATTTCCACTAATTTCAGTTCTTTTAACTTAAAGTAAACAAAATGTGTCACTAAAACTAATAATACAAATAAATTGAACTCTTAAAAAAAAAAAAAATCAATAATGATTTAGGTTTGTATTTCATTAGCTAAGCATTAATACAGCTTGTGATTAACTTAATTCTGTTTAACTTAAATGATAGGTTTTGAGTTGAGTTACTTACAGAATTGAGGACTAAATTATCAAAAGGGAACATATCCATTTTCAAAAATGTTCGGGGGGGGGGGGGGAGAAAAACAAATTAGGATAAGAGCAAAACAGTGTGATTAACTTCTCTGGGTACAGAATGAAGCACAAAATCAAAGCAAATAATGGCCCAGAATAAAAAATGTTTGTGTAAAAAAAACAAGGAGATATTGCCATCTTAATTTTGAATATGTGCGCTTTTGAACGAAAACCTGAATGATGAAAATTCCAATTTCACCAAAACTCTAATATTTCACCTTCTCATATTCTCTTATCAAAGTACATGAACCTAAAAGTAGTGGATTCAAATTTGAGGATTTTTAACATGTGTTCCTTTGGATCTAAAAGTCTTCATAGAACAGATTCTTTCAGATCTGTCCCCTTTTATTCAAAATAAAATGGGCAAAGGACGGATTTGTTACCTTTTGATCAAAAAGCTTCACTTTACCCTTAAATAAAAAGAGTTGTTTTCTATGTTTGGACTTCTTGAGAGTAAGTGATTTGATAAAGGTCATCTGAAAGATTTAGAAAATGTCATAAAATGAATTTTTCTAAAAAGTGAATATGTTCCATTTTGATAAATTACTCCTCGACTATGAAAACATCACCATTATTGGAAGGGTCATCTTGTCACAATTAGTAAATTAAAACAGAGATAAATAGTTCTACATTTAACTAATCTTCATGTTACAGCTATTCGTATATATCTTCAATACTCAATGTTAGTAACATTAAAATATTCACATGCCAATATGATTTATAAGCATTAGGGTCATTCATGGTCACTTTGATCCAATTTTTCTATTTTTAACTGCCCTGCTTGTATTTTATTAACATCGATTTATTATACTGCCGTATATTGCACGAAAACCTGGAAAATAGACCTTATAATCTTGCCAGCAAAGTAGGGCTCTAGGCCTTTTGCAGTTTCTTATAATGTCAAATATGCTAAAATTTTTAATTAGTGTACAGTTAACCCACATGGTTCGAAGTTACCCTAAATAATTGTATATGAAATACATCTGTAATTTTATTTAAAACATGTGGTACCCGTGCAACTTTGCTCATAGTAGAAAATTAAAAAATCATTTGGCTTGCATATATATTTACAAATAATGGATGATGGAATTTCTCGCCAATATGCTGTGTTAATTTACTGGCCCAGGTTATAGTAATTTTATCTACCAGGTTATAGTAATTTACACGTCTATGTTATGATAATTTGCTTGGTAAAATTTTCTTAAAATTGGAATAAAAAAAGAACGAAATCGAATTTTCGAAAAATCGCTTTGACATGCACAACCCTATATGGTACAAAATAATTTTGTGCCTAACTTCATGAAAATCGGCTGAATAGTCTAGGAACTATGCTCGTCACAGAGATCTAGACATCTAGAGATCCAGACTTTCAACTTTGTTATTAGTAAAGATAAAGTGTGTGAGAAGAAAGAGAATAGCTGGTAGGAATGAATGATTTCTAACCAGGAAACCCTACAATAACGGGTTAATGAAAACAACCTTAATGCATAACAATCAAAAGATCAGAGTAAAACATGTTTTTAGACACAAAAATTATTTATCCTTGTATCCCCATTATTAAAATATGAGGTCTTAAAGTCGGCCTTAAAATTTTTAGAAAAATCACTACGTTTAGTGACGACAAGAGGGTGATAATGTTTATATCCAAAAAAAAAAAAAAAAGACTTTGCTCTTTCAGTTGCTGTATTTAATTTTTTTTTTCATTATTACACAATTCTTGTGGTTCCCTGATAAGCATTTGATAACCTAAACAATAAATCTTTGGCATTATTATTTATTAACATTTCTAATCGTAATTTCTAGAGACATACCGAGTAGCACTTTAGTCGAGTACCCAGTGCTCTGCCTTCCACTACTACGCTGTATACTAATTATGTTTTAAGAAGAACCACCGTCACACGTGTGATGAATTTTGAACTCATTGAAATAGTAGTATAGAGCTCCATGTCCATTATAATAGTTTTTAAAACAAAATTCCTGCTGAAATTTGATTGCACATTGTTTAAAAGATTTTGTTTGTGTCAAAAATTTTACATAAAAGTTATTTTTTAAATTTAAAATGAACAAATAAATAAAAGGCATGATTAATCAAGATGGAATTAACAAATTATATCAACTTATTATAGTTCTGGTCCGCCAAACATAAATAATTTTCAAAAGCAAATAAAACCACTTTAAAAGCACAAATGTGCAGGAACACTACAGACACGTGTTTCTGCATTTCAAGGAACGTCTTTTTCAGTGCATAAAATATGAGCTAATGAATGTAAACACATGCAAGAAAAAAATCTGACTTTTGTTGGATTTCTTAAAACCCATAAAGCTTACATTTTATGCATTAAAAAAGGCATTCCTTGTAAGGCCGAAACATGTGTCTGCAATGTTCCTGCACATTTGTGTTTTTAACGTTGTTTTATTTGCTTTTATTTTTTAAACAAAGGTACTTTTATATTTCTTATAAATAATTTTTGTTTGTAGCAAAATTCCATTTAATAATATAAAAATTTCATATTTTCTACACACATCTTTTTTGCTCCATTTTTAATAAATAAGTTTTATTAACTTTGGGGACACTAAAATAAAGATTTTCACCATTGAAGCATAGCAAGCTTCATTATTCTCAAAATTTAAATTTGCCTTTTAAATTTGAGCAAAAATGATTGCATTATATTATATGCTTGCACTTTTGTATTAATTGTAAAATCTTTCTTGAACAGTATTCAATTTTTTAAAACTACTCGGTATTGGCCGAGTACCAAGTACATCTCTAGTAATTTCCTGCTTACCCGAAAGAGAGGTCCAACATCTATATCGAATCCTAAATCTGCAAATCCTGTAGCAATAACTTTTGCTCCTCGATCATGTCCATCTTGTCCCATTTTAGCAACAAGAACACGAGGTCTTCGACCTTCCTCTTGTAAAAATGCCTGCGTCAAAATTCAAAACAAATAAAGACAATAAATGACAAAAAATAATCAAAAGGGGGGATTTTTAAATCTCCCACTATCAGAGAAGCTTAAAAACAGTGAAATAATTTTATTTGTCCACACTTGAGCAAAAATTGCAACAACATGGCATTTATTCTTCTAAATTCACTTCAAAATAATCAATTTCTGGCACAGACAATTTCAAATGTCGAATTGAAAATCAAAATCTGTGTCAGCTTAGATTATTCTTAAAGAATGAAAGAGAGTTAGCCTGTTACACCATTTGCTCTACATGGATGGCGATAGCCAGCTGTACAAGCTTGTCAAAACAAATGGTGTAATATGTTGATGATTGTCAAAAGTATTATTTTGATCATCAAACAATTTATCAGAAGGTTGTATAAATAAAAATATTAGCCTCAGAAATAAAAAACGCAGATATATACATTTATTTACATTAAAAAATCACCAAAACATGCAGCATTTTTTGCATTTATGTTAAAACCAATGCCTTTGAGAGGTGTTTTACCCCCAAAACGGCCTCTTCACTGTGCCATTGGAACCAGAAACATATTATCACAAGAAAAAAAAATTAGCATTAAAAATTTCTCTCAACCTATTTGAATGTTTTATGCCAATCTGATGATGATTTTAAAATAGAGCAAGCACCAATGTGCATATGAGGAAGAGAATGAATATAAAGCAGTTCCTAAAGAAATTTTATTTCCAAAAAAAAAAATTAATTAACTGCTATGAATAAACAAGAAGGCAAAAATTGATCAAGATGAAGAGAAGGTTTGTTGCAAACTGGACAGTATTATGCAAGAAAGAGTTCTTTTTTAACATTCAAATTTCACATAAAAGACAACATTAACTATTTATTAATCTTTGAGTTATTGTTGTTGAGTCTTGCAGGGTTCGTACGGGTCATGGAAATCCTGGAAAGTCATGGAAAAAAAATAATAGAATTTCAGACCTGGAAAAGTCATGGAAAATTGAAATTCTCATTGAAAGTCATGAAAATTAATTTCAAGTCATGGAAAAATGTCCTGGACAAAGAGAAAGGAACAGTAGCTAAAGGAGCATTAGAAATCTTGAGTGCTTTAACACTATAGCACATAAAAACTATTAAAAGTGAAAAATTGAAAGATCCAAAAATCAAATCTGAATTTTGAAATCTCATCGCATCCACTTCTGTCACAGCCGCTTGCCATTTTTTGCAATGTGATTTTACTGCCTGGACATCACTTATTTTGAATTTTCTGTTATTTTCAACACTTATGTTTCATATTCTGTAGTAGCAAAATTTCACGTTCTTAGTTTTGCCACGCCTACTCAAAAAAAAAAAAAAAGCTATTCAATTGCATGCGAGTTCGATTCCATCATTCGTAAGGACTTTATTATTAACTTGATCAGGGTTCATCTTAATTTGTTGAATGTTTTAGAAAATACAGATTTTAAGTCAGGCGATAGAATACAGAAAAAGAGGAATTCTAATGCTCTAAAACAGTAGTGCCCAACATACGGCACGCAAAACTAATCCATGCGACCCAACTGCTATGTTCAATGTCGGGAATTAAACGTGTTCTGGAATTTCTTAACCTATTAATTTATATGCATTTGAAAGTATGCAAATTTGTAAACAAAACAAGTACTTTTGAATCAGAAGATTGATTCATTACTGAACGGGTTTTTCAAAAAAGATCTGGTTTAGAAACATAAAGAACTAAACCATGTGACTTTACTTCAAAGAACCAAAATACTCTCAAGACATAGATGATTAAAGGCACTATTGACACTAAAAGGTAACTTTTGAAGCAAATTTATTAAAACTTAGTGATGACTCATTCAACCTTTGTCCCATTCAATATCATTCTGCTTGTTTTTTAAAAGAATATCAGACATTTAAGCATCATCATATTCGCTTCACTGCATTTTTACTTTACTTAAATTTATATGATGAAGACAAATAAGAATAAGTGTGCACACTTATATTTTTTCCATTACGAGTAAGTGCTTCAATGATGCTTTGGCATTCATATAGACGTTTTGCTAATGCTCATTTCCAAATATTACCAAGTTGGAGATTAAATAGTGCTATTCTCTTCGTGTAACGAGATCTTGAAAATTTTCATTGAAGTCATGAAAAAGTCTTGGAAAAGTCATGGAATTTTTTCATCCAAATAGAGTATGAACCCTGGTCTTGATGTTGCCATGTTAATGCTATAGCTGAAAAGGTATAGCATTAACATGGAAAAGGTATGGCACATTTTATATTTTTGATTAAAAAAAACTGTAATAACCCACATTCATTAAATTTTGAAATTTTTTACATATACAGACCACTAATGTTTTTAATGCATTTACTTATTGAAAAAAAATCAAAGGGAAGTGTTTGGAATTATTTATTTATTTTTTGTTAAAAAAAATCTATTTTACACCACTAGAATCACGTTTTTTAAAAAAAAGGGTAAGAAAATGAGGCCACTTAATTTGTAGTTGCTTAAAAGGATCAGCATTTTGTTAAATTTGTGCTATTTTTGCTTTTTAATAATCAATAACTCACCCGCCTTTAGAAGGTGAAAAAACACTAATGAGAAGCCCCCTATCTCTTTTTCTCTTATGGGAGAAGCTTGTTGTGACCACCTATAGCTTAATGTAGCTATGGTCTTTCTCTTCTCTTGCTGTTTTACTCTCGTCCAGTATTACAAATCCACCTGTTTTGAATTCCTTTCTATTGTCCCTCTTGTCAAAGTCTGAAACCTGTACCTTTCAGAACTTATCTACTCGCCCCCCACCATTCTCAAGGCGTCATGCCTGGTCACCACTTCAGACTCTTGTCAGAGCCCAAAGTTCCTACAACAAACATTTCCCGATGTCTTCATTATTTTACTGAACATTTTTCAAATGCAAAGAAATATTTGATCCAGTCTGTGCAGCTCAAAGCGTCGTCGCAACTGGAGTTGCACAAACAAAACTGTCGTAAAATTTGGAGCCACTTAACATTAAAATTATATGGCATAAGTTCGGAACTTTGAAAAAGGTGAAGTGACATCCAGAGTGTCGTGAAATCCGAGTGTCGCGATAAGGAGGTTTGACTGTATAGCTTCAAAAGTAGCTTAGTTTAATATTTATAGGTCAAAACTCGGCCATTTTGTATTTTTGAATTTCTTGTCCTTTTTGAATTAAAATAATTCAAGCTTAATAATAATGCAAGTACTACAAACCTCCACTCTTTCTCGCACTGCTTCTATTTCTTCAGATTCACCATATTCCGTCTTATATGCTCCAGATACTAACCTATCAGCTGCGACGTGGCGTCCAAAAATCTATATTATAGGAACAATAAATGAGTTTATATTTATAATATATATAATACACATATTATAATAAGGATACAATGGTTTTCAGATGAAAATAACTTATAAAAAACATTACATTCAGCTAGTAAGTAAAGAACTGAATATTAACTTTGGAACCTAATACGAGGCAGTTAGAAGCAAAGGGATGTAATTACCAAAATTTAAAAAATTGGAGATAACCTATACAAGGAGAGCATTTATTCTGTTATGTTGCAGGAGAGTACTAGTAACCCTGGTAGTTTCTGCTGTACAGCTCGTTTCAAAAATAGGCTTTCAATGAAAGCCTACCAAGGATATGAATTTTAAACGCCTTTCACTCAAAAACGTCCACTTGCATCCCTTTGCTTCTCACTGCCTCATATGTGAAATTTTCACTTGTTATGCAATAAATAACAACTTCATAATAACAAATAGTAAAAAGGCTCCTTTGTCACAGAAAAATAAATGTGTACTATTATTTTAACTTTGATATCTGTAAGAATAAAACTATTTTTTTAAATTTCAGCTACATTTGTACTGACTTTTCCTTCCCTATTCAACACAACATTAAATGAGCTGATAGACACGATATCCATTTATAAGTCAATACAAAACATTATATTATAAAATAGTATTACACATCAATTGTAAAACGTTTTAAGAAGTATTTGGTTTACAACTTAAATACTGATCCTTTTATGAGTTTGTAGCCAACTGGAATTTTGAATGTTTTTAACAACATTATGTCATAAAATAATATGCGGGAAATATTTTAATCACTGAAAGCTACAAATAAAGAAAAAATAAGCAAGTAATTCTAAAAAAAAAAAAAAAATCATTAAAACAAAATAAATTTTGAAAATATAAATTATTTAAAAAATATCATAAGAAGTAAAATTTTAAAATAAATAACATTTAAATCAAGCATGAGGCAAATTTCAAAACACTACAAAAATTAAAAACAATTTAAAAAAAAAGCATTACCGCTTCCATTGCTTGAGTTATTTCCCCCACAGTTGCTCTGGCTGCGGCAGCTTCAACAGCAAGTCCCAATAAATTGCCATTTCCAGTTTTAGCACATTCTGTAATTTCGGCTAATACTTTCTCTACCTGAATTTTCAAGAATTATGATTCTCAGTTGTACAAGCATTACAAGTTATTGAAAATTAAGAAAAGAACCAAGTTAATAAATGAGTAAAAAAGAGAATTTTAATTTCAAACTGCTACACTAATGGTGAAATTGTAATTTAAACAAATGCAACCCACAGAAAAGAAAAAAAGTACTGGAGCCAAAAAGGGACCTATTTTCAGCTCTGATGAATTACTTACAAGTTTCAAAACAATTAGACTACATATACTAAGACCGATTAATCCCTTTTTTTTAATTAAAAATTCTTAAAATTAACTTTACCTGTTCAGTGTTTCGAGTAGCTTTAATCTTAGCTAATTTCTCAATTTGTAGAGCACGCACTTTTGTATTATCTATCATCAAAACATCAATGGGATCTTCTTTATCTTTCTGATATTTATTAACACCAACAATGACTTCTATAATAATTGAAAGTAAGATAAGTACATACAAAAGCAATTCATCATTGAAATATATTTATAAAACAAACTGAACAGTTCTTGACTACCTTTTCCACTGTCAATACGTGCTTGTCTCTTAGCAGCACATTCTTCAATTCGAAGTTTAGGCATTCCACTGATAACGGCTTTGGCCATGCCACCCATTTCTTCTATCTGTATTTTGAATTTAAAAGAAAATAGTTCAACCACTTTTATTTTTCAAGTATTTTAAAGATTTGTTAATATCTGAAAAAAAGGATATGGAAACACTTCAATTTTATGTTCTACTACTTATATAAAAGGCAATGTCTGTGCATATCTGACTGTGATGTCCATACAAATCCATAGTACTCATAAATTATAAAAATAGACTTTGTAATTAAAACAGCAATAACCATTAGTTAATAAGACTTTTGTTTATGTTTTTCATCACTTGTCACAACTTTAATTGTAATTTTTTACACTTCATGCATTATGTATAGGTTTTATGTACATTTAATTATCAAAGACACCAAGTAACTTTTTTATTATTTTTAAGAGGAGGTTTTTTTTTTTTTTTTTGTGAGAACCATGTAATTACAGTTCATGATTTTACACATATTGATTAACATTGCAAGCAATGTGAAGTCATAGTATCGCAATTAAACATACCAATTCTGTGGCCGATTTAAATTAGAATGTCCATATGTTTGGGTCAAAATGTAACAAAATGGTTCTTTGCTTTTACAAGTTAAATCATATTCACTGGAGCTTTTTAACAGCATTTATGGAGATTGGTTCCACAATTCAATTGATTTAGAGATCAAATAAATGAACCACAGTTGCATTAAATATAGCATTTCTTTAACACAATTTTAGAAAGAGGTCTTGCTTTTTTTTTTTTGGCAAAATTTAAAACAAGATGTGTTCAAAATAAAGACCCTAATGTAGCAAGTCTGTCCTTTAGCATGAAATTTTGAAATGCACATTAACACCATCACTGTTTCACATAATTATTATTATTATAATCATGACTCTACTGAGAACTGGTAGTCTTTAAACATACACAATAGTCCAAAAAGAGTGATGACCATTCATATTTTTGACTAACAGGATTGGAAATGGGCAGTATTCCAATATTGCTATTTTTAACTTTTTTTTTAATGATACCTAATGTCGCATCTTATTCCATGCAAGCTTGTTTTTTGTTTTCTTATTATTATTTTTTTTTTAATCTATCTGTAAAATTCGAAGTTTCATATGGTAAATTGCGAGTTTCCTCTTCCAGTTTCTCTTCCAAAAATTAGGGTTTGGGGCATCCCTGGCACAATTCTTTCCTAAGTTTCAGTTTGTCTTCACAGCTCTGCATGGGAGAGTCACTTTATTAGGAGGTAAATTAGGTTCAAAACTGAAGTGTGAATTCAAAGCTAAATGACTTGAAACCATTTTATGTTATACATGCAACTATAGTGTCACAATAAAACTTACAACCTCCATTTTGTTTATGACATTTAAATGAGAAAGCATCATGTGACAAAAAAAATCAATTTTGGAATGTAGTAGCAGTCATACACTGCAAAGAAATATTTAAAATTCAAGTAGTTGCGTATTTTCAAACTAATTTCTAGAATGTATTAAAAATACAGTAAAAAAGCAGTTAAGTTTGAATATTAGGAAAAGCATTGCAAGAACTGATAAACTGAAATACAAAATGATAAGACAAAAATATTTAGGAAAGACAGAAGGAAATGCATAAATATATAAGATGTTAAGGGTGGTTTTGCCTAAAAATCAATTTGAAGGGCCAGGGAGAAGAATGATCAAAGTCTTTTTTCTGCCCAACTCAGATTACTATGGGAACTGGTATGTTATTACAGACGGTATTTAACTTCAATATCATTCATATAGAAAAGATTGGAGACTTCAAACTTAAAAGAAAAAAAAACACAATACTGAACATTTGTGCAAGGTGAGCTATGATCGTTCTCCCCCAAGGCCTTTAGTTTATAAAAGTAGACAAATAATTATCACATAAAGGCAGTTTGAATCAACAATCATGGACGACTGCCAGGTCAACAGAGTAAGCATGGAAATGGTTTGACTCTGCACTGAACATATTAAAATGACTGAATCGTGTAAAATTTACATGAAATTTCAATTAAATCTTTTGAAAATGTACAGCATATTCTTATTGAATTAGTTGAGCAAAAACAATAGGTAAAGGGACATTCTTTTTGTAAAGGAAGGAAATTAAATGTTAGGCAGACGGTGGGCAATTTGTGGAGTTCATTTTTTCATTGCAAAGTATACCTCTTGTATGACTTTTTTCGCCTCTTCATAAATATCATTGGTCAAAGATTCCATCATATAGGATCCTCCCCATGGATCTATAACCTGTAAGATAAAAATTGAAAGTTTAATACCATTATACAAAACTAATTTACATATAGGGGTTTCTATTTTCCTGAAATTAGTTCCAAATTATTATTTAAAACAAGGTAAATAAGAAAATTTCTGTTTAAGCCAGAGGCGGCGAATAGGACTGAAAACTGGGGGGGGGGGGACCAGCAACTAAAAGCCATAGTGCTTTTTGAGGCATCAAAAAATGAAAAAGAGAGAGAAAAAGTACAAAATTTTGCTCGGACTGGCTTTGAGAGCAGATGTGTGGTAATTGATGTAAATCAAACAACCTCATATACTTCTTAAGGTATTGATGAATTTTGTACACAACTAAGATTTAAATCGTCAGTTACAAATAAACAAATTAAAAACGCATTATGAGCTCCCCTTGGATCAAAAAGCACCCCTTCCCCGGGTTTCAAAATAACTTGTATCAACTTGCAGAGCCGTAAGGGCTAAGGGGCTCGTGAGCATTGCAAAACTATTTTTGTACATTTGAAAAGTCGATTTCATATTCGTGGTCTTTAGTAATATATTTTGCTCTTTAGCTCAAGGCTTAAATTGAGTTGAGTCTAAGATTTTCCGTTAAAATTGAAACCCTTAAAGTTTGTGAATAAGGAAAAGAAACATGGGAATCGAAAAGACGTAACTATGGCAACGCCAAATAAAACATCAATAATTTTAATGGGGATGAGGATTATTCGACCTTGATTTTTAACGGCTTGTAACTTTTTTTCCTTTGGAGATAGAAGTTCGGTTTTTCGACTATAGGTCGAGTTAGTTCTGGAGTAAAAAAAGCTGCTCTTTTCAGTGGTGTCAAAAGAAAACTGTAGGACAATTCCTTCGCTTTTTATTGATAGATTTAATGAAGAAAATAGTGCATAAATTTTAGCTAAGCCTAAAAAAGTTCAAGCTAAAACTGCAAATAACTCTCACCGTATTTAAATTAGAACATTGAAAAAAAAATTGAGTAGAATGCGAAAAATTCTACCCTTTCCAACGATATATAATATTAATACGTGCAAGTAATTTTTCACCCCTTTAATAGG
Organism: Uloborus diversus; assembly: GCF_026930045.1. Lineage (NCBI taxonomy): Eukaryota > Metazoa > Arthropoda > Arachnida > Araneae > Uloboridae > Uloborus > Uloborus diversus. Next base: position 188,724,416 of record NC_072732.1, on the reverse strand, counting down.
CAATTTACGCGAAATTTGAGCTTAAAAAATTACTTACAAAAAAACTCCATTCAAATTTTAAAAAACAAAATCCCAGGTGCACACCCCCAGGGCTCGAAATAATTTTGTACAAAATTTCAAGGCTGTAGGTGCTGTGGGGTCTCCTGAACACAGATCCGCCAGACTTAATTCCAGATTTTCTTTAAAATCTTACTTTTATTTACTATAAAGAGATAACTTTCTACGAACATTTAGACTTACATTATTTATACTAATGATGTGCCGGATCGTTAAAAAAGTAGATCCGCGGATACGGATACGGATCTCAAAATGTTTTTGCCCAATTCAACTATCTAAGTGTAAAATTTATTACGGAAGGTATTCCCGGGACTATAATAACACTGTTTCTTCAAAAAATGTCATCTATGGCGAAAATATAATAAAGACTATGAATTACTCTTTGAAGAAATCTCCGTTAAAATTCATGGAGAATTGGAAGGAGCAGGTCAGCGCAGCATTAATGCTTAAATAGAATGTGAAAAATTATTTCTATCTTGCTCGGTAGATGTAGGATACAGGAGCAAGAATGTAAAACTGCTACTGGATAGGCTAGAAATAATTTTTCGCATTTTATTTCAGCATAAATGCAGCGCTGACCCATTCCACCCAAATTACTCCGACCGACGAAATAACAGAGCCGGGAACACCTTTACAAACAGTAAATAGAGACTTTTGTCTCACTTTTTTTGAAGGATGCCGGGACAAACCAGAATGAAGAAAAACAGAAACCCCATATCAATAACAAAACTAATATTAAACTAAAAATTAAAAAAAAAAAAACCTCTCAGTGGGTCGTTGGCTTCTGAATTTTATTTTACCTGACCTTATAATTTAAATAAGCAATAAAACCTAATTTAAACGGAGTTTATGTCTTTTATTCAAATATTTAAAACTTTTTAGAATAGAAAAGATCCGTCAAAAAAGATACGGATACGGATATCCGGAACATCACTAATTTATACCCCAAAGTATTTTGAGATGTCACAAACGCTTGGCAATAATTTAATTAAACAAGTATGGCTTGTTTAAGTAAAACAATTGATTAACTTACATCTAAACAATGAAAACATAAACTATAAGTTACTGCTTGTGCTAAATAATGTTTCGTTAACAGATATACAAAGTTAAACAAATAATTATGTTGTGAAAATTCTGACACTTCTGCTTTTTTTAATAATTTCTAGTTTTGGTTCCTAAATTGGAAACTAACTAAATAAATGAACCATGCCCCCCCCCCCCCCCCCCGAATCACCGCCATTGGTTTAAGCAAATGCATTATAGATGACAACTTAGGTTATTCAGAGTGATTGCATTTTGTTATTTTTTTTTACCATAAACAACAATGAGAAGCAATCCATAACTTTCACTTTTTTCAAAATATTTGATCCCCCCTCCCGCTTAGTTTCAATGTGTCATGCACCTTATCCCCTCCCCTTGTCACATGTTGTGTTATATTACAGAAACATGTTGTAATAAAAAAATGTCAGGGACAAGCTCTAAAAATAAATAATCCAGTGAAATCTTGTTACAACGAACTTCAAGGGATCAAAAACTTTGTTGAATTTTATTCTAATGAAATTCCAGTAGTGTAATGGAAATTAAAATTGGACAGACTTTGCTGAAACGGATATTTTCTTGTAATGGTATTCGCTGTAACAGGACTTCACTGTTCAATCTTTATGTTTGAAATCTACAAAATTATATATATACAGAAGCATTACAACATAAAAATTTCAAATATGAAAAACATATATATCCTTTTTTCTTTTTATAACTAACATTCTGGCTTGGATTACTTTAACTAACCAATAAATAAGAAGGCTTTGACTATGTAACTATTCCCCCCCCCCCCAGAACACTACTGGTAATTAATAAGTCTGCTAGTTCAACTTCTGTAAAATGACATTAGCCTCGTTTATGATACTTTTCTACAAAGATTGTGATTTCAACTGAAGTTTCAGAGGATTTTCTACTTTTCTTTTCTTTTCTTTTTTTTGAAATTAAATGTGTTTTAATCTCAAATAATAGATTTGATTTTCTTATAATTATTTTAAATAATTTACTGGGTTGCGTTTAGGACTGCTTCGTATTGAGTTATTTCTTGGATGCTGGGGTGATTCTAATAGTAATACTACACATCTCCAGTAATTATGCTGATTTTACTCTGTTAATGTTTTGCTTTTGACAGTTAAATTTTATTGAACTATTTTTAATCTCTTAAGCAATAACTGCAAAGTTAACCAAACTATGTTACGTTCCTAGTTTTTTTTTTTTTTTTTTTTTTTTTTTTTACGGTTTCTTCTTTTTTTATTGCAAGTTTTATTAATGGATTAGATATTCAGTCAATTAAAATGAAAAAAATATGTTTCTAGAACACATTCTAATATAAAAGTGAATGGTTAACCAGTGGCCTAGGAGTTTTTGTGAGTAGCCTAGTAAAAATACTGTTTGACACAAATCTGCTAATGAAAATATTACATACACTGTTTAGTTATCATTTCCAATTGAAGGTACTTATTTACAATTACTCTATCGGTGAAAAAATATCAGTGTAAGAAAAGTACACATAGCTTGAGACAAATTCTTATATAATTCTCAAAATTAGTTTTTCAAAATTATAAACCATAGTTCAAAGAAAAATTTATACATTACATGTGGAATTCCTGTTTCTTCTTGTAAAATAATTTGGGTATTTCGGGCAATCCTAGCGCTAAACTTTGTCGGTAAAGCTAATGCTTCATCAAAAGAATTTGTGTGCAGTGACTGAGTTCCACCAAAAACAGCAGCCATGGCTTCCACTGTAGTTCTTATTATGTTATTATAAGGATCCTAGAAACATAGAAAATTTGTTGAAAACAATAATAATAATAAAATGGGTCAATAAAAAGGTTTTGGGTTGATTTTTTAAAATTTATTTATTATTTTTTTTTAATTTTACTTCAATCCTTTTTTATAAAAAGCAAATTTTTTGGAACTCTTTCAATATCTATATGAATAAATTTATAGGAAAACATCATATCAGTAATGAAATTGAAGAGAGTTTCAGTTTACAATTCACTTTTAATCTTAAACTAACTTTGCTTGCTTTATTTACAAATGAAGTTTATTTAATTTAATTTAAAAATTTTAGTTTAACAGTTGAACTAACTTGAGTTGATCATCACAGCATTTATTCCAACATGCTATTTTCCCCAAACATTCCTGTTAAATAAATAAAAAAATAAAAGCACTCATAGTTTAAATTATGAGGAGAAGACTAATAATATATTTCGCAATCTGAAGTTTAATATTCTATCCATGAAAATATACTCAAAAACATATTTTAAGTTCCTTTTGTAATATGCATAAAAATGATAGACTGTTTAACAAAACTGAATCATTTTTTGCAGTGCACTTTTCAAATCATATAAATGATCTTTGAAAAAGTAAGCGTAAAAACTTTTGTACAATTTCAGATAATAACAAATTAAAAAATCCAGCTTTCAGTCTGTGTTTCCAAACTTTTCATATCCCCCCCCCCCCCCCCCGTTCTCTTCTTTTCATGCGGAAATAGTTCTGCCCCTTCAATTCTCATAATAGGATAAATGCTATGAAGGTGTTCAAAATTATTAAATGGGTTAAAAAACAATACCAGATTCTATATAATGTACAGTGTACTCCCGCTACAGTGCAATTCAACTTACGCGAAATGGCTATAACGCGAATTTTCCACCAGTAACGAATTTTAGAGCTGATGCGAGCGAATTCCTCGTCCACAACACGAATTTCTTTAGAAGGAAGTATCGGCTTCGTTATTAACAATTAAATATATATTTTGTGAATGTTAATACATCCCATTAGCATCACACTGACCATGGAAAGTTCCCACATCAAACTAGTCTAGGCATCACGTTGTTAGTGCATAAAAAAACCACTCAGCATCTTTCTTTTTTTTTCATTCTAAACATTAAAGTTGATGAAATATAATCAGTAGCGGATTTTAAAGGGGCCCAGGGGGCCCGTCCCCCCCCCCCAAAGGATGAATTAATTTCACTATTTTATTTATTACTTTTTAATTGACCTTTCTTTTGCATTTTTTTTACGTAGTTAAATAAAAAGAATACAAAACACACAGCACATTTTGAATAAAAGCTTTTTGTTTGCTAAAGAAGTATTACTGGAGTCAGAGGCCCAGAGTTGCAGAATACATTTAACTCACTGGTTCCGAATTCAAGTGACCGTATTATTGCGATTTGTCCTCTAATTCTTCTTTGATGGAATCAATAATTAAAATTTTTTTAAAAAATGTGTGGGCCCACTTAAAAGAGGCATTTTGATCCAGGAACCTGTTTGCGAAATAATTGATTTCTTTCTGAGCTTATAAAAAATGCAAAAAGAAAGAAATCTTATGGTATCTTCTTGGAAAAACCATGATTTTTAATGGAAACGGCATGGTATCTCAACTGTATGAGGGCTTTAAGAACAAATCAGCAACTGTTTTGAAATTCAAACAAAAATAGTTTCTGAATTCTTCAGTAAAACATATGTTATGAAGATGAAGTTATGATTTTCTTTATAAATTAATTTAAAAAAAACTCAAGTGAAGTATGGGTTTATTTAATAACCTTGCCCTTGTGTTCTAATCATTACGATAATGCTCCTAATTAAATCCGCTCATTGTCTAGCATCTAGGCGACATTATATTGGGTTTAGTATTTAAATGGCTTAAAATGTTAAAAATGTTTTCCGTCTATATTCAAAGTGTGCATAATATTCATGTACTTAGAAGTAGACTCATTGACCTAAAGGAATTCTAAAAAAAAAAAAAAAACACGCACATTTAAAAATAAGTCATTAAAACTCTGTTATGAAATGTCAAATGGGGGGAGGGGGTATTCAATTTCCCGTGCCCCCTCCAAAAGATTTTTCTGTATCCGCCCATGAATATAATGGCACCTTAGTGAGCTGTTTCATCTAAAGTTTATGAAGAGGGGGGGCGGGGGGATAAAGTTTCTGACAATAAAAAGAAAATTAAGATTTTTGATATGCTTGGACAACTACCAAAGGTTGACGGTAGCAACCCAATAAGTATGAGTGAATCTTCCATACGTACAGTTAAAGTCAAAACAAAATGATATCTGTATAAGTTCAGAATTTAGTTTCAATGTTAAAGCTCGCAGAGTCTGAGTAAAGTATATGAAAATGGAAGCTGCTCTCTTGCATTAATGATTAAAGAGATTGGGAAGAGGGGCTTGTTGTTGTAAATGGAAACGTTATAAAAGAAACGGTGTAGCAACCGTATTTTAAAATGCATTTAATAAAAAATAACGATCTGATTATGCAGCATAAATCTTCATCATCTTCATTTTTTAACTCATAAATATTATTACTGTATCTATGGTACATTACTATTATAGTGCAGTATTTTATTACTACTACATACTGTACGTACCGTGTTGTTTTATTTTATCAATCATCCTTTTTGTGCATTTTAATGTTGATTTATGTTGATTTATGTTGAATAAAACAGCTTTTTTATTTTTTAAATACAGTAAAAGTTGAGTTCTTTATGTAAGAAACTGTAATGTATAGTTGAGGAATGCTTTAAAGCAGTTTGAGAGGTGCTTACAAATGTCTAAAAAATTTGGTATGTTTCTAAAAAATGTTTATGCATACATTTTTCCACAACACGAAATTTCAACTTACGCGAGGAGTCTTGGAACGCATCCCTCGCGTAAGTCGGGACTCAACTGTTCCGTTTCTATGCTCCAAAACATATTTATTATTACATTGCAATTTGAGTGCTGATATGTTTACGACATTTAAAAATCCTACAAAATTATGGAGAAAAACATGTTTAAAATACAACATTCATGGAATATTGATACAAAATTAATGCAATGGGTGGGCTTATTTTTGAGCACAAATTTGCTCAAACTGTGGTCAATGAAAATATATCACTGCTCTTGGTGCAGGCGTTCAAACTCAAATGACAAAGCAATGAAATTTTGCTGATTCACATTTTTTGACACTGTTGGAGCTCATTTTAATATCAAAGCTCACTCCTTAACAAAATTCCACTACAGGTAATTTAAACAGAGCATTATTCTAGGTAGATTGTTATACTTTATACCACTAGTTTGGGGCAAGGGCGTATATAAGAGAGGGGCTGAGGGGGCCCGGGCCCCCTCCAAAATCTGGAAAAAAAATTTAAATAAAGGTAGTTATTTTTGGTTTTAGTTGCTCACAAACAATTTCCAAACTTTTAGCTACAAAAAAAAGAAGAAAAAGAAGGAATAAATAAATAAATATGATAGTGATAACTATTATAATACGTTAGATCAGAGATTTCCGAACTGGGTGCCACTGGAAGAGGTGTCCATGGCAACAATAATATGTATATAAAACTAGATTAGGATGCCGTGAGAAAATTCAAATTCTTCAAAGGCTGCTGCGAATCCTTAAAGTTTGGGAATTCTGCATTAGATGGCAACAGGCAATGGTGTTTGGAAGGGGTCAAGGGGTCTGTACCCCATATTCAAGAAAAGAATGTATCTTGGGAAAACGAAGTTATTTTTACAAAAAGAAAAGCAAATAATGTTAAGGAAAAATCTCAATCTTTCAAAATAAATCTTTAAATAAAAATGTTTTTAACAGATGCAGTTTATTGCTTAGGAATCTAAGTTCCCCTCTCTTCCCCCCCCCCATTTTTTTCTTCCTTGTCTTTCTAAAAAGAAGGGTTTTCAAAATATTTCTCCCTTTAACTCTGGTCCCCAGCAACAAATTTAAAATAAGTTTTAGTTGTTGAGCTGGACTAATAATGGAAATGGATGTTCTAAAAATGCATTTATATAGGCGTTTTTTGTTCATTTCTGGAGGAGGATCCCCAAACCAATCCCTATTCACTAAGGTTACTACCAAAAATAGTCTGAAATTGTGCCTTAAGATTTCAACTTTGAGAAGTTGCGGAGGGATCTCTAAAACCACTCCTTACCTCTAGACGTCTCCAAAGATGACCTGAAGTTGCGTTTTACCTTTAAGGGGAGGATTCTTGAACTATTCCTTTCCAAAGATTGCCTAATGTTGGGAAAAAATCTGAACTACTTTTAAAAAGAACCTTAAAATAAAATTTTCAAAAGTTACTGACTATTGATCAGGTAATTACGTTCAACACCTCCTCTTTCTTTACCCCTTCCGCCCAATTTTTTTTCTTTTTCCTAAGTCTTCAAAGTGCTTCACTTCGTAAGCCCTCTCCACCCACTAAAATCACTAAAGAGCTTCTCAAACCTCGTTTTCACGGCTTCAATGTCGAAAAATTTCCAGGGGACAATTACCAAACGCCTTGCCTGCTAAACGAATCGAAAATCGTTTAAGATTACTTTTATGGAGCTTCAATTTTGAAAAATTGCGGAACGCCAAACATTACCAAATATGGTCCACAGTCGCGCTTTTAAGACTTCAATTACGAAAAAATTTCGGACGAGGGTCCGACTACTCCCGTATGAAATCTGAAAATGAAAAATTTAAAGTGGAGAGCGTTTAAATCCCTCCACCAAGAATAATTGACTATCTCTTTGTTTTTCAGGACTTTAATTTCAAAATAGTTTTTGGGGAGAGCTCCAGAACTGCCCTGCCCGTAAAATTATCGAAGTCAGTCTGAAACTGCGTTTTTAGAACTTCAATTTGGAAAAATGGGCTAAGGGGTGATGGATTTTGCTCTATTTTTTAAAAAAATCAATCCGGGGCAACTTCAAAAGTCCCATTCCTTTCGTTACACTAACTTCAACAAAGATAGCCTATAATAACGTTTTTAAGATTTAAATTTCTAAAAATTTCCGCAGAAGGGTCCCCGAATTCTTCCTCCCTGTAGCATCACCAGACACCGTATAAAACTGCGTTCTTAGGACTGCAACTCCAAAAAAACTCTGGGTTAGGACCACCTATCTATTCTCCCACCAAAAGCGAGAATTTTTTAAGAATGCTCCCCCAAAAACTATTTTTTGGTTGCGCCACTGTATGACAGTATAAAAAGGACTGACGGTATGAAGTCCTTTTCCCGCATCGAAAAAATGAGAAGATTAGGGCACTGTTATCCCCCCCCCCTAAAAAATGAAATTACAAAAAAAAGTGTGTGGGGGGAAGTAATCTTGGTTGTTTGGGCCCCCTCCAAAATAAAAACATATATACGCCACTGGTTCGGGGGTTCTCAAAGAGGGTGCTGCAAAGAGAGGCGAAGGGTGCAGTGAAATGTCCATGATATCAATACACAGTGAAAGCCTGTTAAAACGAATATCAATACAACAAAATACATTTTCAGTCCTGATTTTATTGCTATTACATTATTTGAATTCCATTACAACAAAATTCCCGAAACAACAAACAAAATTTGCAGTCCCCTGAAGTTCGTTGTAACAAAATTTCACTGTATATACATAAAAGAGATGTACTAGAGTGCCTCAAGAAAATACTAATTCTTCAAAAGGTGCTCCAAATCAGAAAAATTTGGGGAACCCCTGCTCTAGTTAAAACAATATGAAAGAAAGAGAAAGAGTTTCTTTTTTTTTTTTTTTTTAATGCTGTGTTTTTCTCCCAAGCACTATACATTTTTCCTTACTTTCTTTTTTACTCGAATTTCAAAAATGAAGTGAATGCCCTGATGAAATTCATCTTTAAATTTAAAAATGCCAAAATGCATAAATATTAATCAAGTTTGGACACAGTCAAGAGAGAAACAAAGGGTACCTGTTCAGTTAATGACCATCCAGAAGTTTGACAATGTGTTCTCAGCATCAGAGACTTTTTATCTTTAGGATTAAACTTCTCTTTTATGAGCTCTGCCCACAATCGACGAGCGGCTCTCATTTTTGCTATTTCCTTTAAAAGGATAAAAGTTAAAAATGTTAATAAAAGTCCAAATATACATAGTAATTAATATACATGAAGAAAAAAAAACATTTCTTTGAATCTTTTAAGAATGTTTAGGCCATAACAAGCAAAAACTCAATAAAACGAAATTATTGCTCTCCGAGAAGAATTTTTAAAAAAATAGTTTGAAGTATTTTAAGAGTCAAAAGAAAACAATCAGGATTTTAATTTTGAAACACAAGTAGTACCTATTAAATATTGCTGCAAACTGTAATTAAATATGTTATATTACATCGCCTTCTATTTTTTTAATTCTAAAAAGTTCATAGCAATAAATCTTAAGAAGAATTTGAATGGTATGAATATATCTCGAAATATTTGAACTTCTTACACTTGTTCGCTCACTTTCCCAGCAGTATAGATAATTCATCCAATACTAGCCGCCTTTGGCGGCCACCTCTTTTGTCATGCATTTTGGTTTTTAGAATTTAAATTTAAATTTAATCTTTATTATTCATTTAAAGACAGAAAAAATATTACAAAAATCAGAATCTATAAAGAAAAATGGTATATAATACAAAAACAAGGAAATGTTACATTTTACTAATTAGAAACATTCAATATAATCAACTCAAAATATGTCTATTACAGCTAAAACCTTTTTAAAAACCATACATCCTTTCCTCAGATTATCAGAGACATAGTCACAAAGCTAGACAGAGAGAAATTCCAATTTTTAAAAAGGAAAACATAATATAAGTTTAGCACAAAGGGGACACTTTTTCCAACAGTTTAAATCAGACGTGTGATTTTTCAGTATTTTTACTGATTTCAGTATTTTTTGAGAGAGCAAAATACCGTATGTAAAAAAAAAGACGGGGGATTGGAAGTTAAATTCAACACATTCCAGTTAATTTCATGCATCCATTAAAATAGTCTGCAATATAGATACAAAAATACATGGGAGAGCTTTCAATTGTAGTAAAATATACTAACAGTGTTGTGTTAGTTCACACAGCCAAGCAATTTCGGTATTTTTCATTCTGTTTGGGTCACATGTCTATTAAATGCTTAACAACTAGAATTCTTTCCCTTTCCCTAAAGTTTCTCACTTATGAAATGATATTTTCCAAATTATATGTATAAGAATTATTACAACAAAATATAGATCCAATGACTTCTAAAATTGAAATTAAACAGGAATTATATAAGAAAAGTTCTCATGAAATCCACTTTATTTTTTATATGATATGCACAGCAAAATATATTTTTCTCAGTGAAATGACTGTGAAAGCAAAGAAATCATGATTGAAGAAATACACAGTAAAAACTACGGACAATTAAAAATAAGTTAAAATTTATTATTATTTTAATTATTTTGTGAGAAGTATATTATCATAACCCTAAGTAACCCCCCCCCCCTGTACTAAGTTATGGTAATATACTTCTCACTAAAATTATCAACTTCTAAACATCTATAGTAAATCATTCTGCAACTTCTTATTAAGCGGAATCCTTCCAAGTTAGAAAATTACTTATCACCAAATACATCCGTTTTCAAATGCCCCTCAAAGGGGCTGAGAGGGGTTCAAATTTAACTTAATAGAATAGCTTAAATGAATTTCTCTTCTTTAATTAGTTTTAACCCAACATTAGTATATTAAAGACCTTATAAAGGGTTAAAGCATTCTCTTCTTGGTAACAATTTCATTCTTTGCCAAAACTCTCATTTGAAATATTCACTATTCAAATAATACAACTTACCATATAAAAATTCATTCCTATGCCCCAGAAAAAAGACAAACGGGGAGCAAATTCATCAATACTCAAACCAGCTTTCAACCCTAAGAGTATTCAGATGGAAAATTTAAAAGATATTAGTAAACTCAATACTGTTTTCACCAGAGGTTTCCAAACTTTTCTGATTCGCAGCACTCTTTGAGGAATAAGAAAATTTTCATAATATCCTAGATCTCAGGGATGAGAGTGGTCAGAGAGCAAAAAGGAGGAAATCCAAAAAAATTTCGTGAAAGGGATGATATCCAAAACTACATCAAAATAGAACCTGGAAGCCATGATATTCAAAAATTCAATAAAAAATGGCTAAATTACCAGTTTTAAAGGTAATACATATTTAATTAAATTATAAGTAATAATTTTGTACAATTTGCTGCATTGTAACATTTCTTGCAAGAGTGTTTATTCCTAAATGAATCTAAATTTTAAAAAAGAGGCAACAATTTCTAACCCCTGAGTTCTTAAACAAAGGGTTGGGGGAGTCAGAGGTCAATCTTGGCTGCATCACACAATAATGGCAACTTTTCATATTTTTTAGAGAAAAATACATTTTTTTTCATTAAAAAAATTTGAGTTTATAGTGTTAAACGAGTGAGAACATAAATTTTAAAATTAGGTCTGTTTGTAAAGTAAAAATTTACATCAGAGAGAAAAATGAAATTTATGTTGTTGATCATACTTTTCGTAGTAAGAATTGAAAATAAATATATATGTATATAAACGATTGGTTAACTTTTTCCTTGCATTGGAACCCAAAATTTGTTTTTAAAAACTTCCTAATATGATTTCGGAATCAAAAGAACAATTTGCAGTTGCCTCATTTAATCATGAAAACTTTTAACAGGCTGTAAAGTCTAAACGGTTTGAGATTCACAATAAATATTTTTTACACTTTCTCAAATACACAAAAAAAGTAAGCATGCCAAGTTTCAATAAAATTCGAGACTGTGGGTGCTATGCCACTTTTATTTATTGACTTTTGCATTTTTTCAAAAATAAATTTAAAAAATAAAAATATTATTGAAATGCTGAATAAAATAAGCAGATATAGGGTAGCATAAACTAAAAAAACACCCAACATTAAAAATAATTGAAATACTTGCAGGATGCAAAAAGATTGAAATCTCAAACGAGGCATGCAAATTTCGGCGCAGCACGTGTTTGACATAGTTGGCACGATTCCAAAACATACGTTTTTGGCAGATATCGCGGAGGATGAAGATTCGAAGGAGACAAATAGAAAGAATAAGAAATCGAAGACTGAAAATTTGAAAAAAAATCGTTTTTTTCCCACTGATTTTTGAGAAAAATAAGGCCTGGAAGAGGAAAAAAAGAAGGAAAGGTTTTAAAAGTCAACAGAAAAAGCCGGAATTCCGGCAAATGCCGGAAAAATCTCATCCCTGATGTATATATATATTGATACCATGAATACTTGATAGCACCCCCTTTGGAAACCCCTGGTTTTCACATTCATACTATAGAGTAAAAAAATCATCATAATTTCAATTTCATATTGATGATAAAATAGAGCAACAAGCAAACTTGTGGTAAACACCAATAGGAGTAAGCATACGAAAAGTAAGGAAAATATTTTAAAAAAATAGCAAAAACAACAACAAAAAAAATCTAGAACCAGAATGGAAACCTCAAGAGTGAAATATGCAATAGGTGACAGTTGTTAAAAAATAAAAATAAAGCCAAAAATATCAACAAGCATCAAATTAAAATTTCGAACTACACATGGACATAAAACTTCATACTTTAAAGGACCCCCCCCCCCCCACCCCTCCTTCTCACACATCACTTATAGAAAGAGCTATGAAAAATTTATTTGATCTTATGTGCATAAAAAAATCTTTTTTTTTTTAATCAGCACAAGAGAGAAAATAAAAACAATTATACCAGGATTAGCATAAAAAAGCCTAAGTTATGAAAAAAGAGAAAATAAATTTGAACTTGCAACCAACAGTAAATTTCAAAAATCTTAGATGTGAAATCTTTTTTTTTTTTTGGAAATTGGGCAAGTGTTAAGCTAGTTACTGAAAACCGTTTTGATTTGGAACATTTCACATGCCATCTGGTCAAAATTATATGTATAGCCTGGAGCAAAGGAGAATCAGAGGGGACATGATTCAGTTGTTTAAATTGATCAAAATGAAGGATGTTAATGGATTAAATTATTGCACTGAAAGCAGGATGAGGGGTCATTGTTTTAAGTTATTCAGGCTAACCTAGAAATAAGGAAAAACTACTACTTTAGTAAGGTTGTGGGCACTTGGAACAGCTTACCGGAAGAGGTGTTAATGAGCAAGGGGGTGGATAGCTTTAAAAGGGCCATTGATCTTCATTGGGGACTAATGAATTGACTAGGACCAGCCTAGCTGGGCCAAGAGACTGTTGCTGATCGACGTATTTGTATTTAGTCAATCTATTCAATGATCAACATTTGTAAATGTATTTGATTTTTGATGAAAATAAAGTTGCATTCTTTTAGTGACCCATTAATAGCAATACACTTAACATCAGTCTTAACTCCACAGTACAAAATATTATGCATTTTTTGCTCAAGTAATTGGAAAAAAAAAAAATAAATATTATTTTTTCTTTTTTAAAAGATGCTACTTTTCTATTGTTTTGTCATACATCTAGAAAGGTGAAGACTTTATCATGTTTTTATTCAATATTTTTAGTTTAAAGCAAATAGAAGTAAATTTAAATATAAAAACATTGTTGAAGGTAAAACAATGGAATACATTAAATATTCAGAATTCTTAAATTTCATAAAAATACTGATTTAGTCTAACACTTAGCTTTTAAAACATGTAATCATTTGGAAACATCAATTTAATCAGAAAATATCACTAAAAGCATCATTTCATGTATTTAAATGAAAATTTACAGCGACCCTCCCCATTAACTACAATTGAAAGAATTAGTTGGTAGATAAATGAAAATTAGAATGTACTACAGTCCGACCACCGATAATATGGAAATGGATGCACCTGTTAGTTTACAGGAGTGGTAATTTGTTCGTTACGGATATGCACTTTTGCCTCATAACTATTTCAATGCAGTTTTGTAAAAATGACAATTTGTTCAAAGCAGTATTTTTTTTTAATCTAACTAATATTCGATCTATATTCTCACTTCAAAAATTATAGTCCAAGCAATATACGGTTGAACCTGAACAAAATTGCAACAGAAGATTTTTCAACTGTTTTCGAGTTTCTAGTTGATATTGAATAACATATCCGAAATCGGGCAAAATTGGATCACGGGAACACCCCTAAAATCAGATTTCAAAATAGGGGGCTAGTGGCAATTATATTCAAAATAGGTAAGCTAGTATTCTTCTTTAAAAGCATTGTAAAACATATTTAGCATTCTCACCTGCAGGGTTCATACACTTGTGGTCAAAAAAAATTCCCTGACTTTTCCAGGTTGTTTTTAATAAAATTCCAGGTTCATTTAAAATTATGCTGAAAACACAATATCTTAAAAATGTAATAAAAATTGTTAAAAGTAATGAAATAAAAAACTTCATAACTTGTTAAATATGTAAACTGTAAGAAAAAAAGTCACAAAATGAGGAAATAAACATAAATTTTTCATCTGAATATTAAGAATTATTTATTATAAAATTCATTTTTAAAACTACACAGAATGAGAGGAAATGACACAAACAAAATGGTGAATATAATAAATGATCATTACTGACCTCATTAACAAACATACAAGATTTCCTTCAACTCAAAAGCTATTACATATAGTTTGCATACATTGAGTTAATTTAAGTTTATAAATTTTCCTTCAAATTAATTTGTTATGCAATAAAAATAGTAATGAATAACTGCTAAATTCAGTTTTCAAAGCAGTTTTGAATATTTTCTTTAATGGCTAGAAATATACATTACAAGTAATTTTATCAATTTTACAATCCTTCGTTACACTTTATGAAGGGTCTTTTTTCTTAAGAGTAAAAGTCAAACTAAGCTGATCAGCACTCGATGATTAATAATGAACTACTATTTAAATACTTTTGATGATACTACTATTTTTCTTCAGTACTTAATTTTTCATAAACTAAACAAACATTCTCTCTTCATAAATGAGCTGGTATTTGTTTGAAATAACAACTTAATTCATTTAGGCTTTTAAAAGCCAGTTTTCGATTGATTCATCTCAAACTTCAAAATGAATTTAGAGAACAAAAAGCTTCAAAACTGCAATTTTTCTACCGCATGCTTAAAATAAAATATTTTGAATGGGACTAAATATGACAAATAATTGTTATCTAAAGATTAATATTTAATTTTGGTGTGCAAATTTGCAAATTAAACCAGATAAATACGTACCCTGTTCTTTTAGCTTTGAAAAAATAAAGGAAAAAATAATTGCTTTAGGGCAACAGTAGGAATGGGCAAATGTCTCCAAAGAGTTTTCTACGGCAGTATATTTGAAGTAGAACAAGTTTCCATTCCAAAAGCAATTTTTCGGCGGTGGGGGAGGGGGGGGGGGGTAAAAGCAAGGGATGCCAAGAAAGACCTTTGAATTTTTACTCAATAGGTGCTGTGCACAATTCAGGATATTATCAGTAAAAGGGCAAACCAGAAACAGATGCTAAAAGATTGCTGCCCCATCACCAGCAATCCGTTGAAAACTGCCTTATCCTTCTCCCCCCATGTGCATACACTATACTACACAGAACAATGGTAGCATCTGGTTTTGGATAGGTCGAGAAGCTAATGTAGTGCCCTAGATTAGACGATTTTCCTTTCACAAACGAAAATCTTGAAAAACCGCGATAAGATGATGATAAATAAAAAATCTGAAGAAAAATGGAAGAAATTGATATTTAAACGCAAAAACGGGAGAAATGGGCGAAAAACAGGAGTCTCCCCTGTAGGGAGGCAGAGCATTCCATCAAAAATTAACATCCACCGATCCTAGGCCGATGCCAAATATCTCCAGGTTTTTTTCCCCCCTTTAGCATACAGAGAGATGCTTTCATTAAGATTAAAGCGGAAAATAAGAAATGCGGCGCAAAACAATAGCGAAATTTAGAACAATGTACCAAATATCGCACAAGATAATTTATGCTTTTCTTTGAGTCAGTTCTAAAAACCCGCAAAATTCCGAAATCCGAAAAAAGTCATGGTTCGAATTTGGGGTACAAGTTGAAAGTCACCAAAAGGTTTTCTACGGTAGTACATTTCAAATAGAACAATTTGCTTCCATTTCAAACGCAATTTTTCGGGCAGGGGGGGGGGGGCTAAAAAGCAAGGCATGCCAAAAATAACTTTGAATTATAGCTCAATAGGCATTGCACTGAGTACAATTCAGGAAATTATCAGAAAAAGAGCAAGCCAGAAGCAGATGCTAATAGATGCTGCTCAACAGGGTTGCCAGACGTCCCGGATTTCAAGGGACAGTCCCGTATTTTGAAAAATTGTCCCGCGTCCCGGGGACATCCATACGGGACAGTTAAAGTCCCATATTCTGGCTAATAACAGTATTTTACAACATGAGACATTATTTTAAGGGGGGGAAATAACAAAACATGTGAAAAAAAGGGCTAAAAGAAAATAATTTGGTAGCAAATGCAAAAATTGTTATTGTTTTTATTTCGTTCATACGTTTCTGTTTTGGCGGCAGACCATAAGGTTTACTCATTCAAATTTCCACATTGGCTGGTGTGGCGTTAAAAAATAATTTTTGCTCCACGATTCCTTCCATTACTATTTTTGATTAAGTAGTCACATTTAACAAGAAAATTTTTCGATTGCACTGTTTCTCTTACAGCATACGCAAGTAAAAAACTAGTTAACACTTGTTCCTATCAACGTCGATCTGTACACTGAACATTGTTCTATTGCTTGCTTTATTCTCTGAGATATAGTTCCTCCAAAATTGTACTCACCCATAAACATACTGAGTGGAATCTTCGGAAAGCTATAAAAACATTGTTGTTTATTACTCCTTAAAAGTACACCATAACCAGCAATTGCACTCAATCTCAAAAATCTCCCCCCCCCCCCTTTGCACTTCTAGAAGCCTGTCCCATATTTACTGTTCTTAAATCTGGCAGCCCTGCTGCTCATTCACCCGAAACGTGCTGAAATTGCTTAAGTTTTTTCTCCCACGTGCATACGATATACTGCACAGAACAACGGTGGCATCGGATCTTCGATTTGGTCGAGAAGCTATGGTAGAGTTCTTTAATCAGGATTAGACGATTTTCATTTTACAAAACGAAAATCTCTTTAAATTACGATAGAATGATGATAAAAATACAAAAATCTGAAGAAAAACGAGAAAAATTGATATTTAAACTTAACAACAGGAAAAATGGGCAAAAAACGGAGTCTCCTGTGTTGGCAGGTTTGGCATACTATTAAAAATCAACTTCCGCCGATCATAAGCGGATGCCAAATATCTACTTTTTTTTTTCTCTAGCATAGATTCTTTCATTAAGATTAAATGGGAAAATAAGAAATTCGGCGCAAACGATAGCGAAATTTCGAACAACGTTCCAAATATTGCACAAGAAATACAATATCCCATACTGTGTATGTATAAGTACTAATGTCCTTTCCTTTGGTTTGGGTAACGGTAATAACGTTAAAAATAAATTATTAGGTAGTACATTATTTGTAAAACAACATTCGTTTATTTCATTTTTAAAACCGAGTTGGGACACAGAATTTTATTTTAGTGCAAAGAAATTGCATAAAACAAAGATTCCATGCATTTTTTAAAACAAATTTAGTATTTTTCTGCAATTAGGATGATTAATTAAAAATATTTCATTAAGTTTTCAAAAAACCAATGTATTTAAAGTTATATTAAAATATGCAAAAAGCAAACCTACTACATTTTAGATTTTCAATAAAATGTACAATATTCAGTATTTTTGAGCAAAAGTTTGGTGGCAAGATTAATTCAGAAAAAGAGAAAAATAAAAATCGTTATCGTAAAAAGGAACCTTTGACTAAAGACACGAAATCGCGAAAACGAAACTATTCGATCTCCCCAATCATAATAGCAGTAAAAATTCAGCTACTTAGCCTATTAGTTTTTTTATTTTACGAAGCCTGAATTTTCCTTTTATGCGATGTAGCGTAAAATTATTACTTCTTGACGGATTTAATTTAGCAGCTAAAATTTTATGACTCAATATTAACAACGTTTCTTGCATTATACACGGATTTATACGATTTTTTTTTCTTTTTTCAGAGCGATTTTAGGACTTGTGGATTATAATACGCCACTGAGGATAATATGAAGGAAATTAAATCTGTAATCTCTCAGTAATTTGTTTTTTCATTCAAGAACATGATTACAATTGCTCTTTGTTAATGAATCTATATGCATTTAAATATGGGGGGGGGGATAATGAACAAGACCTTCATTTTTCTATAGCGCTTTACAATAAGATTGAAAATTTATATTGTTAATCGCGACGAGATTTTAAAAAAAAATCTTTTTGAAAGTTATAATTCCTATTTGAAGCCATCTAAAACTTTAGGCAGTAGAAAGAAATGCGTTCCCCTCACTGACTCCATGCAAGAAAATCTTTGCTCTTTTGGCGCATTTTTCGTTATGAAAAAAAAACGTTCATTTTTTGATTGCAGTTTTTAAGTGCCAGCGTCGGTTTAGATAAAAATTTACAATTTTTTTGCATGAAATCACAATAAAAACAAAGACTAGATCTCATGGTACTTAATTCCTTGGGGGAAAAAATGGGAAAAAATTTTTTGAGAACAAAATTTTAAAACTCCCTGACTTTTCCCTGACATTTCCCGGAGCGTACGAACCCTGCACCTGTAATAATCGGTTTAGGGTTACGTACCAATTATATTGAACCTCGATAACTCAACACTTGGATAGCTCGACCATTCTGGTAACCCAATGCATTTGTTTCCCTCTCTAGTATAGTGTTTTATTGATATGAGTTGTAAAAAAGGTTGCTCTGCACATGTTAGCAGAAATTCACTTAGTCAACTACTATTTAAACCAGAGTCTACATTTTGAGGCTCTTAATCCGTATTTGGCCTATATTGTAAATCCACCTGGGGTTTAAAAAGGGATTTATTTCAAAATAGAGTAAAATCTGACGAATACAAATTATTTTATTTTTTTCATACCATAATAATACTTTGCTTTCTAAATATAAATATTTGAATATCTTAAAATAGTGTAAAAGCTTCTATTATTTAAAAAACAAATACAAGTTACTAATTTTCATCACTGTCATCCTCATCACTCATAGAATTTAACGCTTTGATTTTCATTGATTTGACATGTCCCACAAGTTGTAGAGCAATGACATTACACTTGCATCCACATCGGAATGTATCACATTGTTTTGCAGGAACAGCAAATCATGTTTAATAGATAGCCTGGGGCCGGTGGTAAGTTGTAAAGTAATGGATAGTACGAGTTATTTTTAATGTACCAGCCCTATTACAAACTTTATCTGTAACTATGTTCTGTAGCTATGGCATTTCATGGGCAAGTCAGAGTTGGAGGTAAATGTTCAGGTGTAATAAAAGATTTTGCTGTAGCTACGATCGCTACCATCATTCAATGCCGTGTAGTATAACTGCACATTCCAAAGCTTGAGATTCATATAGCTGAAGCATTGCTCTTCTCCCAGCGACTGCAATTTCTTAGTGCTAGCTTAAGTCAGTGGTAAAATCTTTGCAAAAGAACAGAGTTCTGCATCTTTCATCAGTTTTACAAGCGCTGAGTTTTTTTTTCGATTGAAAAAAAAATCTAGATATATTATTACAGCCTGTATAAGCATCATAAAAAATAAATAAGTTGCAGTTTTCGCGACCTATAGTAAAGACGACAAGTTCAGAATAACAGGATTGGAAGTTGATCCTCGCCTTATATCGCTGCAGTAATACAGTTTGAACCTGTTCTTCACTTGATATAGAAGCAAAATCATCAAAAAAGTGTCTTCATTTATAACCGTGGTAGGCACATGTTCAGAGGCGGATACTGCAGCATGCAAAATTTTCCCATCAGAGCCACCATTATTGTTTAGAACAGAACACCCTTGTTTCCACAATAAATCACTTATAAGGAAAATCATCACTTGCTTGTTTTTTCCATTAGACAAAAACTTCTTTTTTCCTGAAGAATGCATGCATGGACTGAAATTAATGTCTTGACTGGATTTTGTATAGCATCGTCTGTGAGAGGCATCTTTGATTGTAGGGTTTGACTTTGATCCCCCGTCCCCCATCAAAAACAGCAGTAGGTTTCCCGTATGTTTTAAAAACAAAATTAACATAAGAAAGAGCAATATGCTCTTAAGTATTGTTACTGCACCAAGGAAGGTGATGTAAAAGAGATCCTCCATCTAAAACATACATCTCTGCCTGTACTATGTTTTTAGACTCTTCACTGCACAAATTTTTACAAGATTCATTTCACCACAAAAGGCAATAGTAAACACTTCCTGTCCTATCATTTTAGAAATTATGTTTGCACCAAATAAATAGAATTCATTCAGTATTAACACCATCTTTGGCTGTTAGACCAGTAACAATCTTGCGTAGAATAGGAGATCCAAGAATGGGACTCTAATAAAAAAGGGAAGAGATTGTGGCCCAATGGAGTTTCACAAATGATTATATCATTATTTTTTCAACATTTTGTACTTGACTAACACTGTGTTTTCCACTTGTAGCAACTAAATTATTTGATAAAGCGATTGTAATTTTCACGTAATTCATAAAAGAAGTCTCAAACCATATGTATTTCATTTGAACAAATGAAAAATTGCCATTATAAGTGGTACCTCTTGTTAAATGTGGCTAAAGTATACATGGGAAATAACTTTAAAGCATTTTTTTTTTTTTTAATCAGTGGGAATGGATTGGCATACAATATGGGCCATTTACGACCCGTGGGCCTCTGTTTTTCAACCTCTAGTTTATATCGTAGTCAACTAAGAAGAATTACTAACTGTTGTAATACTTACTACAACTAAGTATAACAACGTGATGTAACCATATTCTTTCAACTTATTTGAACATAACATTGTAATAGACAGGGAAACAAATGGGTCGAGTTATCGGGATGGTCAAATTATCCAAGGTTCTACTTAATTTTCGTGACATACGAATTAACCAATATGCTTTGTCAATGATTATTCCATTTGTGAAGGTTAACTGTGTTTTTTTATATGTTTTGAAGAATACTAGCTTACATATTTTGAAGATAATTGCCACTAGCCCCCCATTTTCAAACCTGATTTTGGGGGTGTTCCCGTGAACCAATTTTGTCTGATTTTGGATATGTTATTCTGTTCAAGTCACTGATATAAAAACAATTTGAAAACCTTCTGTTGCAATTTTTTCCATGTTAAGGGTATTTTCCCCTTAGTTTGACTGGACTATTAATTGATTTGTAATTTTACAACATAACTTTGATCTTACCATTTTGTTTTCACAGTTCCGACTAAAATGAAAGCATTTTATTTTCTTTTTGTTATTTCCAAGGAAACTATTTTTGTTTCTAGTTGTTTTATTTCCGAGAATGCAATAAATTAATAGGGCGTTTTTGGCATTATAAAACTTGTGCATCAAAAACCCATTGCCACTTTGCTTTCTCTCCTGCTAGATTCATTCAAATGGAATCATCTTGACTTGAGCAATTGCCAAACTACATATAATTTGTGGTCAAACTGTACCTTCCATTTTTTTATTAGACATGATTTTAGTGATGCTAAATAAATAAAATACCACTGAGAATAAGAATTAAGCTACAAAAGTATTACAGGAGACGGTTGCATTTGTTAAATCACTATTGAAGCCATTGTAATTAAAAGTAAGCAAATTTCAAAACAGGCAACCTGTTCTTGCATATTCCAAACCATCAGCAATGGTGAAAGCCAGCTCAAGTACAGCATTTGCACCAGCCTCTTGTATGTGGTAGCCTGATATCGAAATGGAATTGAATTTAGGCATGTTCTAAATAAAAAATTTAAAAAACTTGAGATTCAGTACAGCAGTTAGGAAAAACTTAAGTCTACAAAAGCTTATACACAGTAAAATTCAAGGAAGATTTAAACTAAACAATTCAAAAGACATACGAGACTGACCCTATTTGTAAAACGTTATTCAACATGTCTTCTTGTAAAAGGAAATAAAAATATGGAAATTATTTCACCAATTCCTTGATAACATATGGAAATTGATCAACAATTGATTCATTTATATCTGCTCCACAGCTGGCACTAATACTTCTGTCATCTCAAGCAATATTTCCAAGTGCCACCTCCTCCACTTTATAATAATATTAATAATAAATTAGAAAAACTTTGAATATAGTCTCACATGCAACTGGAATTAAAGTAGCAAAAAAAGAAAAAGAAAAAAAGTCATTTACCAACGCAAAATGAAAAACATAACAGTAAGTTGAACATAATAGAACAGATGTTATTGAAGTCAAATGAAAGAAGAAAGTTTTGTCAATAAGTTTCATACAGTTGAGATTTGAGCAGTACCTTTACTGTGGGAGGTGGCACAACCACTCACAAAGGTGGAGCTGGTTCGACTTTGGGTATAAGGGGTCCGAGGTCATAGACCAATATTTTTATGAAAAATTATTAGCCTTATTAATATATTTAAACTAGAAACAGATATTTAAAAGATTTTTATGCATTAAATTAGGCTACTGTAAAAAAAAAAAAAATCAATGAAACTTCTTAACCCCATTAACAAGAAAAATGTTCAAACTATTTTCATAAATCTGAGTACTGCAATCAGACTTTTTTGTGCCATTTCAGCTTTGCCTCAACTATAACGTTTTTGAGGCAGATGAAGAATAATGATTTATTGTCAATGATCTTAATTTTTATTTCAATGCTGATAGGATAAATAAACATATGTAATTCAAGTAAAATAATATGTAAAATAAACTTATAAAATAGTAATTTTGCTTGAAGCCTCCAATTTCAATTTGAATTACACTTTTATTGGTAAAAAAAATTCATACACTAAATGGTGACTGTAAAAAGAGGGCCTGTCACTGATCCTGGGACCAGGGCCTGTAATCAAATGTTCTGACCATGCAAGGAGGTCATGGATGTCACTACATTTTATGATAAGCTGATTTATTCTTTCAAAACTTTATAATAAATTTAGATACATCTAAAAATTATCTCAAGATTTCATATCTAACAACTATAAACTTACTTTAGAAACATAGGAAAAAATGTCTCCAATAATTCTCATTGAATGATCAGGAGGATAGATGTATGTATTACGCACCATGAATTCTTTTAAGATATCATTCTGAATAGTACCAGACAGTAATTCCTTTTTGACACCCTAAAATCAAATAAAAAGGTTATCACTCATAGCTTTTATAAACTACGTTTTAAAATTACAAACTATACATTTAATTAACTGGCAAAAAATATTTACCTGCTCTTCTCCAGCCACAATAAACATTGCTAAAACAGGAATGACAGCGCCATTCATGGTCATCGACACAGAAATCTTATCGAGTGGTATACCATCAAACAAAGCTTTCATGTCTTCAGCAGAATCCACAGCAACACCAGCCATACCAACATCACCAGTTACTCTACTATTATCAGAATCATATCCACAATGTGTAGCCAAGTCAAACGCAACTGAAAGACCTTGCTGACCCATCTTTATGTTCTCTTTATAAAAAGCATTACTCTCTTCCACAGTACTAAATCCAGCATACTATGAAAAAAAAAAGATATATTTTTAAAAAGTACAAAATGTGACAAAAGTAGGATAATTAAACTGCTTTTCAATGCAGCAAAGTTTCTACAAAAAATTTATTGGAAGGAGAAAAATTATTTATCGGGAACAAATGTCATTTCTATACAAGCTGGAACATAGGAAAATAATATTATCTCTATATGTTTTAAAGAAAAAGTAACATCAAAGAAATTGAAATTCTGCATGCTGTGGGCCTGTGTCCAGAAGATCCCATAGCATCTACAGCCTTGAAATTTTATACAAAATTATTTTGAGCCACGGGGTTTGCACCTAGGGTTTTCTATTTCAATATTTGAAAAAACATTTTAATTTTTTAAGCTAAAGTTCCACACAAATAAAAGAGACAAAAGATTTTCTACATCCTTTAACACTCTATGTCCTTCAAAAAGTTTTTTTCTGCATTAAATAAAGCTTCTTTGAATATTCTTGATTAATTAGAACAGCAGATATAAGGGTTTCTATCTTAGCCAAAAGTCCTAGGCTCAACTCAGTTCAAGCCACGAGCTTAAGAGCAAAATGTATTACTAGAGATCACAAATTTGAAAAAAACTTTTGAGATGAGCAAAACTGCAGTTTAGCAGCGATAAGGATCACATATAGTTGTGCAGCGTGGTGCAAGTCGGAAGCCGGGAAAGAGTTTCTCTTAAAGGTGCTTTTTTTTAAAAAAATGTATCAGTTATGCATATTTTAATCAAGTTCTTTTTGTCTAGGGATGGTAGCATGATTGTGTTTTGATTATGAGCTCTTTACTTGAATTCTATTTTCTACGGGAGGGAGGGGAGTATTTTCAATTTGTTTGAAATGGAACTTAATCTGATTCTTTCTAATAGACAATCTAAATTTTTGGGAATCAAATAAGATTGAGAAGCAATCTTTGGGGAGTGATCAGCGTCAGCGAGCAGGAGATGGAGCCCTCCAGTAAT
This sequence comes from Uloborus diversus, assembly GCF_026930045.1. Taxonomy (NCBI): domain Eukaryota; kingdom Metazoa; phylum Arthropoda; class Arachnida; order Araneae; family Uloboridae; genus Uloborus; species Uloborus diversus. Next base: position 188,700,034 of record NC_072732.1, on the reverse strand, counting down.
AAATAAAATTAAATTAAACTGGTATTTAGATTATAATTTTATTTCATACTGGTTACACCAATATTCAATTTCTGTATGGAAAAAAACCAATCCTTAACACAAGTTAATTGATGAATAGGTAAAAAATCTTTTTTTTTTCTTTGGACGTCAACCATATTTTAATAAGTAACACATTCTTAAAAAAAATCCAGCAGAAGACAAATTCACAAACAGCCTTACATAAAAACACTTTAAAAAGTAATGTTTATATAATATTTTTAAACTAATGACCCCCCCCCCTATCCCGCCATTTGAGTCAGGGGTGTCGAGGGACGAATCAAAAACAGCTCCCTCTACAAAGGTTTTTGAAAGAAGAGAGAGGTATGCTATTTCAAACTTTTGTCGTGCAAGTAGCAAAAAAGGAAATCCTGAATGGAGATAAATTAAAGATATTGCAATAACTTTCTGAAAAAATACCAATAAATTCCCCAAAGAATCCTTCTTGCCGCTTGCATTGGAAAAGTATGACAATTGAACATTAGAAAACTGCAAAGAGAAATTTAACAAATCTTTTGGGCACACTAATTACCCTTATTACCCAGATTTTTGTTTATCCGGATTGCCGTTATCCCAGTTGGCCCAGATAAACAAGGTTGACCTGCATTTAAAAAAACATCTTACACATTTTTACTTGCTTCATTTTCAAGCAACTAAAGTTGTGCACACAATTATTAATTAAATATAATGTAATGTAACAGAATACATCTCATTTATTTCTTACCAAATTTCAAATTAAATGTGATATATTATTAACCACTGAAAAGTTTCTGGTTTAACACAAACTTTTATATTAAATATGAATTTGTACTGTTTTTTTTATAAGGTATAATTATACAAAACTTAAAAGACAATATTTTACATAATAATAACTTTTAAAAGAAGATTGTTGTCATAAATTGAAAACGGTAGAATTACGGAACACTATTGGGCTAGGCCAAAGCTTTGTTCAATCTCTAATACAAATAAATACAGTCTGAGACAAATGTAATAAGAATTCTCATTTAGTATAGATTTCTTTTTAAGAAAAAATTAGAATGTTTCTTATTGTTCGAATGAAAAATTGGTGCTTATATCTAATCAAAACTAAAATCAACAGTAATAAAGAGTATTTTTCTTTGTCTGACATTAAAGGAAAAACAAAACCTGTCGTATAGTCCATGGCCTTTGAGAATACATGGTAGGATACGGTCCACGAGTGTATGGAAACCCTCCAGGCAGTTCATCTGGAAGATCCTTAGTGTCTTGCTTGGTATATAAGGGCTTAACTGTTATTCCCTAAAAGAAAAACAATTTATTCATATTTTGAGTTATGCAATATACTTTTTGAAAAACCTAACATTATTTGCAATGATAAAAGATATTTAATGGCAAATGATTTCCGACTTTGATAAACATTTAAAACACTAGCATAAAAATAATTATTGGTATTTAAGAAATAAAACATTAATAAAACCAAGTTATGCGCTGAGTATAAACAAATTTGATTTCCTGTATACCCATACATGTGTCATTAGAGTAGAAAACCATTATAACACACACCTTGGGACAATAGGTTTTGCATTATACATGTTTTGACATTAAACAGAATATTTCACAAATAATTTATTAAACATATTCAAAATACATCAATAAATTTGCACATTAGTACAAGATTTTGTTGCAGTGAGTATTAAAGCTTAAATTATGCAATTTAATTATCCATAAAACTACCTGTCCTTTATTTCAAAAAGTAAGCACATTATCCTGAATTTTGTTAGTATCACGGTTTGCATCACAGCTGCAATATTCAAGAATAATCTGCTCTATTTTTTTTAGACTGTAAACACTATTTTTCATGTAAAAGCTTTAAATGTTGATGGAAAGATGAAAAACTATCAAAATTTAATTTGCCAGAGTTTGTGATGCAGAATATAGTGTCTTTTTTTCTGGCCACAAAACTTGATGTTTACTTCTGAAAAGTAGTGCAATTTAAAGAGAATCTTCTCCTGTACGATGGTTAAGTTTTAAAAAAATCTATATAAATAAAACAAAGAATATGTGTGTATATATAATGTGTATGTTTATATGTTCCCTATAAAAATCCAGTTTTTGTCAGATCTAGACCAAATTTGGCAGAAAGGTACTTGGGCACCCGAGAAGGAACGTAAGCGGGTTTTCAAATGCCAAAAAAGTGCCGAACTGTTCGAATTTCAATTTTAATACCTGTAAATGGCATTAAATGGCTTTTTCCACCCGAAATAATTATCGGACCAGTTCAATTTTGGCACCATTTGAAAGCCTGCAAAAAAAACTCATAAGGTTCATTCATTTCCTTTGAAGAGCAAAAAAAAAAAAGGTTATAAAATCACTGGGTAAAAATTAAAAAGCATCATTAAGCCTAATAGAATGGAATTTTTATGTCAAAAATATATTTTTTATGCAATCTCATTTTAAATTAGTGTGAAAACAATGCAGAAGGCTGCATTTGTTGTTGATTTTTTTTTCTCGGTTGTGACTAAATAAAATTTTGTTTTTGTTTTGAGATAAAATTGTCCCCTTTTGATTATTATTTGGGGATTTATATTCTTTCTTTTTTCTTTTGGATTTTGAGCGTTGCATTTCATTTATTTGGGAATTTTTGATTTGCCGTTTTCTTTCTTTAAGAATGATTATTTTGTCGGGAAAGTCACAATATTTTTTTTTTCGCTACTTGAAGCCTGATTGTTGAACATGCATCACTTGACAGAACTTTTATTTTCGAGGTAGACCGTGCAAAGCCATGCAATGCAGCTAGTATATAATAAAAACAGGAAAGACTAAATATGATTAAAAGTTTTGAAACTAGATAAAGTTTTGAAAATTTTAATTACTTAAAAAAATTATAATATTAAACGAGGCCAGAAAAATCCTGACAGAAACATAACATTAGAAAAAAGGGGAACTTAAGCACATTTCAAATTTGAGATGAAAAATAAATTCATTAAAATAAAAACTAACTACCAAACGGCACGAACTTGAGGGTCACGGATTTGGACGAAATTCCAGATATAGGTCAAATCCCACTAGATATGAACCCCGGTAAAGCGGTTTGACTGCATAGGCCCTAGTTTGGCTGCAACGGGGGTCCAAAGTTGCTAAATTTGACCCAGAAATGCTATGGAGTTTCTTTTAGAATTACCATTTTTACTTCTTTCTGCTATTTTACTGCAGTATGAGCCATTTGCATGCACTTGCCTTTGAGTTAACTACGTGGAATACAAATTTTAAATAAGTATTTCTCAAATTAAAATTGAATTGTTCTTTTAAACTCAATAACTTGAATGCCAAAATGTTTCTATTCGTGTAATTTCATGACAAAAAAAAAAAAAAAAAATCATTTAATCTTATAATTTGAAATAAAGTGTTATTTAAAAACATTTACTCCAAAAACACCATAAATTGTGGAGAAAATGCAATGTACACAAAGGTGAAAATAGTTTTCCAAATATACGAAGAGGGTGAGAAAGGTGGTAAGTCACCAACTTAGGATTGAAAAATCTGGAAAAGATGTGGGAAAATGAAATATTCAACAGAATAAAACTAATTTTTATACTTTGGAGTAGAAATAAATTATAAAATGTATCAAGCTACAGTAAAATTTCACCGCATATAATTTTTACAAGTGGAAATATAAAAAGTTTCATCATTGAAACAGTGGTTTAAACAAGCCAAACGCTTACACCAGCTACAGCGGCTAAAAAAAAAAAACATTTGGGCAGTTTAAAGTTGTCGCAGTTCAAGAATTCCTTCAGTTCAAAGCAAAATTGTTGCGGGTTTATCCACTCTGACCGAGCATCATTGTTGAACCCACGCAGTTGCCAAGCTCTTTTCAACCATGCAACAAATCTAGGCGAGGAAAACTGATTAAATACCATAGAGTGTATAATATATCAGCATGATCATCATAAATCTCTTCTATCATAGAGCGTTCAAAGTAATAAAAAAATGACAGTTCTTCGTCAAGCTAATCGTCGTAGTGATCTTGATCTTCAAGATCTACATCCAAACCGTCAATTTTGTCATTGTCGAAGACATGGTTCATAAAAATCAGAATTCGATCCAAGGCATCTTTTTCGCTAGACAACAAGCGACCTTGAACATTCTTGTCAAAATTGTCTTGCATTTTTGCAACCAAATCGCGTATAACTCTGTGCTTATTGATGTGATGCATGATGATTACTAGTTCATGTCAAAAATGTTTAAAAATATGATAGAAGAAATAAGAGAAGTTGTAGAATCTTTTTACGATAAAATATTAAATATTCGATGATAAAACCAAGCAATATTTAAATACGGAAGTTATTTCTTGTATTAACATAGTTGCAGAATATTTATCGTTTGCAAAATGAAATTAATTATTTTCATTTGATATTAATCGTCTGCTATAAAAAATATTTATCGTTTGTTGATAAAACATTTACTTTAACTGGATGTTTATCGTCTGCTATCAGAGATATTACACAATGATAAGCAAAAAAACAAAGAGGAAGAAAAGCACTGATTTATTGCACATGGCATATAAAAAAACAAAATACAAGACCGTTTCGACTTTTTAAAAAACTTAAAAAATGCCTATAAATAGATAGGCGTTCTCCCTTTCACTCGTTGTACTAACAAAAGACGCTCCAAGTATGTTGGAAAACGAACATTGTGCCGAAATCCCAAATTTCAATAGAAATGTCAATGCATTTCTGGGTCAAAATTAGCAACTTCGGACCCCCATTGCAGCCAAACTAGGACCTATGTAGTCAAACCGCTTTATCGGGGTTCATATCTAGTAGGATTTGATCTATATCTAGAATTTTATCCAAATCCGTGACCCTCAAGTTTGTGCCGTTTGGTCGTAAGCTAAATTGATATAAGGTAGCATATATTAAAATACAGCTTCTAACTTGTATAGTAATTAAAATATTTATCAGATACAAGAGGATTGAAATAACTAACATGGTATGTAATTTTTGGGGAAACAGATGTTTATCATAGGAATGTCCTCCCCCTACCGTTCCATTGAAAAAAAAATCCTACATGCATGCATTATGAACGATACAAAAATTTTGCCTACATGTGTGTTAGATATGCATTCTCAATGACAATCAATAAGTCGCAATGCCAAACAGTGTCTGTTCGAGGCTTAGATTTGGGCCCACAATGGTTCTCATGCATACAATTATACGTTCTTGCATTACCAAATGGCAAACCATTGAGCTTATTTGTGTTGGCTAAAGATGGACTGACAAAAAATATCGTGCAATCAATTGCTCTTCCAAATGAACATGGATTTTTTTTTTTATTTCATTTTCATAGTTAAGGATAAAAAAACATCACTTTCCCACATTGAGTTGAACTTTTAAGACATCAAACAATAAGTTAATTTGTTACATTAATGAAATGCATTGTATTGAAAAAATGAATGGTTGGTGTTTTTTTTTTTTTTTTTTTTTTTTTATTGTTGATCATTGTCTACAGTGCTCCATTCATCTTTCTATCAAATACATCATCCCCACAAACTTGAAATACATTTGTTATTTTTTTAACAACCAAAATATTCACTAGAAAATATTTATATGGCAAAACAACATTTACTGGGTCAACTAATAGATATTATAGGAATTCAATTCAAGTATCAAAGATTTAGTTTGAGAACTCCTGACAATGATTGAAAAAAATTACAAAATGAGAGTAATTGAGACATTAGTTAGTACCAGTGAGGAACATGTTTGATTTATTAAAAAGTGATTACTTATCCCATAAGCGACAGCCTATCACTTATTTCATTTTAATAGTGTATGATTAAAAAAAATAACGTATAAATGGAAAGACAAAACCAATCGCAAACTTGCATGAATAGTTTAAATTTCTGCTCCTGAAAACTCTTAACTCGCATATTAGAATTTGGCTTAGCAATGTGTGTGTGGTGTGTTGGGGGGGGGGGGGGGGGGGGGGGGGGTGGGGGGGGGGTAATGCAGTAAGTTATTTTACAACATAAATAACAATTGCAACCAGAAAACTTCAGATTGCTCCTCCAAACTTCAGCAGAATTGAGAAATATTAAAAAATCTAGAATATCAGGACAGAAAGTTAAAAATAGTTGGAAAAAATTCATCGGAAAAATCAGGACAATTACTTACTCTATGTAAATGCGTTGATTTTACAAAGCAAAAGAGGAGGCAACCGACCCCTTCTAATCCCCCTGAACAACAGGCTACTCCTAAATTATGTACATCATTTCAAATTACAAAACATTTAAATTACTAAAAAATGAGTGAATGCCCAAACACTCTGCAGTGTGCCAAGCTAAAACTTCCAATGGATCCTTTCCTTTCAGAACTTTCTTTGCTGCAGTTGTCCATGCTTCAGGCATCTTTAGGTCAGTTGCATAATTTGCACTTGAATACCGCTAAAAAAGTAAAATTTTAATGTCTGTCACATGAAATCCTCTTTTAACACTAGAACGACTGACATTTTCTGTATACCTAGAAAGACTGAAGGGGTCAGTGTGGCCCCTACCCATTTTTGGGGTGAATTATTTTAAAAATTCTTCCTGAGTGTGTCCACATGCCCAATGCACCTTCTTTCATGACTAAATAAAAACTTAGTATGCAATTATTTGTAGTGTTTCTCTCTATACTGGCCAAAAGCTTGGATCAGTTTTACTTTTCAAGAGCAATGGCTACCATTAGGCTGGTACGCAGTCAGTACTGTTTATAGCATTTGGATATCCAACTGGCTGCATAAAGCGAAAGTTACAGGTTAAACTAGAGAGAATGGCCTTTTTTTATGCTAGAACAATTAGGAGAAAGGAAAAAAAAAAATTTTTTAATTGTAAAAAAGTTAAAGGGCCACTGTGGCCCCTCCCGTCTTTCTAGGTATAAGGATCAATATTTACAGTACTATGAGGCGTATGATAAAATGATTAAACAAGCATTCAAATAGTGTCATATAATGAAAAGTCAGGAAGTTACATTACGTTCCGTTAGACATTATCCGAGTTATTAAACAACAAACTATGCAAGGGGCCACACAGGCCCCTCCGTCTTTCTAGGGTTAAACAATTTAAGTTTTTTAGTGAGAAGTTAGAATCAGTTTTTTATATTTACTAATTCATTATTATTTTTTTTAATTTCTAATGGCAAGATTTTAGGACAACTACAGATACAAAGGAACTGGATTAAGGATATAAACAAGTAGACAAAGATACAAAAAAATAAATAAATAAAATAAAATAGAAAAAAATCTTTAGCAAAAGTCTATGAATCCAAAAGGCCCCTAGTCTCCCAGTATCGGTCTGCAAGACACCGTTTGGCAAATGACGAGATGGTCAGCATCCATGATCCGCCCCAGATCACAAAGACTGCAGAAAGGACTCGCAGGGTTCGCGTTTACGCGCTATAGCGGGTTTTTTACGCAAATTCGCGGGAAAGGGACGCAACTTCCGGGAAAAATCGGGTCCCAGGGACCGAGAAAACCCAAAAGATAAGAACCAGAAAAAAATGGGAGAAAATGCTAAAGATCTATTTAGTAAATGCTTTTAAGCTTCAAAATGACCAGGAGAATCAACAGAAAGGGACTAAAATGACCCTATCTGTTTATCAGCTATTCAAACACACCCCAATTGTGGACCAGTCAATGGAATTTTTGTGATAAGACTTGAGCTTACAGTGACCTCCTGGGCAGAGCTCAGGGAGCAAGTTCATAAATAGCCCATTGTACTGTATTCTAAGAATAAGCTCTCCCTCAACTTTTATCTTGAGGAAATTCCTAAAAACAGAAATGAAGACTAAAAATAAGAGAGGTTTTCAATGCAATCTTCAGGATTAATACAAGACAATTGTACAGTAAAAATATTGCAATTTGGCATTCATGTAACCAGAATTACTTTTGAAAATCATTATTTTGCATCCCCAATAAAAAGAGGGGAGAAAAAAAATGGCAAACATTTTCCAGATCGCACTAAAGACAAAGAGTTCTGAACTCTACATTTTTCTTGTTAAATTGCTTATGAATACTTGAATTTTATACAAAAGCACTTTAACCTAGTTCTTTTTCTAATAATTCATCTCTTTCTGATGGGTTATTTTTATTTGGACTTGCAAAAGTCGGGTATTAATCGATCGCACCATTTTCAAAATGGCGAGATTTTAAAAATAGAACAAAAACCAAAACAGATATTTTGAACGAGTTAAAATAAAGTCAAATATACTGATTTAAGATTGCAGATGAGCAACTTTCACACTCATATGAGAAAATGTTTCGTTTTTGCGATCGCGATTTTTACGTTGGGTTCATTCGCTTGCGATTTATTATTATTATTATGTAATTGCCAATGATAATTGGGAAGGGGGGGGGGGGGGCTGTTCGCTTTTTTCACTAAGAAAATTTCCAGGAAAAACAAAGGTTAAGGGAGTGCTTTTTGCTTGATCAATCAGAAGCACTTGTTCTACATTTTATGGTAAAAACCCATTTTTAAAGTAAATTTTGAGTTAATCTCATTGTAACTGACCAAATAGTTTCTCACATAACTAAGTCTTGCAAGTGTATTATTTGAAAATAATTTTACAATGATAAAATCACAAAAAATTAGGGCAAAATTAACCAATTTATTTTATTTCATGCCTTCCCCCCCCCCCCCCCAAGTATAAATATTTTTATATTATTCATTTACACACTAAGATTTTCTATTTAAAATTTAAGGGACTCATTTTTTTCACCAAAGGACCCAAATCTATTTCATTAATGGGTCCCTGGGACCCAGGTTACGGATAGTTGAGCGCAAACACCGACTTGAAATGATTCGGAAACGACGTAGGTGTTTTGGGAGACAGTCAATGCCAGTGACGAGCCTAAACTATGTCATCATTCTATGTCTGGGCCATACTAATTCATTATTAAAATTACCATTATTTTCGAAAAGCATAGATTGATCTTTTACAAGTAATAAAATGAACTATAGTAAATTGTTTTATAAAAGTGTATCTGTAACCCAGATTTGGGGTGTACAACTTTGTCTTGATCAAGGGTGAATGCAGCTTCTGGTTGAATTTTTAACATTTAAGGGGGGGGGGGGGGGGGGTCTCACGACCCCAGTGGATCCATCCCTGTACTCGATTGCCCACCTCATGAGCAATTCCCGCACTTGTAAGTCTGATGCACAATCGCTAATTTTCTCCACTATCACTACACAATGGTTAATCAAAGAAAAAAACTAGTATTTTAACTTGGGTAATAGACAAAAATTTTAAATAGATAATTAAAAATGTAAATACTTTGAAGCTGGTAATTTGAATAAGAGACTTTTATTTAAACATTTAATCAAAGATGCTAGTGGCACCATCTTTTGAACTCTGTAATTACTTCATTTAGTTTGCTTTCCACCAAAACAAGGAAAACAAAGTTATTTATCTTCTATGAGTACTTTTTATAGTTTAAATTTGAAGTGCCTTATTATGAGCAAACCAATCAATATACAAGTGTCTTAAGGAAAACTATATAAGTCAAACTATATTTTATAAGTCTCCCCACAAAAGTTGGAGTTATTATTTTTGTTTAAGAAGCTGGAATTGATGAAAGAAAAGATGGTAAGTTTTATTGCATGATACAAAACATTTATCACAAAATTGATTTATCGATTGAAAATTTTGAGGAAAAAGGAGAAAACCTCCTTCTACTCAATACAACTAGATACCACTAAATACCCTGCTGAATTTCAGGCTTGATATGCCGGATACCGGGGTATTTTGTGTATTGGCTGGATCAGATACCAAATAGTTAAAAATGAAGCCAAAAACTGGATATTCAAAGTACCTATCTCTAAATCTTATCCTGGGTCCAAATATAGTGACATCTTCCAGCAGGTTCTAAATAAGCTTAGAAGTTAAAATATGTGATTAAAAATAATAAATCCAACCGTTTAACTATACAAAATTTTCTTTTGAACGACTAAGTGCTTCACTGAACTAATGGCGAGTAGGCACTTTATTGTGAGTTATAAGAATAAGGAAATACTGTATACTATACTTGTGTATAAGTCGATCTCACATATAAGTCGACCCCCCTACTTTTAGGAGAAAATGGGGAAAAAATCGAAAACCTGTGTAAAGTAAGTCAAGTACCTAGTTTCTGAAAAAATCAGCACTGTTTTGTCATGATGTTTGAAAATAAATGCGGTTCTGAAATCCTGGAAATGTTCAAGCTTACAAAAGTTTTTTTTTCTTTCAAAAATTGGGAAAAATTTCGAAAATTCTGCTCGGCGTACATGTTGACACTTTAACTTTTAACCACATTTTTAATATTTGCTGCAAGCCTCAAAAGTTTGAGGCATATGTTATACTTGATTGAAATACACCAAAAATGCAACAGAAATTCTAATTTCATGCGTTTTTTGCTAGGTCAATAAATCAAAATGATTTGTAGACGATATTTTAATTTGCTTATAGACATAAATCCCTACGTAGGTTATAACTTTATCTTTAAAATGGTAAAAACAGTGGCGTATCTAAGGGGTGGATTAGGGGAGATATCGCCCTACAAAACTTTTTTTTTTTTTGACTATAAAAAGACTAAATCTACGCATATCCAACTCCGAAACTTTCTTCCGGCTATGACACTGAGTAAATACATTTTTTGACAGCAATGTAATAAAAGGAACATAAAATTAAACCTGTGGTGTGAATTTTTTCAAACTGCGAGAACATAATCTTATTTTATGCATTTTTTAAAACGTTTGCTCTGTTCTGATATAACAGCTTTGCTACAGCACATTTAATGCATAATAAAATGTAATGTAAACAATGGAGAATGGAGCATGGCCTTCTGGGATAGGAGGTTTGTATAAAGATCGTGTTCGAAAATAGCTAAAATATGTTTTTCGAAATTTTTTAATCTATGGTTTTTATTAAAGCAAGCAAATACCAACATCGTTTTTTTTTTCAAATCACAGTTATCAAACACTATTTGAAATGCATTTTATTGGCATACTCCATAATGTTTTGATATGAACGAAAGTTTTGGTGAGTGGCAGCGTTTTTCATTCTTTATAGCAGAGGGAATTTTTAAAATTCCACGGTAGTTTGTTTGTAAAAATGGAGAAACCTGACAAAATAAAAGGAAAAAATTCATCGAAATTCAAGAATAAAGGTAAAATATATATTTCTGATTCTGCACCTTCAAGAAAAAAAGTGGTCAGTCCTAATGATGAGTGGAATGTATATATGCCTCAAGATTGTGAAGATAATGGCATGTTCGATAAAAAATTGAAAGTTATAGAGCAATATTTATCCAGTTACGCAAGCAAAAATTTACACGATGTTATCAAAAATCGCTATTTTAAAGTTGACGTGAACACTATAATAAAAGATGACAGTTTTCTTTCTGTATGGCCAGATTTTTTAAAGGATTTATCTGATATTCCTCAGACTGTCATAGGTCTCTTTGGCCTTACAATGGACCGAATAACACGCCAAAATATTTTATGCAGTTCAGAAGAATGTCCTGAAGATAGAGATACTGTTTCTAAGCTTAATAAAAAAATAAACCCTAGATTTATAGGTTTGCGCAATTTTCTTCATTTTCAAGACCTGAAATCTCATAAGTATGGAAAATTTGTTACTTTAATGGGCACAGTAGTTAGAGTTAGTGACGAAAAACCAATGTGCACTTGTATGGCTTTTGAATGCTACAAATGTGGAACCATTCAAACCATACACCAGGAAAAGGGTTGCTTTAGCACTCCAGGAAAATGCAAAGGCTCAAATTGCTATTCTACCAAGCATAAACCATTGCTGCAATCTCCTAACACATTAACAATCCCTTGGAAAACTATCAGGCTTCAAGAGTTAAACGGCAATGAAAATGAAGGTGGCAGAGTTCCCAGGACTGTAGAAAGTGAACTCACAAATGAGTTAACAGAGTCATGTATGCCAGGAGATGTAGTTATAATTTCTGGCATCATAACAGTAAACAATATCACCGAAAGAAAACCTTCTTTTGGAAAAGAAACTTGTGCATACGTTGTTCAATTATCTGCAAATTCAGTAACTTGTGTGAAAGGCAAAAATACGGACTGTGTTGATATTGCCGCTGAAAGTCTACAATTTAATCCAGAAGACTTAACTAACATTCAAAAAATTCACTCCGAAAGGAATTTGTTCCGGTTAATAGTTGCTTCACTCTGTCCTAGAATATACGGACATGAACTCATTAAAGCTGGGTTAGTCTTATGCTTGTTTGGAGGACGAGTTAAATCACAAAGCAAGGACAAAGATTGTGATTTCTTTATTCGTGAAAATTCTCATATTTTAATCGTCGGGGATCCTGGATTGGGCAAAAGCCAGATGCTTTTAGCAAGCTCGTCAGTATCACCTCGTGGCGTGTATGTGTGTGGCAATTCAACAACCTCTTCTGGATTGACAGCTACAATTGTTAAAGAAGGTGGTGGAGAGAGCTCTTTAGAGGCTGGAGCATTAGTTCTCAGTGACCAAGGCCACTGCTGTATAGACGAGTTTGACAAAATGTCCAACCAGCATGCTGCTTTGTTGGAAGCGATGGAACAGCAAACAATTAGCATGGCAAAAAGTGGAGTAGTCTGTACGTTGCCTGCCAGAGCATCAATTATAGCTGCTGCTAATCCATCTGGTGGCCATTACAATAAAGCAAAAACTGTTTCGGAAAATTTAAAAATTAACGGATCCTTGCTTTCCCGGTTTGATTTAGTATTTATTGTACAAGATATTCCTGATGGGGAAATTGATAATAAAATGACGGCGCATGTCATGGCATATCAGAAGAAAAAGAAACACGCAAATGAGAATGCATCTGTGAGCCCATTCTTTTTGACTTCCATTTTAAGTGGATCAGCTGATAGAAGTAGTTTGCTCCAAAAATTGCAATTTGGAGCCCATGAAAAACCAAATCTTATTCCACCTAGTCTGCTGCAAAAATATATATCATACGCAAGAAAATTTTCTCAACCAAAACTCATGCCAGATGTGAGTAAAATACTCCAAGAGTTTTATTTAGAAATGAGAAAGCAGCACAAACTGAGCTGCAGCACTCCTATAACTACGAGACAACTAGAATCAATGATTCGCCTCACAGAAGCTAGAGCTAAAGTTGAGCTGCGAGATTACTGCACCATAAGTGATGCAGAAAATGTAATTGAAATAATGAAATACAGTATGCAAGATACATTTTCTGATGAACATGGAAATATAGATTTTGACCGTTCGATTCATGGTTCTGGAATGAGTAAAAGTTCTCAGGCAAAGAAGTTTATCCAAATCTTAACTAAAGCAGCTGTGGTTAAAGGAGATGATTGCTTCACAACGCATGAAATGTGTGAACTTGCTAAAAAATCTAAACTAAATGCAGAGGCATTTCTAGATATTATAGATGCTTTAAATAATCAAGGTTTCTTGTTAAAAAAAGGGTATCAATTATATCAAATTCAAACTTTGTAAGATTAAGTACATCTCAACTCTCCTCAAATATTGAACTTAATGCAACTTAATTAATGCTACATTTTAGTAGTTATAAATATGAATGGGTAGGGTATAATTTTCACTCTATTGTGTTTTGTCAAAAAGTTCAAACTCTTTAATACCAATTAATCCAAAAATATAAAAATTTGATTTATATTTTGTTCATATCAATTGGTTTAAAATAACATATTTTAAATTAATGTAAATATATTGAAAATAAATAATGTGTCAAATCTTGTTAAAAGTTAATTCGATTCATTTTACTTGTGCACATAATAACATGAGAGAAATGTGCTAATTGATGGGCTGGTAGTGATTTTATAAAAGTTTCTATATTTTTTAAAATGAAAAATTCCTCTTTGGTGTCTGCAGATGGGTCTATCATTACAGTGAACTTGATAAAACTTTTTTTTTTTTCCGAGTTAAAACTCTTTTCTGGTAGCAAATGTAAAAAAATCTATTTAAAGAAAAGTAAATTTTAACTTTTTGTAAAATAGCCATTTATAAAAAATATTCATTGCTCAAAAATTATTCTGATTGTTATGTATAATTTATTCACCAATTTGTTCATTTTGAGGTCAATTTAAATAAGTATTTAGTTTATTGTTCAATAAATAGGGATATAACTATGCAATGGAACTTTCCGACTTTTCATGATGACTCTATTCAGGTGCTTATTTAGTCATTAGCCTCATAGCAGTGAAAATATTAAACTGTGTTTCAAGAAAGACGGGCGGGGTCACAGTGGCCCCTAAGCAGAGTTTCCCAAACTGTGGTTCTTTAAGGCAGAGGTTCCCAAACTTCAAACCTCCGTGGACCCCCTCCAAAAAACTTTGCAGACCCCCCAATGGTGTGCAAAAAAAAAAAAAAAAAAAACTGAATAGAAAAACATAAATTTACGATTATGTCATAGAAAAAATGTCATATTTATTCGATTTTTGCAGCATGTTAAATCTCGTAAATAGCTGCACACTGAATTTTACCCAAAGTTTGAGGGATAATCAGAATGCCCGCAAGACCTTCATTTTAAGATAATTCCATGTTCTAAAACAAGGCTTATATTCATTTTTAGAGTATCGTCTGTGGTTTTTGATTGCGGGATTGAAATTAAATAACTGATTCGTAGCAGATATTTTCAAAGGAAAGTAACTGGTTTAGTTTTCATGCTTTTTTTTTAAAAAATACTGTCATAGCTTTCTGCCAGTTTTAAAAGCTTGCTTTTGTGGAACATAGTAGATAGGCTAAATTACGATGAATTGATATACATTAGTTTAGAATTACTTTTAGTCGTAAGTTTTGAAATATTTTTATGATTTTTTTGGAATTTAATTTATTAATACATGTTGCTCTCAATGTGGAAAGATCGCACTTGATGCCGGTTAATATATAAAGATGATAGAAGTTTTTGGATATTAAAGAAATTCAAAGAGTTCTAATTTGAAATTTTGAGCCATAAAATAACTTTTTTGTAAGAATCAATGCATTAACAAAATATAACAAAACATAATTTTATGAAACACATAGCTTGCAATTTTTATTAACTATATTTACAAAAGCAATTTTTTACTAAAAACAAAAGTTTTATTCAAAGGCATCTCTTCTATGCCTTAAAAAAACGAGTTTTTGTTTTAAAGGGCAACACAACAGCTTCTTAAGAAACAAATACCTTTGTGCGGAGAAGTAAATAGCAATCAACAACATTTTGATGCACAAAATTAGCAGATTGCTGCATGACATGTGTTTCGGGGTCACAAGGAATCCTTTTTCAGTGCAAACAAGAAGTTCCGTCTAGAACTAAACAAGCCTACTTTCCCGTATACCCATATCTAATTTCTAGTACCTGATTAATATTCTCAAAAATAGCTAAAATCGCAAATTGTTTCAAACATAATTGTTTAATATTTTAAGCTGATTTTATGAATAAAATATGCTTTACTCATTTAAAAACTTAGATGCATAAAAAAATAAATAAATAAATAAACGAACAAATAAAATAGCAACACCTTTTAAACAAAGCAGCTAATACACTTATTTCCATTCAAACTATAATAATAACAATCAAAATTATTAAACTCATTAAAATAAATACATCATATCAAAAGAAAAATCGTCTTTTTCCTTTTTCTGCCTCTGTCGAAGTGTCAGAGTCTATCATTTTTCCTCTGTGTATAAATTTTTGCCAAAGCTACAAAGTCGGGGTGTCTGAGTCCAACTAATTGTCAGGCACAGGAGTCGGAGTCAGATGCCCCTAAATTCTCGTAGTCAGAGTCTGGAGTTTGTCATCAAGAGCTATTTCCAACAAAATTTGTTTTAAGTTAATTCGTCTTGAAGTACGGAATCTACATTGACTTTTAGTTTCCCCGTAGGCGCTAATGTTAAGGGATTTGAACGGTTCAAAATTGAACGGAAAATTTTTCAAATCAAAAAGAGCTTTTTCCTACAAAGTTTGTTTGAACCAAATTCGCCTCACAGTTCGGAATTGCCTTGAATTTCCCCATAGGCGCTAATGTTAAGTTTTTTTGAACTGTTCAAAATTGAACAAAAAGTTGTTTGAATCAAAAAGTGAAATATAAGAATGAGGTGTCCTCATTGAGATCTTTCAAACAAAAAAAAATGTTCAAATCAGACTATTCACTCAAAAGTTATTGGGGGGAGGGGAGTGACAGACAGACCGACAGACATTTTTCCCCATCTCAATACTCTACTTTCCAATTTTTAATTTTTCCAGAGCATTTTTTAACATAGGTACTACACGACACCAATGTCGCGAAGTGAAAAAATTCTGTCACCTAGAAGATGCAAAATCAAACTACTGGGCGACATTGGAAAATTCAACAATGAATCCACTCCTCGTTTTTGTAAAAGGATTTCAAACCTTTCTTTTCTTTCCTCTTGAGCAACAGAATTACATCGGGCATTTTCCAGCCGTCAACCAAACCAACCAAAAGCAGTTTTCTCTTTTTTTCCTACTTGTTTAAAACCGCCCGACTGGTTACGAAAACATGTCATCCCCTGCGGGTTAAGGGGTGCTATTCGTTGTTGCCATCCAGTCATCATTGTACCGTACATCGGGTAGACTCAGGTGTGTAAATTCCAGACTAATCAGTGATTCACATTCACTTGGGGTATGATGATTTTTAGCGGGAATTTGAGGGCTTATGAACAAAATGGGCAGTTTAGAGTAAGAGTTTACGAACGAAAGGCGCTTTCGTTGACAGATTTTTTTTTCTCTCCCCACCCCACCACTCAGCATGAAACGTTGTTCTTTTCTTCATCAAAAAGGTAAGAGAAATAAATGATTATGCTTTGATTTTAATTTGTTATTTAATTCAAATACATACGCTTTTTATTTTAATATATGTCTGAATAAATAAGAAGAATGTCGGGATATGGTTTAGAGAGGGGTTTTTCAACCTTTTTTACTCATGGGCCACATTGCAAGTTTTTGGAGATGAGGCGGGACAATACTTTAGTTCATATAATTTAATTCGCACCCCCCCCCCTCCTTCCCTCAACCTGCCACATTCATCCATAACTTTTT
Organism: Uloborus diversus; assembly: GCF_026930045.1. Classification (NCBI taxonomy): domain Eukaryota; kingdom Metazoa; phylum Arthropoda; class Arachnida; order Araneae; family Uloboridae; genus Uloborus; species Uloborus diversus. The sequence continues at coordinate 188,682,961 of NC_072732.1, read as the reverse complement.
TTAGAATAAACGCTCAGTAGTCCAGTCAATAGGTAGAAAAAAACGGGCTTGCCTTACAAAAAATGGGGTCAAAGATTTTATTTTTTAAATTTGTGTATACTAGTGCCAATATGAAAAAACAAAGTTATCCAACACGAAAGACCTCGGGAGAAGTTTTGGGGGCCGAAAACCCCCCAAAATTTGTGACTTTTTGTAGTATTTTCAAAATATCTCAAAAATTGTTAAAATTACGAAAAAACTTCCAATGCAAATGTTAAAGAGGATTAAATTTCCTTCAACTTTTGTCATTACAACATTTTTGTAGCATGAAAAGCAAGCGAGTTACAGCTTCTTGAAAGTCACACTTTTTCTGAACCCCTCAGCAAAGTGCGTGAAAGCGCATCAGATAACGGAGGAAAAAAGGAGAAACGCCGGCAGTCTGACCTTGGAAATCATTTGTCTTTCACAGTTGAGGGTAAATGCCTCCGTTCCCTTTAACTTAAGCAAAACACCCCCATTCCATCCCCCTCTTTTTCTCCAAATGAGATGAATCGACTCAATAGCTACTCATGTTGGTCACTTCAGGGTTTGAGCGAGAGTATGTTTTATCAATTTGTGTGTTCTGTATTATATTTTTTCCCTAGAAATGATTACGCCTGACCAAGGTGGTTTTTTTAATTATTATTATTATTATTTGCGAAATCAGTTTGAATGAATGCGAAATACAAATACAATACAAATACAAATGTGACGACCAGCAACAGGCACTGGGCCCAGCTAGGCTGGTCCTAGTCAATTAATTAGTCCCCAATGAAGATCAATGGCCCTCTTAAAGCTATCCACTCCCTTGCTCATTACCGCCTCTTCCGGTAAGCTATTCCAAGTGCCCACGACCCTGCTAAAGTAGTAGTTTTTCCTGATTTCCAAGTTAGCCTGAGATTTAAATAGCTTAAAACAATGACCCCTTGTCCTGCTTTCCCCGCAAAAATTTAATCCGTTTACATCTTTCATTTTGATAAATTTAAATAACTGAATCATGTCCCCTCTGACTCTCCTTTGCTCCAGGCTATACATGTTAAGCCTATTAAGTCTGGTATCATAATCTAAATCTGAGAGTCCCCTTACTAATTTAGTTACCCTTCTTTGAACCCTTTCCAATACAAAAATATCTTTCTTCAGATAAGGCGACCAAAACTGAACAGCATACTCCAAATGAGGTCTTACTAAACTCCTATATAAAGGCAGAAGAACTTTCTTAGATTTGTTTGAAATAGATCTGTTGATGAACCCAAGCATTTTGTTGGCTTTGTTACTAGCAATACTGCACTGTTGACTAAACTTGAAGTCCTGATTTATAAAGACACCCAGATCCATAACATTATCTGCCTGATTTATGACTGAACCCTGTAAATGATATCTCATACGCTTATTTCCATGACCTAAGTGTAGCACTTGACATTTCCCTACATTAACTGCCATACCCCATTTATCTGCCCACTTAGTGATATGATCTAAATCCTCTTGCAGCTGTTTTACTTGTTCTTCATTTTCGACAATCCCCATAACTTTTACATCGTCAGCAAAACAATTCATGCTTCCAGAAATATTTTCATTGATGTCATTCATAAATATAATAAACAAAAGAGGCCCTAAAACTGATCCCTGAGGAACCCCACTTAAAACATCACTCCAATTAGAATGATTTCCTCTCACAACTACTCTTTGCTTCCTACCAGTAAGCCAATTTCTAACCCAAAGTAAAGTTTTTCCTCCTATTCCAATGTCAGCTAACTTGCTGAGAAGAGCAACATGCGGTACCTTGTCAAAAGCTTTTTGAAAGTCAATATAAACAACATCCACACATTTTTTGTTATCTAAAGCTGAGGTAACCTTGTCGTAGAAATGCAATAAATTAGTAGTACAGGATTTACCTTTCCTGAAACCATACTGCAAACTAGTCAACAGACTATTAGTCTCTAAGAACATCATGATCTTAATTTTGATCAAAGTTTCGAAAATCTTACAAATCACCGAAGTCAAACTTACAGGTCTATAATTCCCAGCAATACCTTTAGACCCCTTCTTGAAGAGTGGCGATTTGAAGATTGCGAAGGAGAAGGGGATAGAAAATCTTCAAAGATGCAGCGCAAAACGGCAAAATGAAGAACATCAGCGTTTTTTGAAGTTCTTAAAAGAAGTGACAATTCACACTGCCTGTCACAAATGCTATATCAATGAGCAATCACTCTCTTCCCTTGAAGTAATGGTTGAACCTAACATGTTAACTAAATTCCTCAAGAAAGATTACTGGCAAATTATAACAACAAGAATTGTCTTATTCAACTTCTTGAGACATATTTCGAAGAGTGGCATTGAAGTCAGGCAGACTCAAGATGATGCCGACTTACTTACTGCTCTTTCAAAGGCAAAAGAAATTGAAAAGGTTGTTATAGTGGGCGAGAGGATATAGATCTGTTGGTGCTGATGACAGCTTTCGGACAGCCTTTCAGCAACTTGTTCTTTTTAAAACCTGGAAGAGGGAATGCTTGTGCTTTGTTTTTCCCCCACTATATCTTTTAAGTTTGACCCCAGCAATATTCTTTTCATCCATGCGTTTAGTGGGTGTGATACGATTCCGACAATCTTTGACCAAGGCAAAATTAAGTTGTACAAAATAGTCAAAAAAAAAAAAACTCCTGAAATTAAGGAAGCTATCGAAGTATTTATGGACCCAATCTGTCATCATGATGCCTTAGCTGCAGCTGGAGAAAACATTTTGCAAATATTATACACAGGTGACGTAAAGTATTTGAACCTATCTTTGGATACTTTGCATTTTAATCCTTTTATGAAACTAGTATACAGGGCTAAGATAAATTTTGCAGGGCTACCGCCAACGTGCGGGGAGGAGGGAGGATGCTGGACGTTATCACTCATATCGGTTCTACCACCAAATTCAAAGTTGGTTGGGCAACATAATTGAACCAGAGAAATGCGGTTGGGAACGCAGAAAGCAAGGTCTAATGCATGTTGACACAAAAATAGATTCAGTTACTCAGAATCTTTTGAAGATTGTGTCTTGTACCTGCAAGAAAAATTTTACTGGAGCCTGTTCTTGTCACAAGGCAGGTTTAAAATGCTCCAGCACGTGCAAACACTGCAGTGGCACAAATTGTGAAAATGTTGCAGAAATTTCATCTTTGGATGAGACTGCTGAAGAAGAATTGTTCCAGGAGCTTTTGTAATTACCGCAACAAGGAGATGAACAATTAAAGGACCACAGCTTCTTTCTACCCCCTACAGATTCTGAACTGAGAGAACCTGGACCTTCAAAACGGCTTCGAAGAAGATACACAGCGTTGTCCTTTCTCTATTTGCTTGAAGGTCGAATGAATCTCTCTGTAATTTAGATCTGTATTGTTGTGTCTGTAATTAATCTGCATTAAGCTTCTACAGTTTGATTTTCATTTTGAAAGGTAATTCTTTTGGGTTTTTCATGCCTCAAAAAGTTAGTTTCTGCAGAATTTTTTCAAAGTGTTCATTACGTATTACTATTGTACCTTTATTTACGCATTATTATGTCTATTGTTTGCTTATTATCACCCTAATATTTATTCATTCACATTTATATTCGCATATTGCATTTTCGCTTGTAATAGAATAGATGGTACGAATTATGTGTTTTAAATGAATGAGAAGATTATGTAATTCAATTACAAACTGCAATATAAATCATATATTATTGGAGTTGGACTGAAGACTACCTCTGTCAGACTAGGAATATTAGTTCGTGAGCGGTGGTGGGAGGGTTTATTATTATTATTGTATCAGAGCATAGGATGCATGACTGTGTTGATTGTTTGCTTATTAGCTGATGCCTAATATTCATTCCTTCACATTAATATTTAAAAATCGCATCTCTGTTTGCAATAATTAGACTAGAATGTACGAATTATATCCCTCAAATGAATGTATATATTGTGTAATCCAGTTACAAATAGCAATATATCATCTATTATTGGAGTCTGCTGAAAACTACCTCTGTCAGATCAGAAAAGTTAGTTCGTGAGCAGTGGGGAAGGGGTTTTTTTTATTATTGCATCGTCGTATGTGCTTTAAATGAATGTGTATATATGTATTTCAATTTCATAATATATCGTTTGTTTTTGGAGTCTAGTGGGAACTAATCTGTCAGCCAGAATTGCTACTCTGTGTCCAGCGGGGAGGGGGGGAGCAAGAAACTCAAACTACTCTAACTGTCAATAAACTCTCCTAAACTAAAGTTTCTATTCAAGTTCTAATAGTTATGACGCCTTGCTTTCGGTGTGAAAGCTTTTTTTTTTCGGAGTGGAGGAAAACTGCCTATTTTCAAAGAGCTATAGCAAGCTTGTTATTTGTGCTACAAAAAAGTTGTAAATGCAAAAGTTGTAGGAAATTTTGTGTTCTTTAAACTTTACATTTAAAACTTTTTTCTAAGTTGAACCATTTCGGAGATATTTTGGAAAAAACAAAAAAAGTCATAAATTTTTGTGGTTTTTCGGCCCCCAAAAGTTCTCCCGGGGTCTTTCGTGTTGGATAACTTGGTTTTTCCATGTCGGCACCAATATGTACAAATTAAAAAAATAAAATCTTTGACCCCATTTTTTGCAAGGTAAAATGTATATATTGACTGGACTACAGTAGCATGGAGCAGGGGCGGATACAGAAAAATCTTTTGAAGGGGGTCCGGTAAATTGAATGCCCCCACCCCCACACACATACATTCGGTGTTTCATAACAAAGTTTTCATGAATTTATTTTAAAATGTTTTATTTATTTATTTGTTTATTTTTTTAATATTCCTTCTGTCAATAATCTACTTCTATAAGAGTTCCTGAATATTATTTACTAACTAGAAAATCGCCCGTCAAGGTATGACGGGTGAAAATTGCTTCTACATTCGAACGAAGCCATTGCCTGTTTCGTGATATTTTGATACTTAAAATTGTAACCCTAACTCCGGTGGATTAACCCAAAACTCCAGTAGGTAGCGTTCATTTTTGACCATTTTTTTCTTTTCTTTATTCCCCTGAAATGACACAGTCTTACCAGTAAAACTGTTAAGTTGCCGGATTGAGTTCAGCCTTGTCACAGTAAGGTCTTTCCCAGCATGTTAAACATTACCAAAACATATTATCAAATTATCATGCCGTGGCGCAAGTTTCATTGCTAAAACACGCGGGTTACTCGATCATTTGCCATTATATACATGAGGATATGATCCCTCCGGAACTAAAAGCTGGATGCGACCATGCATGTATTTGTCTTCTAGAAAGTGGTAAATGCTAGCCAAACGTTCGTTTGTATCACGCCTCGACATATTTAAAAAAATACTAATTGTTCTATGTTCTTATTTGCAACAAGCACATCTGTTTTGTTTTAAATGTGCATATTTGATGCGTCTGTTCTTTGTTATGCAGAAATAAATCACCAGGGTCATTTTCCAAACTTTTGCCTAAACAACATTTGAAAAATTTCAAACATAAATATCATCAATTGTTTTACTTATTTCGGGAAAAATTTCTTGTAATAGTTTATTTTTAAGGGTACAATCATATTCGAGGCAGTGAGAAGAAAAAGGATGCAAGTGGCAAAATTAAAAATTTGGAGATAACCAGTGCAAATGGTAGGTGAACCCCTTCTCTGTCTTGGGGCAAGAGATGGTACTAGTAGCCCTGGTAGGTGCTGCTGTATAGCATGATTTAGAAAAAAAATCCAATTAACGAAAGCCTACCTAGGACGTAATCTTTATACGAGCTTTACTCGAAACTTGAAAATGTCCACTTGCATCCCTTTGCTTCTCACTGCCTCATTTGAGCTTAGTATTTCATACAACTAGAGATATTTTACTTTAAAAGTAAATTTTTCACCTTCAATGTCATGAGTGTTACTGGACGACATGACAGTATTTTTAACGAAGTATTTAAATGTTTATTTTTACGAAAAATCATAATTTTATGAATAAATTTGTTCTTTGAATCGCATAAAAAATAATAATTTTTAAATAAAAATGCACAATATTCATCGTCATGAGTGTTACTACGTATCATATTTTCACTGCCTGTCAAAATTATAAATGAAAAGAAAAAAAAAATTTTTAAATAATATTGTTAGAAAGATAACATTGCTTTTAAGTAAGCTACAAATCTTAATAGAGTTATTATGCATTTCTTTTGTTTTTTTTGAATTGAATTTTAGAACTTGTTTACTAGGTAAAACTCACAACACATATGATTAGACTTTGTTAAGATGTGCCTTTTCCGTTAATAATCGTAGTTTTTCCAAGAAATTGCCATATGATTTCTTTCATTTTAACTACACATTAAAAAGAAATTATTATTGATTCCATCAAGGAAAAATTAGTGAACGAATCGCGATAATACGTTTCTTTGAGTTTGAAACCAGAGAGTTAAATATATTCTGCCACTCTAGGCATCTGACTCCAGCATTACTTCTTTAGCAAACAAAACTGCTTTTGTTCAAAATATGCAGTGTGTTTTATGATATTTTTAATTATCTATATCCGTAACCTTACCAAAGATAGTCTAGAATGCGATTTTAAGTTTACAAATTAGAAAATTTTCCTGAGATGGGAAATCTTCCCGTATAGGAGGCCTTTCAATCTCTCCTCCTCTTAAATCCCCATGCATTGTTTAAAACAGCATTTTCAGAGTTACAATTTAAACCAATTTCTGAAGGTGCTCTCCAAACCTCTTCTCCCCTACCATTACCAAAAATAATTAGAATGCATTTTTAAGGCAGCAAGTTAAAAAAATTTCTGATGTGGGGCTTCGAGTCTTTCTTTCACGTAACATCATGATAATATGGTATTAACCTGCGTTTTTAGCACTACAATTGCAAAATAATTCCGCCGGAGAACCCCCGAACCTCCCTCTTCTTTGCATAATTGGAGATAATATTTGCGTTTTTAAAAGGTTTCAATTTTGAAAAATGAGTGACAGAAGGGTGGTCCTCAAACCCCTTAATATTACGAAAGACAGTTAGAATGCATTTCTAAGATTACAAATGAGAAAAAATTCCTGGGAAGGGCCTTGAAATCTCTCCATAGACAGGGGAGCTCCACCAAGCCATTTCTCCCCTAACATTACCAAAGATCGTCTAAAATACGTTTTTAAGACTACAAATTTGAAAATTTTCCGGGGGAGAAACCCCCGGACCCCCTTATTTCGGAGTTAATATTATAAAGCAAGATATTATCTTTTCCCGGTAATCTAATAAGCGAACTCGATTATTTACAATCAGGTTGTTTTTGTCAATATTTAGATCTATTAAAGGTTTACTCATAATCTTTGTATGTATTTAAGATATGCTTGAATTAATTAAAGGGCCGCCAGTTCCATACGTCCCCTACGTTTTTGATCTCACGACGGATATAAAAAGATATATATATATATAGTAACAGTTAGACATTTAATTATTTTAAACTTATGTCGCCTAGTGAAAATTCCTTAAAAAATGCTCTGAATTTTTCTATATTTATTAAATTATTATTTTTTATTTTTGACTTTTTTTTATTTTTGTAATATTTTCAAGATGCATTAAGCCTTCTTTCATGCTTTTTTCTTCTGGGAAAGTAGGCTAAAAAGTGAGCTTTTGGATGTAAAGACATCCGGTAAAAGCTTTTTTTACCGGATGTCTTTACATCCAAAAAGTGGGGTAAAAGCATCAATATTTTGAAATTGCTGCACATATAAATTTGGCTTCATTTTCATAGTAGCTAATGCTTTTATTTTTATTTAAAGCAATCAAATTCTTTTGAGATAAATTATTTTAATTGTCGAAAAACTATATTTGATCTAATTTGAAACCTGGTCCCAGCAAGAGAGAGAGAGAAATGAATGCAACAAAAATTTTATTATCATATGAGAAACTAAGCTCATTTATTTGCACATGAACATCTAGTTAAAAAAATAGTTTTCTTTCAGCAATCAGAATTTTTATTCTCATAATAAATGTTCAACAAAACACATATCTAGTACTTAAATTCATAGTATATATTCTAGTATTAAACTCAAATGTTCAATTTTCTTCTCATTACTTTCCAACACATGTTCATTAGTATGAAGGTCATGACCCCCCCCCCCCTCCACTAAGCGATTAAGCATAGCCTAAAAGTGCATTTTGGGAACTTAGATTTTGAAAATTAAGCCTCCTCCTTGCCATTGGTCCCCTTTTATTTTGAGGAAAGACATTATTTCTGGTTTCAGAAATATTCTCTGGTGGAAAAAAAGTTTTAAGGATTTATTATAAAATATACTTTTTATAAATGTCAAAAAAAAAAAAAAATTTAATCTCAAATTATAATATTTAATGCTTTGGAATATTTTATTTTTTTCTTCAAATGCTAGATAGGCCTCACATTTTTATCTTAATTGAAAGATTAACATGATTAGAAATGCATAATTGGACATAAGGCGCAATGACTTGAAAGTTATGTATCAGTTAAATTCTTCATTGGATTAATAATTAGTGCTAATGAGCATCAAAACGTAGTTGCAGTAACCCTTAATTCAAGACAAGTATCCACTGTGGACATAAATCTAGAACTAAATTTGAAAGCTTCATAAATTTTCATTATTGATTTTTCGTATATGCTATAGTAGGTAAAAGATAAATAATGTTTTCTATATTGGAAAGTTCTGTAACTATATTTGATTCCCTATAGCAATGATGCATTTCTGATAAGTAGAGAAACACCATTTTATAAAAGAATGAATACATTATAAAAGAAATATTTATTCTTTTCTCATATATACACAGCACTTATATGTTTGTACATACTACACTTTAACTTTTACAAAGTCATATTTTTTCCAATTTTTGAAATTCCATACCGTTAATGGAATCGTAAGTACATATAATATTGAAAATATTTTTGCAGGTGGTAAAGATATTTTTTTGATGTAATTAGTTGAATGGTATACATAATGTAGGCAAAAATTTCATATATATTTGGTATAACAATTTGTTAAAGAAATATTTGTTAAAGGTTGTTTTTTTTTCCATGTCGACCATTTTTATTAACACAAAATAAGCAAATTCTGCAAACATTCATTTAAATGCGTAAAATTTTAAAATGATACTCTGATAGGATGTATAGATTTGTTTTATTTTTTAAATGTATAAAGATACTCTACAGATCATTTTAATAATTTCTACAATCTAAGCCTCTTGGCAAAGTTTCAACAGAATTAGAACACAAAACTACCTAGCAAATACTGTGACACTAATCGAATAAATTTTACTATAGCTCATCTTAAATCAAGTCATGTCTTGATTTCTCTCTACTATAGTGAAAAGCTTATAATGAAATGAAAAATTCTCCACTTTAGTCCTAATAAAATAAAAAACTCTGAGCTAAAAAAATAGATGAACTAAAAAAAGAAATAAATTTACTATTAAAAAAAGCTAGCTTGAAATCATTTTTCACTATTAATTTCAATAACTACGAAGATAAACCAGTGAGAAATATGAAAATTTTAAAGCATCATAAGGAAATACAAAAGCAAAAAGCTGAATAATTTTACTACAAATCAAACAGAAAGGGGAGAGAATTGTGATTGCCTCAGACAATGTTACTAAGCTTAAAATGATCAGTTAGCATTATTTGGCGTTTTACTTCACAGCAAATTCATTGCAAAATACAGTTGAAACTTCACGCATCAAACTTCTCCGTGTCGAAATTTTTCATGCTCAAACTTTTAACAAATCACCATGTTCGTTACATAGAAAAACTATCTCTATATCAAAGAAAATCTCTTTGTATCACAATATTTCTCACAACATATTGGGTAATTTTATTCCATTTTATACCGTTTGCCTTGCGAAAATTAATGTCGAGTAAAAAAGGGGAGCCACTATAATCAAAGGTATTATTCAGCCATGAGCAGGTAAAAGGCAATAACAGCAATTTTTTCTTTTGCAGGAGTTTTGTATAAGAAACTTAATTTTAATATTTCTGAAGCAATAATGCTAAAATTAAAATCACTTCAATGTATCGAAATTTCTACCCATCGAATTTTTTTGTACATGGAGATCCGACTATATTTCAATCATACACCAGCTTGGCGAAATCTTTGGCAGATAGTTAAAAACCAATGTTTTCTTGGAATAAACGGATTATTGTAACATTTTTGAGCAATCACGATTGCTTATTGTTCCCATTTGATCGTCCTTGGCATTTGGTGCCTTTTTCAGCTTGGACTAGGGATCTCTAAAGCACCACCGGCCTCTGGTCCTGAGCACCGTGCCCTGGAATCCGCTGCTCCTGGTGGGTGGTGTCCATGTCCTACACACATGGACGCTCATACACATGCACACACATACAAACTCACACACATGCCTGCGTGCATACACACAGGTCTACGCACACACAAAAGAATGCACGCACACGCGCTTACACACACCACTATACACATGTAACCGCCCAGGAGGAGGGGCAGGTTTGGAGGGACAGGAGCCGTTTCTAGAAACAATAACTCCAATGAGTAGGATCCTGTTGCAACTTGTGATTGTGAAAAATATAATTTGAATTCAAAATTTCAGAATTCAAATTAATATTTAAATTTTTTTAAAACTTTGTTTCACTTACAATTCAATGCTTTTCTAAATGATTACCTGCAATTTAATTTTAAAGCAACTTATTATTTATAATGATAGAAAAAAAATTGCAAAAGTAAATATTAGCAAGTGTCCGTTAATTTTTCATTTACAGTTAAGTTTAGTGCAATTACTTATTTTTCTTTTAAAACACATTTGGTTGGCTGGATATCATTCAAGAAATAATAAACTGCCATTAAATATTTTATTTATTTATTTTGCGTAAGACTTATTTTAATCTTTGTTTATGCTGAGGGCCTATTATCAGGACTTGCCAAAACCCTGATATTAGACCTTTCACTGAGCAATTTTTTTTTAAAAGCAACATTCAGCCAGATTCAAAGTTCATTTTACACTGAAAAATCAATTATGAGTCACTAAGTAAAAATTCAGCTCTACAATGTTGAAACTCCAACCTTATTTTACATATGTGTTATAAGCATCATTTTAAAAATTACTTTAATTTTGTAACTCAATGAATTAAAAGTATTTACATCCTACATTTGATTAAATCTCAATTTCACTATTTTTCAAACAAGAAAGAATAATTATTAAAACAAGAGCATAGTAATGGGTAAAAAATATGAGAATAAGCATTAAATATAACCTTTTTAAATAATCATAATATGAAAATTTTCCAAAAGGAAATAATTCATGACAAGTATAACAAAATTTTCAACAACACAAAGGAAAACTTAATTTTTTAACACATTATAAACTAATTATATTGTAATGGTTTTTAAATTATATTGATATAATAGTAAATATAAAATTAAAATGATCTAACAATAAAACAAAGATATGTCACATTTTCTAACAAAAACAAATATTTGAAACACTTTTCAGTGATGTGTTGCATATTCAGCTGGAAGTTGTTGAATTGGAGGCTCGTCATGAAATTTGAATTACATGGATTAGAGAAAATAGAAAATTGATTGATATGTACATACAAAAACTAGCTTACACATTGAATAAATACAATGAAAAGTTATCACAAGGAGACAAAAGCTATTAAAGTTGCATGATTATGAATAAATTAAAATATATCTGAAAAGGTGTAGGAAAGGCATAAAATAGTCACTTTTATATGGAGAGAGAGAGAGAAAAAAAAAACTTTAGTGTGTTTAACCAATATTTCATCATTTTTATTTATCATTTTAATAATTTAATAAGTCCATTTATGGTTTGAAATTGTTTAAAAAAAGAAATTCAATAAAGGGATTATATGTTTAATTTAAATATCTTCATCTTCCACGAACTGCTTTGGATTTTCTTTACTAGATAGCCGAATTTGAAGGGATTTATCATACATCCAATTTTCTCCTATTTCATGAAAAGCCTGCAAAATAAATATGAAAGTTAAAACGTTGATAGTATGAAATAAAACACTTCATCAAAAAAATGTTTAGGAAGAAAATATAAATAAATCCTTCCATAAAGCATAAGCATAAATCGACTCGGGTTTAGATATTTTATTTGCTCCAACATTACAATATCTCACTCAACCAGGTAATGAATACTTAATCTTATGGGTAAATACATCTGTGGAAACAAAGTTTTTCCTCTTGATCATTATAAATTTTGTATCCTTTAAATATTTTTCAAAACATCAGCATAAGAGCCTTACTAAAACAATTTCCAGGGACCCTTTCAGTTTCATTTCCATTAACTTTATTATTTTTTAAAAGGAAATGTAAATTGCTCTTCTCATATATAAATGATTTGTTTCCCTATAATAAAAAAGAGGAATATAATCACTCATAAGTCATTGCTCTTGGTGTTAATTGCCCCATTTTGATTTGCTAAAGTGCTTTGATTAACCAAACATAAGCAAATCTATTATTTGGATTGCTGTGTATAATGATTTTGAAGAAATACAGTTCAACTTTCCAAATCCAACACAGCTTTCCTCAAAATTTGAACGATAGCAAAGTGTTAAAATGTACTTATCATGACAACCTATACTATGCAATAAACACTCAAACTCTTCACACTTTCTATAAAATAAAAAATATTCAACTTTTATATACTTTTATAAATGAAAAATTCAACTTTCTTTATGTGTGCTTAAAAATTATCAAAATTTTGTAAATGCTAAAAGTAGCAACTTCATATGAAGCATATTATTTGAAAACTTTAAAATTATACAAGTGCAGAACCAGAAGGAGGAGGAGCCCCGACCTACAGGTGATGATAAAGTAAATTTATCTCATCAGCGAGTATACGGTTGGGCTCGTGAATTGAAGGCAAAGCTTGGGTATTTAGCAGTAAGTTATCGCCTCTAAGCCAGAGCTAAGGCAGAACTAGAACTACATATCAAACAGTTCGGTAATCACATTCAGAAACTGCAGTGAGGCAGATGACATTTCATTGAAGCTGAGAGTAAAGCAGGAGAATTTATGAAAAAATGCATAATTTCATTATGTTTCTAAAATCCAGCAGAGGGGGGGGGGGGGGGGTGGCGAATTGACTTCCCTGATCATCCAGATGTATATGATGACCTCTGATCTGCAGTCATGAGCAATTTTAAGACCTAGGAATACTACTACAAATTATTCGCAATTGGAGCTATGTTATGCTGTTTTCCTTTGAGCTAAAATCAATGTGAAGTTGATCATTTTTCAAAAATCAAGTATTCTATACTTAGTAAAATACTACATAGCAGATTATTATTATAATGATTTACATTGGAAATATTTTTTCATGACTTACCCTAGTTTCCCATTTTTCCTTGTTTTCTAATCTGTCCTTGGCTTCTTGCCGCTGTTTTTGTTCCAAGAGGAATTTTGCTTCAGTTGCAGCTTCTACATTTCGTATCCTTAATGCAGCAGTCACATCTTTCCAAAGTCTTTCAATTTAAAAAAAGTTCAGATATTAGTATACTAAAGTACTAAATTTTTTACAAATCAAAAGATTACCACGATTTGCGCAATATAAACTATGAACTACTATAAACTGTAGAGGTACTTAGTAGAAATATTTTCACAGAATAACAAGACAAATCTACTGCAAAGATTTATTCTCTACTACAAATCTCTTGTCAAATTGAATTAAAAATGCAAATTTTTAAATTAATACACATTTAGTACATCTTGTGTAACCAAAAACACTATTCCTGATTTATTTTTTCCTCAGGTAAGACAATATTTTTTCAGTGAAAGAAATAACAGCATAGAGCAAGCAATTTTCAGAGCAAGATGTTTATTTATTCTTCAACAATTATGTTAAAAGCATGCTTTTCTCACTTTATATTCTATTTTTTGAGATTTGTATGTAATAGCATTGTGACTACAGAAGCATTTTTATGCATAAGCAAACAATAACTATTGTGCATTACATTTTGCCTGAGAAAAATACAATGAGCCACTTAAGATTAACTCTTCTACAAATCGCCGACATTACTCTCAGTGAGGTGTGGCTACAGTTCTTTTTGAGGAATAATATCAGAAAACAAAAAAATGAACAAAGGTGTGGAAAAATTACCCATGTGCTATTACAAAACCAGCTGAATTAGCCTAATGTTCCAACATTTTCTGAAACACTTAAACGGATTTGAAACAATTCTTTATTCATAGGGCTTGAGCAAAAAAAAAAAAAACCAGAAAGGGGCCCTGAATATTGAATATTGTGAGCTTAAAAAGAAAAGAATGGCTACAAGACAAAATCTCTGACTATTTTTAGCAAATGAATGTATTTATTTATGAATGTTCTGCTTCATACTTTTTGGTAGCATTTCTTTTTTTCTTTGAATCTTCTATACTTTAAATAATAAATGTGTTATTGCAGTTTTTTTTCCTTCCACATATATAGTTCAAACTTAATGGTCTCATGAGAAATGATCAGTAGAGATTTTACAGTATGTACAGTTGTTTCGCAACTTTAAAGAATAATCATGATTGAACACACTCCTCACGTTTCAAGACTTTCCGATGCATCATTTGAAGTGTGAGTACTACAGTTTAAGCTTTTAAATATATATATATATATATATATATATATATATATATATATATATATATATATATATATATATATATATAAAGTCTCAAACTACACACAAAGAAAAAAACAAGCAGACGGATAGAAAAGACTATATATTTAATGCTATACATACTTTCTGGATTCATAAATTTCTTGTTCCCCTAAAGGCTTAACTCTCTTTTTTATTATAGGTATTGTCCTAGTATCCACAAAAACTTCTGTTTCCTACACAAACATTAAGGTTATATAGTATTATAACAAAAATATATCAACAAAGTAAAAGATTATTAAGTGAAGAAAAAATATACAATCCAAATTGAAAGTTTTATCCATTAAAAGAAAACTTTACGGGAAATGCAAGTCTAATAGAGCAAGAGCCACTGAACACCAGATCTACGTCATAGTATAAAGGCCCAATATTTTTCTGCGTAAGCACATCACAGCAGGTAAGAAAGGTTTGCTATCATTTAAGTTGAGTCACACAGGCTTTGGCAGGTTTTAAACAGGTAGCAAAGGTACGTCAAAAACCAAACACCATTGAGTCATTCCATGCCAAGAGACCTCGTCGTCTCCACTAGACCATCTCTGATTTGAATGAAATTTTATAGAGGTGCAGACATGCCTTCGAAACTATTACAAATTTTCAGCTTCCAAGATGAAAATCTTGAGGATCTAGGGTCATTAAAAAAAAAGGGCTCCAAAATGGAGGATCAGCTTTGCAAAATGAATTGCCATGTTCAGGTTAATCCCCCAATGGAGGCCATTCTAGAGCCCACTTTTTTTTTCTTTTTGAGGTATCCTAGATCCTCACGATTTGTGTTTTGGAAGCTGAAAATTTGCATAGGTTAGTTTCAAAGGAATGTCTGCACATCTCCAAAACGTCCTAAAAATCGGAGATGGTTGGATGGAATCAGCAGGTCACGTTACTTAAAATGAATCTATGATGTTTAGTTTTTTTTTTCCAAAAATTTTACACTTTTGCTGCTTATTTCCTGCCAAACCCAGTGCGATTGCATTTAAATAATAGCAATATGTTCTTGTCTGCTGCAGTGTGCTTACACAGAAAAATTTTGGGCCTTCATACTATGATGTAGGTTAGGCACTCATGGGCTCTTGGACTATAAGAATTACGACATTTATCATTTCTCAAGACAGATACAGTGGTGGTCAAATTTTATAAGGACAAATAAAAATCCCCAAATCTCAGCTGCATTTAGTCGGAAAGTTATGCAAATTTTATGACTGGAAACTAATAGTAAAATAAAATTTTTTATTACTTATATTGGAAATACATAGGAATTTTGTATTTATAGAATGAAGTTTGAATTTAGAAATACCTGTTATATAGACAAAATTATAAGGACAATTAGATTTGCGTGCTCTAAAAAGCAAAATTTGCATGTTTTTTGTTCTGCACACTGCACTACATATCAATATAAATGCTTAGTAAGTGATTGAGGATGTTACATTCTGTTTTTTACAGTCATGCCGTTAGGCACTAAACTCAAAGAATTTGAGAAAAGGAAAGTGTGAGTATGAAAAACTTCACGACTTACTGTATGTCAAATAGCAACAAAACTGAATAGATAGAGATTGGTCATTAAGGGCTTCCTCAAAAATCCTGGCAAAATAGACGAACATGTAGAAAATCTGTTTCTGTATACATGAAACACATGATAATAAGACGAGCTTGCTCTAAAAAACAAACAGCAAGAGATTTTAGATGGTAATTCAAGTTACGACGCAGTTTTCAAACTGTTCAAAATGTTTTACAAAAAGAGAAAAAGTTTTATGATGTGAAACTAATGTAACAACCGACTCTTAAAAAAGTTCATAAGAGATCAAGGGTTGAGCATGCCAAAAATGCATTGTTATGAGTAAAAAGTGGGATAATGTAACCTTCTCTGATGATAAAAAAATAATAGGAAGAACTAGATGGTTTTTGCTACTTCTGGAGCAATCTATCATCTCAAAGCGTACATTTGGAGGAGGCTCAGTAATGGTCTGAGGAGGTTTCGCAATGGATGGAAACTATATAATATTTTTTGTGCAGGGCAGAATGAATTCTGAGAGTTACGTTGATGTACTGAGCAATATAGTTTTAACCAGAAAACCCATTAATTAAGAGTTTAAATGGTTTGCTCCAGCAGGATAATGCCTAATAACATGCTTCTCAAACCTCAAAACTCCTTGATGCTTATTTCATGAAATTACTGTACTGGCCAAGCAAAAAGCTCTATCTAAGTCTAATAAAAAATTTGAAAGGTATTCTGGCACCCAAAGTATGAAAAAATGGTATTCAATATACTCCATTGAAAGAGCAGGAACTCATATACTCCATTGAAAGAGCCAGGATAAAAATTTCCCAGAACGTTCTTCAATTTCCATGACATCAAGACTAATAAAAGGGATTGAAAAAAAAAAAAAAAGAGGGTTATTATTTTTCAAGGGTTTTTCAGGGCAAAATGCTCGTTATCCTTATAATTTTACCCAGTTTTACAATGACATTTTTTTTAGTTACAGTAAAACATTTATGTTTTCTGTTTTCAAATGTTCAGCATTCCACAGTGGTTTGTAGCATAAAAAGGCATTCTATGTAAAAATTTCAGTGAATTATTTTGGAAATTTTTTCCTCTTCAATTTTCTGCTATCCTTAAAATTCTAACCACCACTGTATATTCAGACACAATATAATATTTACAATCATGAAAAACAAAAAGAACAATAATGAAAACTATTTTCTGCACACCAGTGACAGAAAAAAGTGAATGTTTTTTTTAAATCATTGTCGGAAAAGAAAATACTTTTGCTGGTTTTAAATTGTGATGAATGAATGATACATTCTCCCTGCATTGAGGATGTAAAAGAAAATAATTTTAAAATCTTACCCCGGTTGACCACTTTGCTTCCATTATTCCATTCCATTCCCCGGTTACAGTTACAAAAGGTTTTTTTTCACTTGGAGCAAACATCTGTGCCGTTATACGATGTTTTCTACCACCATAAATAGGCTGTAATATAATTATGACACTGTTTAAATTATAAATACATCATCTAGTAGAATAGATCATACAAAAGATTGATAATGAAAGCTGTACCCTTGTATGGAACTCAATATTTGAATGATAACCAGTTTGAGGACAAGATACGGTCACAGGTCCACCCAGTTCAATCCAAGGCACATTTAATATAGACCTTAATAAAAAAAAAAGTTGAGTAAATATAAACATAGATTATAGAAACACTGTAGTGTGTTTATTAATTTATTTTCTTACCTCCCATAACCATTTGGAAATGTTAAAATATATTCTTCATTGTGTTTTAAAACGTTTATCATAGCCTGTCCAATGTTTTGCACTCCAATGGAAAGACCAAGAAATTTTGATTTTGTCCATATGTGAGCAGTGCAACTGATACCTTTATTTACATGCTCAGCATAAAATGCAGATACTGTAAACAGACAGAAAAAAAATCATGTTTCTGAAAAAGGTAGCAAAATAATGTACATTTAATTAATAACTATAGTATCCTCCCCTCAAAATACAAGTGATCTGGCCCTGTTGTATTGAGAGAAGGTATTCCTTCAATGATTTGAATAATTGGAATCAATATCAGCTTATCGATACCTATCCAATATTTGTATAGGAATGTCTCTGATGAGCTAGAATGGATTTGTTTTCATGGAACCATAATATGCACATTTGGGTGGTGCAAAGTTTCGAAGGTGAAATTTTTTTTGAGTCTTACCCTCCCATTTTGTTTCAATACATTAGAAAATAAGTGGGACAAAATTTTGTAGCATTTGAATAATATGCATTACAAAACTCAATAATAAGGAAAAGTGACTGATGCAAAGAATCATAGAATACAATCTGTTAAAAAATTGCTGTCTGACTCCATCTCAAAGAGATATTATCAAGAATTTTTTGAACCGATTTTAATAGTTCAGCATGAAACCCCTTCTCCTGGAATTGGATTTATAATACCTCGAGCTATGCACCATACTTAATGAAGGTTAAAAATCTTGTACTGTTTTAAAACAAAAATGTTTAACCACTAGTTCACCATCACTTCTGTAGAAGATATTGGATTGCAAAAGATTAGGTATATTTGCAGAATGTGTTTATTTAAAACCTTGAATGGGGACAGCTTCTATACCTTAGAATGCACTATGTAATAATTTCAGCTACATGAAATCTAAATTTCATAATTGCAAGATAAACATATTGATGAAGAAGTAAGTAAAATTGTAATGTTCTTTTGACAATCAAGTGACACACTTGAATAGAAGACAATTGGTAAAGCTGTTCAAGAAGTGAATGTAAAAATAATGCTGTTAAGTACCTGAGATTATGCCCAAAAATATCATGAAATTTGAGGACTTTCTAACTGAAGGTCAGCTTCATTAAATGAAAAAATGAATTTGCCTGATGCATTTTACAATGCAAAAATAGTGAGATCAAACAAATCTATGGGTTTTGGGAGAATTATCACAAAGCACTAAATTTTATTGAAGGAAGTCAGTTATTAATCATCTTGCTGAAAAGAATTAATATCTTTACTAATATTATAAAGAGAGAGGGCGGATTTTTGTGTGTTTATATGTTCGAGGTAATCTCCAGAACCACTGCACCTATTTGAAAAATTCCTTCACTATATGAAAGGTGCTTTCTTACTGAGTAACATAGGCTATAATTCGAAAAAAATCCAATAAATAGTTATTTTTTTATTCCAATTTCGGCCCAAATTTCATGTAAATTGCCTATTATTGGCTATTAAAGGGGTGAAAAATTACTTGCACATATTAATATTATGTATCGTTAAAAAGGGCAGAATTTTCCGTGTTCTAAACATTTTGTTTCAATGCTCTAACTTCATTACGACGGGAGCAATTTGAGTTTTTATCTCGAAATTTTTTAGGCTTAGCTGAAATTTTGGCAATACTTTCTTCATTAAATCTATCAATAAAAAGTGAAGGAATTGTCCCACATTTTTCTTTTTGACACCGTTGAAAAAAGCGACATTTTTTACTCCAGAAGTATCTCGACCTTTGATCGCAAAAATAACCTTCTAACTCCAAAGGAAAAAAAGTTACAAGCCGTTAAAAATAAAGTTCGAATAAATCTAATCTCCATTAAAATTACTGATGTTTTGTTTCGCATTGCCATGGTTACGTCTTTTAGCTCTGCTTCATTTTAATTTAAGGTCTTAAAGGTCCACAAACTTGGCGACATGGAATTATAAGCAATGGGAAAATATTTTCGCCAAATCTGCATATTTTACGATCTACGTTATGATAATTCCCCCAGACAATGTAGAAATTGCGGGAAGAGTTTGAAAACTAGGAGTCTTAGCAATTTTTCCCATTGTCGCCAAATTTGTGGGCGTCAAAGACCTAGGGCTAATGTACTTCGGCCATGGCCTTGCTGATACTGACAGAAGCAAACAAGTATAGCCCATAATTGTTGATAGCGCCAAACCCCCAGTTATCGAAATATCTTCGAAATTACTAATAAAAAGAAACCAGTGCATCATTAAAGATGGGGGGATGGAAGTTGTATTTGTATGAGCTTTTACATTTAATTCTAAAGAAGAACATTATTATGATTTAGCTTTTGAAACTTAATGGTATCCAAATGAGCAAAATGTGAAATGTAGCCAAATTCGATCGAAATGAGGTTCTGGGTTGACGTTGTCACCCACAAGATTCTGATCTCAACGGATAACAAGTTCCATAACAGTTCCTCATGGAAATAGGACTGCCCCGTGTTTTCCAATTCATTTTGAAAACAATTTTTTATTTTCTTTGAACCGGATTTAAACTTAGCAAGTTACTGTATAATTGGAGCAGTCAAATGTTTTGGAAATTGTTTATTGATCACCAAAACTTGCCGTAAGTTCAAAACCTGGAATCAAAGAAAGTAAAAAAATTGTTTTCTGAATGAATTGAAAAACATGGGACCAACTTCTATGAGGAACAGCTATGAAACTTGGTACCCGTTCAGATCTGAAGTATTTTATCGGTGACATCGTCTACCCAGGGCCTCTCATTTTGATCGAACTCGGCTCCTTTTCAACTTTATGTTTTGTTGGGATTTTATTTTACAGCGATCCACACCGTTTGGTAATGTTCACAGCCCTGCTATTTTAATTACAATAGAGAAAATAATGCCTTTTAGTTCAGAGCAATTCCATGTGTGACAGAAAGACAGTTTTTTTTTCTAAGGTTTAAGCGATTACAGTGAAATTATTTTCAATTCAGCTTACTCTTTTTTCTCAGCACTTTATTGTTAAAATATGAAAAACAAGACGGAGAAAAAAAAAATTATATTCCTTTTTCCTCAATGTTTGTGCTATTTTCTGCTCTGTGATGAAATGACACTGTTCTGAACCAAGTTTTTGGACTTAGAATATATTTTTGTGAAATTGTGTAACAATTCAATCTTTTAACTGACGAATACTTTCGTGATAGAGAAGTAACAATAAGAAACTGTTAATTTAAATAATTTTTCATGCACTAGGTTGACAAATTCAAGTTATGCCTTTTGACTGAATGCCTGCGGTGGAGTGGCTTTTCAAGTTCATTCATTGCTATAAAAATGACCATATTTTTAATTAAGTTAAAAATGGTTGCCTTCAACTTATATGACACTACTGTTTTTGTTTACATATCCATAGTTAATAACCATTGAAGGATTGAGGGCATTTGCCTCGAGATTTTGGACTTTTTTATTTATTCACACATAAGTCATTATGAGAAACATTTTCAGCGTAGGAAATACACCACTCAGAGCATCCGAGGTTATCGAACCTACGTTTACCGGCATTTGAAGCGAAGTTTCTACCACAAAGACCCTCAGCGCATAATGAATGAGGCATAATGAGTGATATAGTTTACATTTTTCTTTGCCAAAGAAAAAACATCCGCTTCACTTGCAAAAGGGCTGGGTTCCGGTGGCGTGGTCGCTTGACGCGTTGAGCGCTGAGCAGTTCAGTCTAGGATTATTGCTTTGAAGCAACCGTAAATGTAATTCATTGTTTTGGCGATTTGTTTTGGAAGAAAAGAAACTTTTGATTTGTTTTTATCCGAGTGTAATGTACGACATTTTCTTTTTTTCTGACGATGATTTTTGAATGTTCCACGGGGGGTTTTTTTTTTTTGTTAGACGGACGGATTATGATAGCGTGGTTGCTGGGCAAGTTTGGCGATAAACAATAGAGCTGCAGAATTGTTTTTACATTTGAAAGTCATTATTTGATGTCTTTTTTTGTTTATTTGGCGAAATATTTTAAATTGCAGTAAAAACCGCTTCACTCGCTAAATAGAGTTTTAAAGCAACTGTAAATCTAATTTAATGATTTGATGAAAAGTTTTAAATTCCTAAATACTTTAATAGGTTTTTTTTCCCTTGAAAAGGTGTGTATGCATTTTACACAAAGAAAAATGATCATTTTACATCAGAGGGAGAGGGGGCATCAATTTTTAGCACGGGCATCGCTGTGCGGGTACTGCTAGTGTATAATAAAAGAGTTTAATGAAAAAATAATAACCATTGAAGATCAATTTCAATTTTTGTTGCAGGTTGTCAAGAGCATTTCTGCACTTATATCGTTAGCAAAAAATAGTTTTGTAGGTACTAGCACAATCACATTCATAGGGAGTTAAATATAATTGTGGTATTATAATTTTCAACTTACAAAATGTTAAAGATTTAAATGAAATAAAATTGCATTGCTTTCCAAGACATGCATTTTTCCTGTTGCATTTATTCTGTAAAATCAAATATTACCAAACTTTGAGGCTGTTGAGCTACCTCTAAAAGTTTAAATTATTAGTTAAAACTTCACAATAACTTTTTACATAAAAGGAACTAAATAGGAGGGTAAGACCAGTTGTAAAAATCAGAATCTTTTTAAAAAGGGCCTGTTTTGCACCACCCTAATGCATTGCTTTTTCCTGTACCACATAGATATTTGCGGACTGATGCTATTAGTAAATTTTCTCAAAACTTGTGGTTGAGCCAACTACCGGCTCATACGAAAGTTATTCAAAATTTTTACATTTTTCCAAGAAACTTGAATAAAGGTACCTCAAGGTGTTCTCTCTCTCTCTCTCTCTTTTTTTTTTTTTTTTTTTTTTTTTTTTCAAGCATTGAATAGGCTCAGAACTTTTGCCCAACCCTGTATATTTATGTACACATACACATATTACATGACACTTTTCACCTGAAAAATGTAGCTACAGAAAATGGCATATTATTTTGCTTGGAAAAAAAGTGAGAGAGAGATTTTGTTTGAAAATGGCACTTCAAATGCTTAAGGGGTGATTTCAAAAGTTCACTTTCGAAGAGAAAAGTTAACACAGGCTTTCCAAGCAGAATACTTCGTGATGTTCTGCAACTTAAAATCATTTGACCAAAATTATTCTGTTAGATAAATTAACACATTATAAATTTACCTTCAGAACATTTTTTAATGTAACATTTCATGAAAAATGTAATTATACACGAACAAACATGACCTCTTTTTAAAAAATGATTTAAAAAACCAAAACCGGTTCATACTAGAGTATGAAAGGAACATTTTATTAATTTGTTCAGTACTCAGCCTTACTGCAAAAAATAGAATGAAATTAATACTTCAGGCACACTTTCTTGATTCAAAATGCAAAGCCCTGTACTAGATGTCTCTGTTCTTGATACCTGAAAATGTCTTTTCTATTCCTCCAAACATTAAAGAATTCTGTGCCCTTTGACACCGTTCTAAATATCTCATTGCTTTAGAAGAAGTTTTTCCTCAGAATAACAGCACATGACCAATAGACACATACACAAAGATGTTAAATGGAAAATTTTTGAGCAGACCTCCAGGTTGCTTCAGGGACATACAGCAGGTGCAAGCAAAAATGACATTTTATGCAGAAATCTGTAGAATATCTGCTAATATATTCTAACTAAATATGTAATTTTAAAGAAATTCTGCAGATTTCTTCAAATACGAAGTAAATCTGAAGTTCCTATAAAAGACGGATTATACTAGACGTTTTCTGCTAGGTTTCAGCCAAATAAACGAAATTTCCGGGAATTTTAGATTTACTTCTAACTTACAGAAATGTGCAGAACTTCTGCAAAGTTATTTCTTCAGTTGAGAGACATTTGCAGAAAACCTGGAGAGATTCTGCATAAATCTCAAGAATTACAGCAAACAAATTCATCTGAGTTTTCTAATTACATTTGAACAGAATTATTGTGCAGTTTAGACATCTGTTCTGCGATGTACGTTTATAATTTAGTAGTATTCAGGCACAGGCTGGTCCTGCATTTTTGACACAGGTGAATCAAAAACTAAAAATTTGCAGCTAATTAATCCTAGAAAAAAATGTGTGAATCGAAAGATTATTAAAAGTACTGTACTGCAACACTGTAATATTGGAATTTACATTCCAAATATCCTGGCCGAGATGTTGAATTTATACATCTTAAGAAAGCAAAGTACCCGCACTGTCAAAGGAACGTCAGCCTAAGTTGTTACTAAAGGCCAGAAATAATTTAGAACACTTAAAACAATACTAGAGTCAAAGCAGTTTATGATAGAAAAATAATTAAAATATTTTGAATCCAAACATTTTAAAGTCAAATATTTTAAAATATTTGGAGGTTGAAAGCTAATTACTCAAATTTCTGTCTCCACAAACTGTTTGAAGCTTAGTATTTCTTGAGTGTTATCAGTGAGATCAATATTAATGGAAATGATGATCTAAAAAGTCTTTCTTAGTTATTCAACAAGCAGCATGTTTTCCTCCCTTGCATACCACTAAAACAATGTCAAAATGTATTCTAAAACACAGAAAATAAAATACTTACTGGGAGGATGATGAGACACTTGTTCTGCGATAAATGTTAAGTGGTCCTGTGTAGCCCATGGAACAGGTCCTTCTTCAACCAATTTAGGAGAGTCCTACACATTATAAACTAAAGATAAATATGAAACAGTGAAAATCGAAATTAAAAACTCAATTAAATTTATCCGATAATTCCAGAGAGTAAATTCTAAATATTCAGGACTTTTTAACGAGTGAAATTGTTTCTGAAATAAGAAAGGATTAAAATTGAATATAAATGTGCAATTATCTTTTTTTTTTCTACCTTTCCCTGTGTGTGCAATTTTTTATAGCTCATTCACAAAGCATTTGAACAAACAACCTATTGTTTCAGATATTTTTACAATTAGGTTGCTAAATTTTAAGACAAATTAAACAATATTTCATCTCTGTATATCACCTAACTGGAACCAACCAAGGATGATTTTTAAAAACAAAAACAAACCAGAGTTCACTAATAACTTCCTGAGATTTTTTCATAGATGGCTGATTAATAAAAACATTGTAATAAACTGTCCATTACAATAAAAACAAATGTTTTAATTTTAATTGAAATGTTTTTGCAAGTAGACTGAATAGTTAATGATATACAGAAAAGGGTACATGGATTTCAAAAGGTTAAAAGTCCTACAATAATGTGTAGGAGCTGTAAGAAAGCCAAACTTCTTTCTTATGAAGTTTACTTGAAATCATTGCACTAAAATATTTAAGCATTTACAAAGTACAAGTATTTATCTAACTTTAAATCTTAATATATAAAAATCTCCTGTGCGGACGTTTGTCACCATAAGGCTTTTAAACAGCTGGACCGATTTTAATCAAATTTTTTGTGTGTAATTAACTTGTGGCAAGCATGGTTTCGAAGCGCCATGGATCAAATCGGAAACGTTTTTGTTAATTAATTAATTAATTTAAACATTGGATGGTTACATCTCTCAAATGATTAATATTTATTTTAGTCCAGAGGTTCCCAACCGGTGGTTCGCGAACCCCCAGGGGTTCGCGAGGTGCAGGAAGGGGGTTCGCGAAAATTTCGGTGCAATGGCGGATTTTTCCTAGTTTGGTAAAAAATTATAAAATATTCAATTTGCACACATAGTTACTTTTTTTTTTTTTAATTTGAAAACGCGCCACTCTTGTATTAAGCTCAAAAAAAAAAAAATCTTTCAGCGGTCTTATAATCTTGGTTAAAAAGAAATTTTCTCATTTTTTTTTTCGATAGACAACAAAAAGAGATATCCTTCCTTCTTTATTGCGAGGCGCCATGCAGAAACGTTGTATTAAGCTGTGGCGGGGATCACGATGACCTTAAAAAGGCGCCATCGCGTGGAGTCAATCAAACAATATACATAATATACATATGTGGAAAAAAATAAAGAATTCTCAAACAATGCATCATAGGGGTATTATTTCTAATCTGGTTGAAATATAACTCGGGAATTTCCGTCGTATTCAGTCATCGAATAGCAAACATGACAGCAAAAGGCTCCAAACTTAAAATTTATTACTGGATTTTACCCATCTGTTCGTTTTCAAAAATTATATATAATATCAGTTGTTAACAGACGTATTTAGAGATACTTTAGAGATGCTTGAAAACAAGTGGTTTTGTTTGCAATTGGTTTTGCTACGTGAACTTGCTACTCTGTTTGTAAAGTTATAATCGTGTTGGTAATTTTTATGATTTAATAACTTTCTGCTGTTATGGATCGATGGTTGAAAACTGGTAGTTTGGTTTAGCGACAAATGGACAAGCAGTCAATCGATCAACCCTCAACATCAGCAGTAACTTTCGAATCAACACAGGATATTGAAATAGATAGCTGTAATGAACTGCCGCCTCCCCCGACTAAACAGAAAAGTGAACTAGGGGAGAAAAAAGGAAAAAAGCGAAAATATGACAGTGACTATTTACAAATGGGCTTTTATTTTACTGGAGAAGAGTCTGAACCTAGACCGCTTTGTCTTCTCTGCAACGAAGTTCTAGCGAACAGCAGTTTGAAACCGTCACTTCTGAGAAGACACCTCAAAACAAAGCATCCGACACACAAGGACAAACCTATCGAATATTTTAAATGAAAATTGGAATATAATAAAAAGTGTAGCGCCTCTACGTTCCTGTTAGAATCCAACGAAGATAGTAAAATGACCCTTGAAGCTTCATATCGAGTCAGTTATAGAATTGCAAGATCTGGACAGCCACGTACAATTGCAGAAAATTTAATTGGACCGTGTGCTAAAGATATTGCTAAGTGTATGCTGGGAGAAAAGTCAGCAAAAAAAATTGACCTGGTTCCACTATCAAACAACACAATATCACACAGAATTACTGATTTGGCAAGTAATGTGGAGAAAGAACTTGTGAATAGAATAAAAGAGAATAATTTTGTGATCCAGATTGATGAGTCGACTGATGTAGCAAACGCTGCAATATTACTTGTCTATGTTAGGTATATTTTTAACGATACAATTAAAGAAGATGTACTATTTACAAAACCTTTGAAAACCAACACAACTGGAGAAGCAATTTTCGAACTGGTCAACAGTTACTTTGAAGAAAATGGAATAGATTGGTCTTTGTGTGTGGGTGTGTGCACGGATGGTGCAAAATCAATGACAGGAAAATTTGTTGGCTTTGTGGTGCGAGTAAAGAAGATTAACGAGAAAATTGAATGGACTCATTGCTGCATTCATAGACAAGCATTAGCATGTAAGCGTATTCC
Source organism: Uloborus diversus (assembly GCF_026930045.1). NCBI lineage: Eukaryota > Metazoa > Arthropoda > Arachnida > Araneae > Uloboridae > Uloborus > Uloborus diversus. The sequence goes on along the minus strand of NC_072732.1, from coordinate 188,655,739 downwards.
CGCAGAATTATCCGCTACTTTGAATGATGCGGTAAAAATTGTAAACTTCATAAAATCACGTGCCACAAACTGCCGTCTATTTCACGCGCTTTGTGAGGAATTGAGAAGCCTTCATGTTACTTTACTTCTTCACACAGAAGTTAGATGGCTTTCCCGTGGCAAAATTTTGACACGCTTATTTGAATTGAAATCAGAAGTCCAAGCATTTTTTGTTGATCATCCATTTCACTTGTCCACTTGCATATTCGATCCTCTTTGGATGCAAAGGCTTGCATATTTAGCTGACATCTTTTCAAAATTAAATGAATTAAATCTATCCTTGCAAGGTGCAGTTGTTCATATTTTCGTTGTATATGATAAAATTGAAGCTATGGTAAAAAAAATGAATTTCTGGATCCAATGCCTGGAAATGGGTGAGTTTTCTTGTTTCACTTCTCTTAGTAGTTTTTTTATCAGAAAACTCAATGAAACTTGATGAAAGCGTTAAAAGAAATGTATGTGAACATCTGCAACATCTTGAACTAACTTTTGACGAGTATTTTCCTAATAGGCGTAACGTCCCTCTCTCAAACAACTGGATACGCAATCCTTTTGAAGGAAATCCATGCTTAGAGAACACCCTGACATTATCTGAAAAGGAAATGCTCATCGAGTTATCCTGTGATAATTCATTGAAAATTACCTTTAAAGAGCTCTCGTTAATTGACTTCTGGCTCAGTGCAAGAAATGACTATACCGTTTTGTCCAAAAAAGCAATTCGAATTTTATTACCATTTTGTACAACATATCTGTGCGAGAAAGGATTTTCCTCCTATACTTATCTCAATGATAAATACCGAAGCAGATTGAATGCAGAGCCTGATTTAAGACTCAAACTGTCAGACATTGAACCAAACTTTCAGTTTCTTTGTTCCGTCAAACAGCCACAAATATCGCATTAAGGATTTTTTCCCCAATTTAAAGTATGCTTAAAAAAATAGTTGGTTTATAAAACTTCTTGTTTATAATTTTTCTTGTAGATGTAGTTTTAACTTTTTATTAATGTTTGCACTTAATGACATTTTACAATTCTATTTTTGTTTATTGCAATCAAATGCTGCAAAAAATGGAAAACAAACATGCTGTTTTTTTATTGTTTCTTACATGTTACTAATTTCAACATCAGGGGTTTTGCGAACTTTTTTGCCTGTTCCAAGGGGTTCGCACAGAGAAAAAGGTTGGGAACCGCTGTTTTAGTCTATTGTTGAGCGAGAATTTGAAATAAATATTTAACCCGTTGCCAAAGGACAATAAGAAAGCCAGCTCTGCTTTTTGTAATGAAATTTCCTTCTGTGATATGTCAATTGAGAATAGATAAAACGTAGCGAGAGAGAGAGAGTGAAGCCTTTTCATTTCTTAAAAGCAACGATTTTAAATCCCGTGATATATTTTAAAGTAAAGTACTAGAAGGTTCACGCAAAACGTGTGTTCTGTCGTCGTAGTTGAACTATGTGACCGGATCGGTGCTTTAGGTTTTCCTAACAAATGATCAGGAAGTACCGCACCTAGCAACAACATTTGTTTCTCGGCTCAAATCCATCTGAGTTTTGGCACCAATGTCAAGAAGACTTTAAAGATTATCCAACTAATCAGTACATTATAAAAGGAAAAGATGATGGAATTTAAAGACGAAACGAATTTTAGTTTCGTCCAGATCAATTACAATAGGGTAGTTCTGTACACAAAAGATTGGTGCAGAGGAAGATCTTTATCTTTGGTGGAAAGACCAAATTAGGCAATGTATGAAGTTTTAAAAATTTTCGTTCAGAAGATCAGACAGCTAATGGGTCGGAGTTGGTTTCGCTTACTGATAGGCTGGATTACAGTAACGTGGGGGCTTGGCGACTTTGGCTATAAACAATACAGTTGCGTGGTCATTTGTTTACATTTTAAAGCTACAGTTAATGTAATTTATTGTTTTTTTCTTTATTTGGCGAAATATTTCAAACTGCAAAGAATTGTTTTTCGTTTTTAAAGAGTGTTTAGTCATTTTAGTTGAAGAATGTGTTTATTTTACATCAGGAGGGGGGGGGGGGGGTGAGAGATTTTCACTTATTCAGAGAACTGTTTTTACCTTTATAATTTTTCTAAACGATATCCTTTCGATTATTTTTTTCTTTTTCATAGGGGAATGCTGCAGTGGGATTTCCCGTTTGTTCTAGATGGGTAGTTAGATTTTTATACTTAATATCTGATGACGCTTTTCATCCTTTGTGTATGTCTGAAAGAACAAACCATCAAGTACGGGAGAAAAAATAGTTCATAAAACAACTGCTCAGTGGGCATTGGATAAATCAAGTTGTAATAAATATACGCATTCCGACACTGTAGCAGCTTAAAACATTTTTTTGTACTTATTTTTTTTCAACAGAACCATTCAAACTCTTGACAGTTTATTCAGTAAATTACCGCCCATTAGCCCTTGACAGTTTATTGAAATTTTTTTAACTTTTCAATTTACAAAGTTTGAACAGAACAACATCTGTCGGGTCCTCTAGTTTTGTATAAATTTCTTTCAAAGCTGAGACTTCAAAAACAGAACATTTAAAAAAAATTATTGAATTTTAAATAGTATGTTTTATAGGAATAAAAGTAATACCTCTTATCAGAAAAATTGCTTTTGAACAAAGAAACCCAAAAATTAACTCTCTAAAAGCTTAGTAATCTTCAAAAAAGAAAAATAAACGATATTTGAAATGAAATTTCATGAATAAACTCGGTAACAAAATACCAGTTTTAGACACAATGAATACATTAAAAGCAAATTTAATAAATCATTACGAAAGCGTAACGAATATAATTACATCTATTTCTTGAATGGTTGGTATGTGCCAAAAGCACCTAAAAATTTCACCAAGAATAGGGTTGTACGGTTTCTTAGCAACAGAGCTTTTTCTACCAGCATGGAATGCAGACAAATACCATCGTATAACTTGCACAAAACGATCTCTTGGATCATCGAAATCTGGAATGCTGAAAGACAACATGTAATGCACATTATTTTTAAGCTTTAAAAAGTAATACAACTTTTTGGAACAGTCAATTTTATTTGAAAAAAAGAAATAATAATAATAATAATAAGGGACAGAAACCTGATAAAAGAAATAAAAAACGTTAAGACATCCTCTGACTTTCCTCTTACCAGTGATTCTCAAAATAGAGGAGAATTTTTGTCCTTAAGTTTTCAAAATGATTTGGCAGGCTATTTTAGAACTTTTTAAGCTTCAGATATATTTGATTTGACATTTTTCTTTATTTGAAACTAGTGGTACCCGCACGGTTTTGCCCGTAATAGCAAAAATAAAAGGTCTTTTGATTCGCCTGTATATTTACAAATAATGTATGGTGAATTTTCTCGCCAACTGGCTTGTGCCCGTGTTACGGTTCCACGTTATGATAATTTCGTAATTTACTCGTCCATCTTATGATAGTTTTGTTCTTAAAATTGGAATAGAAAAAGAACCACATTGAATTTTTGAAAAATCGCTTCAAGGTGCACACCCCCATGCTACAAACTAACTTTGCCAAAATTCATGAAAATCGGCCGAACGGTCTAGGCGCTATGCACTTCACAGAGATCCAGACATCCTTCGGACATCCAGACAGAGGTACTTTCAGCTTTATTATTAGTAAAGATAAAGAATTAATTTCATTTTACTGATTTGCATATAACTTTGATACATTCCAATACCCCAGAAAATAATTTTGTGTTGCAATTATAATGTGATTTATAATCTCATTTGACTGGGGTGTCCACCCCCTAAGAGCAAGAGCCCCCAAAAGTGAAAAATACCCCTCAACCCCCCTAGCAATTTCAATGTCGTAGTCTGAGCTATTGAACATCTGCATTTAAGTTCCAATCTGTCATCAGCCTGGATTTTCCTCTCTATGCAATTAATGAATGATTCATGAAAAACTTTTTTTTTTTAATTGAAAATTTAAATATTCAGCACTGCTGACAACAAGCAAAGTTTGCAAGACATTTTTTAAGCACATCTTTTTTTTCTTTTTTTTTTCTTCAAATTTTATTAACCATAATATTTAAAGATTTTATTTTAAAAAAAAATCTTATTTTGAGAATTGAGTTATGTGTTCTACAGTAAATGTCTTCCAACCCATCATCTCAGAGGTAGTAGGGTTGAATAAATGCCTTTTTTACAAGTAAATTTTTTTAAAAAATAAACTGGAGTATTATAGCTGTCAGTTCCAGTGTATGAATAAAATAAGACTTCTGCCTCAAGAGAAACTCTTCTGGAAATGAACTTCAGTCTAACATGATAAATTAAATCAAAGCCATGAGAAAATTAACTATTTGTTTCTATTTTTAATACGATTGTGGAATATGTATAAATAAAAACATGTTAAATTGCAATTTCATCAATGAATACAAATTTAATCTGAATGTCTCTTTTTTTATATAGAGCTTAATTCTTATTACAAATTGATAATTGCAAAAAAATAAGGATGGGGGCATTAAAATTCATTCTACTTTTTATACTTACGTAATAAATAAATCTGGATGAGCAAAAAAGTCAGCATACATTTCAAGTAAAGATCGCCGTTCAAGAATAAAAGTTGGAAGAACAACTTTTGTAAGGTCCATTCCAATTTTCACTTGAGACAATAAATGACTAATTACACTTCCTTGTCCTCCCATAGATCCTACTAAGATTATAAAATACAACATTAAAATGCTACACTATAATATATAACTCACAATTGAAAAAAAGCAGAGGCGCCGACTTGCAAAAATTATTGAGGGGGCTAGACATCACTGGGGGTTTAATTAGTTATGCAATCCCACGGAGGTTCCCCCCCCCAAATAAAGGTCAGTTTTTTGTACCTTGAAAATGCCAATTTACATATCTTCTGGTGTTTAATTTAAACAGACAAATGTGACATGGCGTTTTTACCGTAAAACAATCTAAAAAATGGTATACAAATTTTCTAGTTCAACTAGATCATGTCACTTGTCTTAGAAAAAAGAGACAGTTTTTTGTTCTTTTTTACGGGGAGCCGTGCAGTGCCGTAGCGAGGCATTGAAAAAGGTAGGGCACTTGACTTGCATGGAAGGGCACTCCTAGAGATGTTGACTTAAAAAAAAAATATTGTGAAGGGCGGGGGGGGGGGGGGGTCTTGCCTCCGGAAATTTTCTAAATTTGAGATCAAATATAGTGAGCTTCAAAGTTTTTTTAAAAGCATTTTAAAGTCATTTAATCAACATTAGAACCCCGAAAACTCGACAAGCCTGACACATATTTTTTGACTTTGAAGAAAGGAAACAATAAATACAAACACGCACAGTATTTTTGTAAAAAGGTAATTTAATTAACGCATGTTTTTTAAGATCAGTTGTTTTTTCATAAGTGATATCGGCTGACATATTCAAGTGTAAACACAGTTTCTCAATGTCTAGGTCATTTTTGAAAAACTCACTTGATTTTTCAAAATTTGTTTCACTTTTGTTTAATAAATGCAAGCGCTCTTGTTCAACTGCAATGACCTATGTGAGTCCAGTTGATGTAAACCGCCCAATAGTGCAAGATTGTACCATTTCACAAACCTCAATGTATTGCCTTGTAGTACTTCGGGATTTTGAAAGTGTGCAGTGAGCTGGCTTTGTTACTTTTCATACTTCTTTGGTATACGTCGATTCCGAAGAAGCGAAAGGATCATCATTTTGTGAAGGTTTTCCTTTTAAACACAATTCCCAAAAGCATTCAAAACTATCACGCCTCCCATTTAATATACAAAATCAAAGTCTCATATATTTTTTCCAGATCAGCATAGATGAGCGCGCCGCAGCGCTGCCTACTAGCAACAGATTTGACCCGTAAGTTCGCGCACTGGGACAAATTCTTAGTGTGCTTGCAGAATCGTAACACCATCATTATTCACACCACTCGTTTTCAGTTAACCTGCTTACTACCATAATAATTATTTGTTTTAACTCATTACTGAATGTAAATATTTTACAAGGTAAACTATCTTCAAACAAGGAAAATAAAAGATAAATTTATGAGTTTAGAAAGCATAAAATGACTAATAATTTTCTTGATTTATTGGGGGGGCTCTGCCCCCTCAAAAATATTTTTGAGGGGACTCGGGCCCCCTCAGGCCCCATGGAGTTGGCGCCACTGAAAAAAAGTCATAGTAAAAACATATTTACAACAGTAAAAGCATTCCTACACTAATAATATAATAGAAAGAGCCTTCATACCAACATATATGAACATATGTTATTATTAGCATAGGGTAGGAAGCTCTGAAAAGTATCACATGACCACTACAGATATTTTTTGAAACAACTACAGTAGTTACAGCTCATGGACTTAAAAGAAAAGATTTTGCAAGAATTTTTTTTTCTCCAAGTACAACCTATTAAAATTCTGCAAAAAATAGGCCAATTTATTTTTAAAAAATCAACAAAATGCTTGATTTGAAATAGACACAATTTTAAAAGTATTTAACGTATTTAAATAGTTTTTTCTTAACAAATAAATTAAGATTTAATATATTATTCAGACAAAATTTTTGAAAATTTAGTTGGGTTCATTGATTCCGAAAGAAATATTTGTAGTGAAAAAACTGCATTTTTATTAATTTTACGATACCTCCCCCCCCTTCTCCCCATTGAACGAAATCTATTTTAACTATTCTATGCAGAAAAGAAAAAAAAAAGCTCTTTCATATGACATAGAATGTTTTAAGAGTTGCAGGAATTCTTCCACCCCTTTATAAGATAATTTATGCAAAATTTTAGCTTAAAAAACTTGTTTAAAAAAACTAATTCAAAATTTAAATAATGTTCTGAGGAAACCTGGGGGTCTGAAGCAGTTTTGTACCAAATTTCCCAAGTATTAGGTGCTATATTTGTTCAGTTATATCGACTATTTTGCCAAACCAACCAGCGGGGGAGGGGGGGGGGGAGAGAAAGAGAAGTAACTCAACACAAAATTCAGAGCAAAACAATCCCATAGCATTTAATAAAAAATCTTAATTTTTGTTAACTTACATTCCTCTTCGTCGTCTTCGTACAAAGCTGGAAAAGAGATTGAAAAGTTTAGTTGAAAATTGTTGCATCTTACAAACATGAAAACAATAAGTAAACTTTTTGAACTAAAAATAATTTAATACTAACAAGGAAACAAACAATGAATGTAATTAAACCAGTGGTTAGAAAAACTACTTTTTTTTTGTAGCGAACTACAACTACTTTATTACAAATGTAGTTAACTACAACTACTTTTTTCAAAATGTAGCAACTAGAAACTACTTTTGGAAAGTAGACGCTTTTTCGCTACTTTTAAAAAATAAATAAATGAAAAGCATACACATGCACAACGTTTGAGGATTGAACGAAAAAATTCAAAAAGTGGTTTAGATGAATGAATTAGCTCATTTGAACTTGGAATATTGCTAAGAATTATTTATTCTTTCACTCCTTCGCTGAGTCAATTTTTCATTCCAAAAATTTTTTTGGATTTTTACAAATATTCGGTGCAAGAAAGGCTTTAAAAAGTCGAAGGAATTCAACCTTCAAATCTTTAATCCTTTACTGACAGTGGATATTTCATTCAAGAAGTGCAACTTGGCTACTTGAAAATGTAAATAAGTGCAGTCCTGATTTAATTTAAAATTTTATATAGACATACATATACATATGGGTCCATAAAATTGATTTAGATGGTGAAAAACATCTTTTAACAAAAGAGAAAAACTTTGATTTTCATTATAGGAACTTATATTTTGTAGGAACTAGTTAACTGATTTTGAGCTTCAAACTAAGGGTCCGGACCAGGACACCATCTCTTTTCTTACGCTACTGATAGAATGGAATAAAAGCATTTTTCAATTTTATCGAAAGAACCTCAAAAACTTCAATATTTAATAATTGGCTTTTATTTTGTTGATGTATCAACACTCAATCAGTAAAAAGGAAAAAAAGAAATAGGAAAAATATCCCAAACTGTACTAGAACTTATAATTATAAATTAATAAATATCTGCAACATGAAACATAACTAAGAATGGGTACTTTACTTCAATGTGGAATTTTAAACTACAGTGGACTCAGAGCCGTGTCCAAGGGGAGGGTTTTAGGGGTTAAACCCCTCCCATTGGGGAAAACATAAGCAAAAAGAAGAAAATGTATAGTTGACTTTTATAACTTTAATGTATGAATTTGAGTGAAGTGCTTTTAAAAAAATCTTTCTCTCTGAAGTTTTTCTGCAATTGAAGACTGTTAGAGCTTTACAAACTGGAATAACATTTTGGAAAAACTATGGGTGGAAAATCGCTGAATGATTTGTCAACACAGCATCAACTGCGTTAATATTGCTTAAGGAGGTTATGATAAATTTGGTTATATCTTAAAACTATGAATATGCATTGATTGTGTTTGGTAATGTTATTTGCTTCTACAATAAGCTTTTTCTTGTTTGGTTTATCAAGCATTATTTTAGAATATGAAATCGAATATACATGATACATTGTAAAAGAATCTGTGGGCGGTTTTTAATACTAATTGCAATATACTGCATAGTAAAAAGACTTGATTAAAAAAGAAACAAACAAGGTTTGATTTTTAAAAAAATGTAAAATGAAGGAATACTGCTGCTATTTGCGCAACCAGAATTATTCTTCTTGAGGGGAGTACTGTTAAACTCTCACCCCCCCCCCGGAAAAGGACGTAGAAGCTTTAAAACCCATCCCTTTATGAAAACCTGGACACGGGCTTGAGTGGACTCATGCTGCAACGTGATTCAACCTACGTCAAATAGCTAAATAGCGAGTTTTTGAATTTTGAGTAATGAATTTTGAAGCTAACACGAATTCCTCAACCCGCAACCAGAAAATTTTTGGAAGAGAATCTAAGGTTTAGGTATCACCATCTTTATTGGGTATTAAATGTTATTTTCGTCAATGAACTTTCCTTTCAGCATCACTGAAAGCAAAAGTACCCCGCACTGTACTAGTCGAAATATCGGTTTGCTAATTTACAAATAACCACTCAGTATCTTTTTCATTTCAAATATGAAGTTAATGAAACATAATTTCACATAAGCAGGATGTTTATCTTAAGTTTTAAAATGGAAGGAAAAATAGAAAGTTTCTGACAACTAGAGAAATTTAAAGATTTTTGATATGCTTGAACAACTAAAAAGTACGTTGAATATAATTAATGTATCTACTGTACAGTACTTTTGTAGTGCTGCATTTTAATTTTGCTACATATTATACGTACCATAATGTTTCATTTTATGCCATTTTCTCCCATTGATTTTGTGCATCCTAATCCTAATTTTTATTCAATAACACATCTTTTTTTTATAATACAGTAAAATTTCAGTTATCTATGTTTAAATTCGAAAATAGGAAGTTAAGAAGTGGGTTAAAAAACAGTTTGAAGGATGTTTTCAAATGTCTGAAATAATTGGTATGTTTATAAAAAATCGTTTAGATATAATTTTCCACAACGCAAAATTTCAATTTGCACGCGAGAAGTCTTGGAACACATTCCTCACGTTAGTTGAGATTGGACTGTACATGCGGATGACATTGATATCGAAAGCTTTTTGCTTAGCTGGCAAAGTTTGCATGAAACGGTAAAATTTCCATTATCATACATTTCTATAACAGTGTAATATTTGCTGTTAGTCGGCCAAAAAAAGCAGTTCAATATCATCCTCTTCCATAACATTTACAGTAGCTCCTATATTAGGAGGATATTGGCACAATAATCTTATTGACATCTAAAATGTTCAGCCACGACCACGAGACATTCTCTGCTGACAGAAAACAAACGTGGTACTACTTGGCAGTTATCGTTTATTCTTTTCTTTCTAAGCCAAGCTCTACTTGAGGCGTGTATTGGGGAAATGTAAAAATTTCGAAGCTAAGCAAACTAATGGCGTTAAACAGATAGAACGGATGGCGTCAAAATATGTCTGATGTCAGCTCGTATTTTTCAGAGTCTCACGAATCTGATCGATGCAAGTTTTGCTCGTGTAAGGCTTGCACCAGACAGAATGATTTAAACCTCGTTTCTCTTTTTTTCTTTTTTTTTTAAACTTTATTTAAAAGTAGTTTTCAGAAATCGCCACAAACTACTTTTTTTTTTATAGCAAACTACTTGCTACTCTACTTTTTTTAAAAGTAGTGTGCTACACTACAAACTACAAAAAAAATGTAGCTACTACAGTAGCGTCGCTACTTGTAGCGCGCTAATTCCAACCACTGAATTAAACAAATATTTTATACATCCAACAGTTTTTAAAAACTACACTGATGTCCAAAAGTTAAGCATAATTGTTATTTATGTGAGTAATGTGAGAAATATACATCGAAATAGGGGGAAACGTGATATGCGAGTGCAACACGGTTACAAAATAAGGAAACTACTCAAAAAACGGTAATATTTACTTTTATCATCCCCAAAAAATAGTTTAAATGAAAATTAGGCATATGAGGAGTTTACTCTTTGCACAAAAATTTTTCTTTAAAAGATGATGCTGAAGTTCAATAGTGTGTATGGCCACCTTTGACTGCTAGGCAAGCTGCACAACGATTACTCATACTTTCTATGAGGTGGTGGGTGAGTTGTGGGCTTAAACAGTTCCAAGCATGCTGGAGAGCTCTTTTTAGCTCCGGAGCGGAGCTTGGCGGGGGCTAACGGGCTGCAAGTTGTCTCCCGAGCATATCACAGACATGCTCGATAGGGTTCAGATCAGGGGAGTTCGCAGGCCACGTCATTCGCAGTATATTTTCTGATTCGAGGAAGTCATCGACCACAGCTGTTCGGTGACAAGACGCGTTATCGTTCATGAATATGAACTCAGGACCAACAGCACCTCAAAACAAGCGAACATAAGGCTCAAGAACCTCGTCTCTGTATCTTTGACCAGTGACTGAGCCTGTCTCAAAAATATGAAGGTCGGTGCGGCCATCCAACATAATGCCCGCCAACACCATTACTCCTGCTGACGCAAAGTGATGTCTTTCTCTTATGTTTTGCGGTTGGAAACGAGTCCCCTTTTCTCTCCAGATTGTTACCTGACAAGAATCACTCTGTAGAGTAAAGCGGGACTCATCACTGAACATCACATTAGCCCACTGTCCCAGACTCCAATGCCGATGTTGCAAGCTCCAGTTTAAACGAGCGCGTTTATGCGCTGATGTGAGAGGAATGTAAACTGCTGGTCTTTTGGCACACAGACCGACATGATTGAGTCTCCTGTAAACAGTTTGCCTCGAAATTGTTATTCCTGTGACGGCACTGAGCGCCGAATCCAGTTCTCTGCCACAGCTGTCCCTATGACGTCGTACAGAAATTGCCAGAAAACGATCTTGATTTGCGGTTGTGACTCTTGGTCGACCTGGTTCTGGTCGGCGGGTAACATCTCGCGCATTTGAAAACCTCTGCCACAGTCTCGAGATTACACACTGAGGCACATTAAGAGTACGAGACACATCAGTTTGTGATCGTCTAGATTCTAGCATTCCAACGGTTCTTCCTTTCGCAAACATGTCCAATTGGCGTCTTTGTGCCATTATTAGTTCTGTTTCACCAGATCCAATGTTTCTTGGTACAGCAATTGCATGAAACGCGCCTGAACTCTCTAAAGTGTGCGAGCTGTTTTATCCACATTCCGAAACACGCACCTAATTCGCACGTGACACCATCGACTATACTATTTTGCATAAACATATTGTTTCTTCTTCAACCAACGAATCTCCATAAGTAACTTTATATAATTTTACGAAAATTTACAGATTTTTCTCGCGTTTTATGAATTATGCTTAACTTTTGGACACCAGTGTATGACTATCCTAAAACAGGTTATCATTGGATGTTTGCTTATGGCTCCTCTCAACTAAATAATCGCCAATCAAGTTAATACATGTAAACGACATAGTTTAGCAAATATAATGATAAATTGAACATATTTCCCCTTATTGACATTAAAAAACAAAGTCTACAAACCATCATAATCTTGACTTGTAAGGCGGTGGGTATGTGAAAGGCGTCTTTCTTCGCCGGTGTTTGCAGTTTCAATACTAATACAAAAGAAAATTTTATAAATATGGGTCATTCTACATTTACATGAAGATTTTATATCCTGGAAATGAAGTATTATTTACTAGTAAAGAATTTGATGCATGCATTTCATCTTGATACCACTTTTAATGCAGCTTAATTTTTAATGAAAAAACACATTAATTTTGAGTAATTAATTTTGTGAGTTTATTTTCAAAAAAAATAGCAAAATGGAAGCACTCAACAAGTTATTACTGATCTTTTTGGCTGTCCGAGACAGACAAAGAAAGGAAGGTGCTTAGAAACATTGTTTGGTTAACTTAATTTCTAAAGAAAAAAATGCAGGAGCCTTATAGGCTTCAGAGCTTATTTTAAAGCATAAATATACTGAATTTCGTGCAATACGTAAAAATTTTAATAAATTAAAGAGTAGGGCAGAAGTTGAGCTACCATGAGCTCTCATGCAAATTAAGCGCTGATTCTTACTATTCTCAAGCATAAACATTTGTTCTCTGAAACAGGGAGAATTTTTGTTCTTAAACATCCAAAATGATTTGGCAAGCTTTTCTATAACTTTTAAAGCATCAGATAAGCTTGACTTGATATTTTTCTTTACTTGAACCAAAAGATTAATCACTTTTCAATTAAAAATAACAGAACAATAGGTTTGAAAAGTTATTAACATGGATCAGCTATGTCTTGCATAATGTCTATATTTTTTAAATATTAGAATGTTATTAAAAACAAAAAAGGATCATTTGTTGTTTGAATTAAATTTAAGAAATTAGTTATCTCTAAAACTCATTCACAATAATAAAAATATAATGCTTAAACATGCTTAACAAAAAAAAATAAATGTTAATTCGGGCCTCCCACAACAGATTATTAGTTTGTCCAAGGAAGAAAATTGATCTAAATTCTAAAGAGGAACCAAAAAGGGATTTTTACCTTTGCTTCTTAAAGTTAAAATCAGAGATGCTTTGGTTAATCAATCTGCTGAAATATTTTTTTATCAATATTATTTTTGCCTAAAATGAGAAATTATTGCTCATGAATTTATTATACCTATAAGTGAGTGTTGTACCCCAGCAGCTGTAATGTCCAATTATTACTTATGCTTCATAATATTTAAATGCAGTATATCTGTGTTTTCTGAGTAAAGCATGTCAATTCTAGTAACTCTCATGTTGAATGGAACGTTTTTTATGCAGCAAAAACAAATATGTATTACGAAAAACTTTAATTACAAAAATATATTAGAAATGCATATTAGTACAGGTTAAGAAAACAAATAATGACTGAAATTGGAGTCAAAATGTGCAGCATTATAAAATACTACTAAAATACCACCAAATTAAGAGTTTTTAGAGCAAATACTGCATTTAATATAACAGCTCATTTATAAATGAATTCCATTCTTCGTTCATTAGCAGCAAAATATTCTAACACAGAATCGAAAAATGTGTTGGGCAAGTAGATTCAAAAAGAGTTTATTCTAGGGATGTATTTCTAATAATAATAGGTAAAGCATGAATAACAATGAGAGAGGGGAGCCTATGTGGCGCTGACTCAGACATTGAATTTTTTAGCACTGTGGTGCTTTAAAGGCCATTATTCTCATTCAGAAGGTGCACATGCTCCACCACTTATGGGGGTAGGAAATCCATCTAAAGTATTTGCATAAAATATCAGCATTCTATGGTAGAGAATAGCTTGAAAATTGGAATAATAAATGCTACAGCTACCAAAAGTCATCGCCTATTGCCATCATGAATACAAAAATATTCGTTATCAAAATGACAACAGCAAGTTGAAGAACGATTAAAAAAGATCAAATAAAATTTTTAAAAAGTTAGGAAGAACTTAAAACAAATCTTAGTCTTTTATCAAAAGGTTGTTTAAAATTATTCAAAAAAAAAAAAAAATGAAATTAAAAAAAAATGTCTAGAAGACAGACTATTTTCTTCAAGACAGCCACTTTCAAAAAAGGCCAAATTACTCGAATTTCGCTCAAAAGAAGTCGATCTGTCAATCCTGCTTCCGCAGGTGGGGCACTGCTTGCTTAGCTTTGAATCTGAGGAAGCTTTAACAGAGGTCTCTTATCATTCCTGGGCTGTAGTGTGGATTTTGCTTTCCTTGCCTAGGGATACGTTTTCCTGGGAAATCGCAATTAGAGCTACATTTAGACTTTTTTTTAGACTTATTTTCAGTGAAAGAAAAAAGAAAAAACTAATAATTCATACTTCCTGTCAATGATGAGCATACAAATGGAAAATGAAAATTTATTTTTGGAGTGTCCAAGCTCCGCTCGGTTTGCTTGGGTGGACCGCACGTCACTGCAATAGTTTTGAACTCTAGCTATAGCGTCCCCATTTCACTCAAAATTTACAAATTATCGTAATAGGTGTGCTAACAACATTTTCTTTTAAGAAAAAAATGAAAGTGGATAAGGGAGAATTTTCTCAAATTGAAACCAAAGGAAGGGAGACCTGATCTTGGAACTAAAAAGGGATCAGTCAGGAGTCCTGTCAATTATACTTACTTGGGGTTCTGGACTGAACTGATTGCATCCTCATTAGCATCAAAGAAGTCTTCATCATCACTACTTGAGTAAGAAGTTTCTGGTACGACTAAATTCAAATTTCCTTGAAGTTCTGAAAGAAAGAAATTTGATAAAAGAACAAATTAAACAAAGTAAACCTTTTTAAGCAAAACAAAGATCCAAAAATAAACAAATAAAAATAATAGCCACAAGACTGGCACATAAATGCAGCTTCACACACAATGTTGGAAAAAGTTTTTATTATACATTTGAATTTAAAAAATATTCAACCATTTTTTCAACTCATCAAAAAATAAAATCTCAGTATATTTCTGAAGAGTGTTTTTTTTTTTTGGGTAAATAAGGATTTAATCCTTAGTAATATTAGAAATGCAAAAGTGAGTTTGTCTGTTTACTTGCTTGTTTGTCCATTTGTTATGTTTTCACACCTTAACTACTGAACTGTCTACACTGTACAGGTTGTCAGGGGTGCAGAATAGAACATAAGGTACCTTTTATTCAGAAAAACTTAATCCAAGATTTTTATTCCAATTTTAAAGAAAATCATAAACTTGAAAGTATCTCATCGAAAAAATACTTGGTGCATGCTAAAGTCCTCAAAAAGCTGCAGTTGTAGGGTTTTTGTAATGCTAAAAAATTGCTGAATCATTGGAACTTTGATTTTAGGATCCAAAAATGGCATAGAATGGCACTTTCTACTCAAAATTATTAATGGATCCTCTCAATTTCAGTTTCATTGGAAAGCCCATGAAAAATACTCCCTTAGTAAATTTCCTCGCAATGGATTTAAAAACTTCCAAGGCCTTAATTAGCCAAGAAACTAGGCACACACATTTTTTAGTAAGTGAAAATCAATTTTAAATGAGACATTTTATCGTCTGCAGGAGCTCAGTTTTAATTAGCCAGAAAAAAACATAGAGAAGAAATGTTTGTTGCCATTCTTTGCTTCTTTGTGAACAAATAAAGATCTTGCTTTTGTTTGGATGCTTTTTTTTTTATGGGAGAGGGGGGCACATAAAATTTCTTCTTCTTTTTTTTTTTTTTTTTTGTTATTTATTTATTTATTTATATTTTTTTTTGTACTGTTGGCAGGAGGTAATCAAGGATTTTAGTTGTGCTATTCAAAATTTTTACTATTTACTTTAACTCAATCAAGATTTTTAGATTTGCTTTTAACCTGTATCCCAGAATGATTGGTGCTGATGAGGATTTTAAAGAGTTGATGTCATTATTCTAATGGGGACTTACAGAGAACTTATTCAAAGGGGAATTTTTCCAAGCTATTGTTCCAATCCTGTTGGGGTTTAAAAGAGAGAACACCAGATACAACGTGGAATGTTTCAGAAAATAAGAACTTGATTTGCAAATTAAACTTTTTCGAAAGGGAAATTTTAAATGCTAATGTCCAAATTTTATGAGATTGTTTTCATTGTTTTTAAAAAAAATTTCTCACTTTCTTTTTCATTCATTTAAGCCTGATTATTGAACATGCATCACTTGGCATAATTTTTACTTTTGAGGTATATCGGGCAAAGTCAGGTGATAACACAGTAGTTCATAAAACTATATATAATGCTTCATTTCATTTCAAACAAACAATTCACAATATGGTTTTTTTCCGAAAAATTACTCTTAAAAAAGTTGGATTTTGAATTACTGCTGTCAAGTGTGAATGCTTTGCACAGGTCAAGTAGCTGTTTTTAATACTGAATAAAGATAATGGGCTGTTTTGGAATATACTCCAGAAAATTGTTTTTGATTCGCAATATACATTACAATGGGCCATACGGATCAGCTTTGCAGGACTCATACGGCTTGTGGGGTGTAGGTGGGGCGTCCCTAACCTAAAAGTTATTAAAATATCAGTTTTACTTTCCTCCCATTTTTTTAATCTCCAAAACATTTTTTAAATTTCCTCTCTTTTTTTAACTCAAAAACATTTACATAAAAATGATACTTACTGTCAATATTAACATCTTCACTACATTCTACAGCACATTCCACATCAGGAATGAACTCATTTAATGACTTCAAACCTTCACCTGCAAAAAAATAAAATTGTTTAAACGTCATTTAACATGAAATACCTAGAAAAATTGTAACATCAATATCAATCTAATACTTTTAAATTATTTTATTACAATACTGAAATTTCCCAAATTTTTTGATCTGTTACATAATTATTTAAGAAACTCAAACTTTACTCTAAATTTGCATGTTTTCTATTTTTTACTAAATATATGTCCTTGTGTTTATGAGGATCTGCTTGTGCATATGCGGCGTCTTAAATAAATTCATTAAAACAACAAACATAAAAGAAAGCGAGCCAAATTGAAGGGGAAAAAAAAAATGCTCCAGATTTTTTTTTATTTTATGTTCTTAAATGTAGATTTTTATCTTCATTTGTCAGTAGCATTGCTTCTCCTGAATGCAGGAGGTGAAAAAACGTCAATGTGCCAAAGAAAAGTCTCAAATAAATGTCATACGAATAATGTTTAATTTAAATTTCTAATGTATTTCTTGAAATTTTCAAAAAGATCATTTTCAAGTATTTTTTAAAATATAAAGCATGTATCCTAAATTCCATATTTCGGAGCATCAATGCAGCAACTTAAAACATTTGTACTCATTTAAAATAGAAAAAATTGCTAAAAAGAATATTCTTGTTCATTTAAAAATTATTTAACTTTTTTTTTTTCACTTACTTTCATTTTTATCAGATTGCTTTAATTTTCCTTCTGATGAGCTAGGGCCATTACAAACACTATAAAATCCATTAACAGGATGAGTTGTATTCTGAAGGGAAAAAAATCTTAATTTAGGGACATAGTCTGTATTGTTCCATTATAAATGAAATAAAACAGCTATACTTACTTTTGCAATTTGAAGTAGAACAATGGAATGTTTAACCGCTTCAAGAACATTCTAAAAAATATATTAAAATACCAGTTGACTACCTTATATGTCTAAATTCATATATCAGTGAAATCAGTATTAATCACTAATATAATTATATATATATATATATATATATATATATATATATATATATGAAATAATCATGTAAAATCAGTTATATACTCTATAAATATGATAATAATCATGTACATTTAATAACATAAAAATGCATGATTTAAAAAGTAAATTATAAGATTTGAACGGCATCCCAGGAAATTGAATAATGCTCATTCAAACAAATTGATAATCAGTCTATAATTAATAACATAAATACAATTTGAAAAAGAAATAAAAGAAAAAATGAGTACAATGTAAAATGCTTGGGCATATTTACAAGAACAATGCATACATCCTTATACAACATGTTCACAACTTTACAAATAAAGAATGTTGAAAGTTAGCAACTATTTGAACTTTCTCAGAAATTAATACAAAAATACTATTGCTAATACTACACTAATGGATTCAATATACAGTTGAACTCCGAATAGGACAACGATTAAAATGAAATCATGGCTGAAACAAAAATTTTGCTTGTAAAGTTTAATTTTTGATTTAATTACATCAAAATTTTCACGCATAAGTCTATTGCATTGAAAGTCTTGGCTAAGACAAACAAAAATTTTTAATTTCTTGACTGAAAATATTCTTAATTGAATACTGTAATTTTGATTTTTATAAATTATTAATCATTTTGAAAGATTGTTGAAGGCCTATTGTGTATTGAGAAGAAAATATTAAATCTTTTGCAAAAGGAAGAAAACCCATACACTTATTTACCTGTGGACATTTCAATTTGCTAATAGTTAAAACCATCTATCCTCAATTTTGGAGTACAACTTGTCAGACAATTGTTGATTACCATTTTCCCTTTCAATTATTTTCAAAAACATTCAGCTTAGAGAAAAAGTTAAATTTTTCTGAGTGTACTGATAAGTAGATTAAAATCTGTGTAATAGCAATAATAAATAGTAATAATTATTTTTTAAATATAGGTAAGTATTTCTTTATTTTTTAACAGTACCACATACTCACTGCTATTACGAAAAATTTTACATTTTGTATTAACTGAGTTCAACTGTATATACACTAAAAAAATTATAATGTTATGTGGGCAGTAGAAGTCAAGGATAAAATTGCAAATATTTTATTCACTGCTTAAAAGTGTTAAGACACTTAAAACTTGAGATATTTGGGTCAGGTACAGCTGCCCAGTGCTTAATTGCCTGCCGTTTTCTCAACTACTCATTTGTCTTACAAGTTTGTTTGCTTGACAGCTCATTTGTCACACTTGCCCACAACATAATAATTTTTTTCAAAAATCCCTATATAATAATAAAATATCCATTAATCTACAAAAAGATGAATAAATATCAATAAGTAAAAAACAAAAGCAAGCAATATTGCATAAACGATTAAAAAGATTACAACATTAATCTAAAAAATATTTATGCAAATGAAACTTAAAAAATTGCAATAATTAACAACTTTTTATTTGTGTATCAAAGAGCTGATGTAAAAATATAAATATTTTTCATTGCATAAGATTTTTCTTCAAAAGCACAAGCAAAGGTATTTCATTACTTTTGCCTCACTACTGGAACAGCTATTGGATTTGTGTTAGAAATTCGGTCATAATATTGCAATATACTGTAACTGTATAACAAAGAAGTCATCAGCCAAGTAGCAAAAAGTGCAATAAATTTTGTTTAAAACACAAAAATAGTATAAATAAATAAAAATAATTTAAAAAAAAATTATGCTACCCGTAATTAACTAGTAATTTTAGAAGGTTCCTCATTTTCTAATAGAAAGCTAGTGAAATGCTTACGACCCACGTAAGTAGACATTAAACCCTAGTTTTGTTTCCTTGCCTTAAGTAGTCCAACCCTATTATAAAAATTGAACTGTCAAGGATGGGGGGGGGGGGGGGGGATCCATGCAGGTTCTTTTTTCCCTACTTATTCATACTGACAGCT
Organism: Uloborus diversus; assembly: GCF_026930045.1. Taxonomy (NCBI): domain Eukaryota; kingdom Metazoa; phylum Arthropoda; class Arachnida; order Araneae; family Uloboridae; genus Uloborus; species Uloborus diversus. Next base: position 188,636,161 of record NC_072732.1, on the reverse strand, counting down.
AAACGTGATGATTAGACAAATGAGCTGTTGGGGAAATGGAATTCAGCATTCAAGTTGTTTCGCAACTGAGTACCAGTTGGGCAAAATGGTCTAATCAGTGAAATATTTTTACTATTACAGTGAAGCACTGTTTATACATTTTTAAAGGGACTGAAAAAAACGTATAAACAAAAATTACAAAAAAAAGATGGAAAAAATTAATAAATAAACGAGCATTTTTGTAATACAAGCATTAGTAGTTCTAAAATAGCTTAAAGTGTGATAAGGAAAATGAAATAATGCAATACAATGAAGTGAAGCATGTACTAACCTTTTAATGCCAGAGTTAATATAAATATATTACTTTTCATATTCACACGGTATAACTTGCAAAGTATTTTGTAATTTTAGGTTACAGGGTTCTTTTGGAATGCAGAGAAAAAAGTTCTTTGTTTACAATTAAAAGTGCCATTTTAACATTATCATTTAAATCACTACTAATAAGATAGTCTTGCATGGTGTTGAAAACCTCCAAAGCTTGCTGAAAACTTGGCAGTGGCTATTAAGAACAATTATCCTCTTCTTTGCTGCTGGTTTCTTCATTAACGATCATTTCATCGATTGTTAGAAGTGAACATGTTGCAAGTTCTGAATCCCAGGTAGCACAAACCATCGGATTTACGTTGGAGAAAGGTTGAAAATGCATCGCAATGGTTGGAAATATGTTTTGGTTAGATATTGGTTTTTTTCATACGCTCATTCGATCATTCAAAGCATCGGAGGATGGTTTAAAACCAACCTATATCCGACTAAACGCATTCCCAACTTATTTCTAACCTTCAAACCTGTTTCACATTTATGCCCATTCATTGCAAGCTCGTTGCTGATTTGCGCGTTCTGCGAAGCGTGCGTAAATGCGTCCCATAAGCCCCCCCCCCCGCCTCTGCAGTCTTGTTGAGACCCAGGATTTGAAAGGGGTGAGGGAGGAGTGCGCATAGCCATTTTCTTTTCATTCCAGGGTCACATACACATTCACACGTGTCGTACTTGCTCACTGCGAATGTTCAATCCTCGCAAGTTCAAGTCTTCCAAAGTAAATCAATTTATTTTTCCAACAGTTTTTCTTTCTTTCAATAAATTTTCTTTTTTTAACGGAGGGGGGGGGGATTCCCGATTTGGGGGGTCTCCGATGAATCGAAATTCTTAAAATTTTTGCGCATTCGAACTGATTTTGGTTTTTTTTTTTTTTTGGATAGATGCTTTAACTAGTTTTCTAGAGAATTTTGTGAATGCTTTGAATTTGTTTCAGAATTTAGTGTTGTTCCTTTGCTTAGCCTTGATGGTAATTTTAAACGCACAATATTTAAAAACAGTTTGCTAGTCATACAAATTACACGTGCAATTTACCATAGAAATAAAATTGTGTCTTTGAATGAACTTTTCTCGTTGATGGATAAAATACATTAAAATTCCTTCCATAATAATAAAATGAAAAAAAAAATCAATGAACATGAACTTTTGAATGAAATGGGAAAGTATAATATAGTTCGGCAAAACAATAAAATATGTACTTTTCATGATATTCAAGTTTAACCTACGTCATTTTAATTGTTATGAAGATTTACTAACTGAATGTGTATGCGTATGATTTTTTTTTTTTTTTTTAAATTTTTATTCTTATTTCAGGTCAAAGCAAAATTGAACCTTCAAACAAGCTAGGTTATTTTTCATGGCAGAATTTTAAAGTCAAAGATTTTATTCTGTCTTAAGAATAACCTTGCTGGTAATAAATATTTCCTGAAAAAGAAAAAAGAAACTAATGTATGCTTATGAAGATAATTTTCGAGTAATTATTCAGAAAAATAAAAGGTAAGAATTATAAATATTTTAATTTTTGTTCATATTTTATAGAAACGTTTGTAAATGATAGGGAAATGATAAATTGCATTTTTTTTTTCAGCATTTTTACTCTTTGAAACAATATATTGATGTAATGAGTGAAAATAGTAAAAACTTTAAATGAAACAGGTTTGAGAGCAATCAGAGGTAGCAATAAAGGTTATGATGTCACAAAGGGCAAAAAGTCACATAAATTATAGGTACTATACATGATGCAACTATTTCTCTACTATATTTTAATTTATTTTAGCATATAAGAATTTCCATGCTTCAGCATATTTTTTTAATTTTTAGTATTTCTATTTCTACGCTTGTAAAATAATAATGATTTGATATATATTTGGTAAAGTATATTGATTTGATGAGGGAAAATAATAAAAAATTCAAATGAAATAGGCTGGAAAGCAATCTGAGGTAGCACACTATTAAGGTTGCGCATATTAAATTTCAATAACATTGGGAAATAGTTACTTAAATGTTGATTTTTCATCAGAATAGCGTCGGAAAATAATCAGTCTAACGTTGCAGCTAACGTTGGAAAATTGTTGGATAAGCGTCGAAATTTATATTGGGATAATGTTAAGAAGTGTTGTTTAACTGTTGTAATTTACATTGGAATAACGTTTGGAATTGGTTGGTTCACCGTTGCATTTTACGTAGGAACAGCGCTGGAAAAATGTTGAGATAACGTTGGAAACCAATCGTTGGATAACCGTTTTCCGACGGTGCACTTTAACGTATGTTCTAACGTAAGAGGCCGACATAAGTCTAACGTAATAAGCTAACGTTGGTCGAATGTTCGTGTGCTAGCTGGGATCACACTTAACAAATTCATCAAATGAAGAAATTTTACTTATATTTGACCTGTTTTCAGGGGGAACAAAATGAGTAACTTCATCGTTTTCAATAGGACCATCCACTGAAGACAAAAATCCGTCAATGGTGACACAGTTCTTTATTGTTTTGGGTAAAACATTCTCCCATGCAAACATTACGAAATTCATCGCTTGCAGGATGTCAATGCTTATTTTTTCGAAACGTTCTGGGTCTAAACTGGCGATAGATGTTTGAACTAAGAGTTTCCAATAATGTTGTTTGAGGGATTTAATGACTCCTAAATCCAGTGACTGCAATTTACTTGTACAATTTGCAGGGAAGAACTTGACAGTTACATTTGTTAGAAAGTCCTTATTAGGTGGATGAGCTGGACATTGATAGATGAATAAAATGATTCGCCGTTTCTCTTTTTGCATTTTATCATCTAACTCTTTTAACCAATTGGTAAAAAAAGACATAGTCATCCAAGATTTTTTATTAGCCAGGTACTTTGTTGGTAATGTTTTCACATTTTTGAAGCAGCGTGAATTTTTTGATTTGCCAATAACAACAGGAAGTAATTTTTCAGACCCATCTGCATTGGCACACAGTAACACAGTCAATCACACTTTGCTTTTTTTGCCAATATGACATGTATCTAAATTGATTCCAAGGGTTTTAGATGGTAAAAGATTATAAAACAGACCAGTTTCATCTGCGTTAAAAATGTCCTTTAGTTTATATCCCTTTATCAGTTCTGGTAATCGGTTTTGAATCCAGTCATTCACTGTTTCGCAATCAACATCTCTAGATTCTCCACTTACAATTTTACCTGTAATGCCATGTCTTAGTTTAAATTTGTGAAGCCAACCCGAAGAAAATAATGCATCACATTCCACATTTAACTTCCCCGAAATTTCTTATGCCTTCTTAATAAGCAAAAAGTCCACTGATGGGAATTTTGGCACTGCGACACTAATTGAACCACTGTAAAAGCACTTTCTCTACATCAGCGAATTTTCCACTTTGGACTCAAAGTTTTTTCAAAGCATTCGCACCACCTTGATGATGGCTTTCTTCTATTATCTTATGGTTATAAAAGAGTGTGTTTAGAGTTAACACGGGTAAACCTAACTTTTTAGCAAGATCCACTCATTTTAAAAGTTGATTTTCATTCACTTCCTTCAAAATGTGCATTTTTCCTTTTAACAACAGAGATTTTCTGCAACGCGAAGTCATTGTGACTGCTAGTGTAGTGTTCCCGCTAGACCCTTTTTGAAGGGTGCAGCGCCCTGCCCTTTTCCACATCAGCAGAATGCACCCTGCCCTTTTTTTAGATTGCAAAATGCGCCCTGCCCTTTAAGAAAAAAGGAAATTGCACCCTATGTTTTTAAAAAGATGCCCCAAGCATCGTTTTTACTCACACGATATCTGGGCAATTTTACTTGTCCAGGGATCGTCCGCAAAAACAATCATTTCTTATCATTATCCCCAAAATTTCACACTGAAAACTGCCCCATAAATAAAAGGGGAAGCAAACACCAAGGCAAAGAGGGGAAGGGGATGAGATTCTAGGAATTCTAACAGGCTTATCAGTAGGAAACAAAGGCATGTTCTTCCTTCAACTGAAGGTGTGTTTTTGACAGGGTGTGTGGGGGGGGGGGTATGGTTCCTTTTGGGAAGGAAGAGATCATTGTCTCATTCATTCCCATCCTTGATCTTCTGAGAATCAACAATGAGAGAGGGAATAGGACATTTTCCTAGCATTTCAGCCCTTTGTGTCCGTTTTTCGTTTGCACGTGGAAATTAGGCTTAGCAATTTTAGCGCATTGCTAGTGATTGTGTAGCAATCTTTTCACATCTGTTTCTGGAAAGTTAACTTTCTGATAGTTTCCTAGGTAGAAAATAGTACAAAACTTACAGAGCTAAAATACAAGGGTATTTTTTCACCCCTTGGATTTTTAACTTCCTTTCCCAGTTCAAAAAAAAAAGCGTTTGAAATTGAAACATATCGCTTTTCCAAGGAAATTTTCTGCTGCAAAATAATAATTTGTTTCGTGCTAAGTATTTTTATTATCTTTGAGTATGATTCGTATAACAGATTATTTAAAAAACTTATTGACATAATTTCCACAAAAATTGTTTGAGATAAAAATTTTGGATTGACCAGAGTTGCTTATTTTTGTTTTGCACCTTGCTAGGACTGCATTTTTGAAGCACAACACAGTATTTTAATTTAATTATTCTGTTTGAAGCGTAATATATCTAAAAAGGAGAATGAACATTCATCATGATGTCTACTAAAAACGTAATGGCACAATGCACTTAACTGGGCAGTTTTTTTTAGGTTGGAAGAGGAGATCAGTAATTAAATACTGTTCTTAAATTGAAATTCATAGGGTTTTGAAATGCCTAGAATTTATAGGATAGGTAGTCAAAATTAAGGCTTGAAAAGTGTTGAAAAACACACAGAGCCAAGTTTAAGCATTATCTAAATGTTCCTATGCAGTGCGGAAAACATTTGTTTGGGGGGGGGGGGACTAATCCTTTTCTAAAGACAAATACATTTTCCGTATGAAATAATGATATTTAATACCGAAGTCAGTGATGGCGGCGATTGGGGGGAGGGGGGGGCTCATAGTGCAGACTACACTAGTTGAATTTTTACAAGGTGTTTCAAGATGTTATTTCTCCTCTTTATTTTTTTGGAGAAGGGGGGGACTCTGTACTTTTTGAGGGGTGCATCATTGATCTTGGCAGGGGGGGACACCTTGCTGAAAAAGTACCCTTTTTATAACAAATAGTGCCCCTTTCAAAGACCAGCACCCTGCCCTTTTTTTTCTAGAGTGAACACTACTAGTGAATGATAAAATCCAGAAACTGAAAAAAACTGGAACCGATTGGATATTGCATGTGAATCCTTATCACCTTTTCTGTGAAGGGGGTGGGGTGCTTATTTTTGCCTGGAATAGGGCAAGTGTTCAACTGGGCAAGTATAGGTCAAGGTCAGATGTGATTTCTAAGAAACTGGACAATCAGCAGCTTAGGATCTGAGGTTGAAATGCGCATTCTCTCTCCTGTTGACACAGAGAAAAAACGTGTAAATGAAATTATGATTTCAGGAAAACATATACAGTAGAACCTCTCAATAAGGGACACTAAGGGGACCAGACATTTTGTCCCTTAAATGGAGGTGTCCCTTATTCGGAGGTGGATGATTTGATGCATGCTGTGTATACTTAGTAGTATAATATCACAATGCATTAACTATTAACATTTAAGATTAAATACTAAAAACGTCTCATTATGTTAAATAAAATTCATAATTATTCAAACTTCTAAGTTTATATTATTTAATTAATTAAAATTTAATAATAAAATTTGTAATGTCAAAGTTTTGTAGCACACAGAAATAATTTTTAAGTACAGTAGAACCTCCATTAAGGGACACCTCCAAATAAGGGACACCTCCATTTAAGGGACACTTTTTCTGGTCCCAGTCCCTTTGAATAGGAACTTCCATGTATTTGCCTCTAAATAAGGGACACTCTGTTTAAGGGACAGTCAAAAAATGAAAAACGGAAAAAAAAAGGAAGAGATAATGTATAAGTACATAAGAAATAGTCAATTTACTGGAATTCAAGTTTCATTTTTCCTCTAAAAATTAATTGAGGTAAGTTTGACATAAACATATGTGAAGGAGACAAGTAACATATTGTATAAAAAAAAAGTGCTGAAATTAACATGCATAATTTGAACTCTCAACAATTTATTCAAGTAGGTTCCGGGCGGACGAAGAATGCACAGCAGCTAATTAGCTTTGTGTATAAAACTTAAAAAAATTTGGATAATCATTGTAATTCACATAGTATTACATTGTATATTACATAACATAAAGCAAATACATGTAATGATCTACTTAAAAATTATTTCTTCTGTGTGCTACAAAACTTTGACATTACAAATTTTTATTATTAAATTTTAATTAATTAAATAATATAAACTTAGAAGTTTGAATAATTATGAAATTTAATTAACATAATGAGACGTTTTTAGTATTTAATCTTAAATGTTAATAGTTAATGTTCATTGTGATATTATACTACTAAGTATACACAGCATGCATCAAATCATCCACCTCCGAATAAGGGACACCTCTATTTAAGGGACAAAATGTCTGGTCCCCTTAGTGTCCCTTATTGAGAGGTTCTACTGTAGATCATTACATGTATTTGCTTTATGTTATGTAATATACAATGTAATACTATGTGAATTACAATTAATATCCAAATTTTTTAAGTTTTATACACAAAGCTAATTAGCTGCTGTGCATTCTTCGTCGGCCCGGAACCTACTTGAATAAATTGTTGAGAGGGCAAATTATGCATGTTAATTTCAGCACGTTTTTTTTTTTTTTTTTATACAATATGTTACTTGTCTCCTCACATATGTTTATGTCAAACTTACCTCAATTAATTTTTAAAAGAAAAATGAAACTTGAATTCCAGTAAATTGACTATTTCTTATGTACTTACACATTATCTCTTCCTTTTTCTTCCGTTTTTCATTTTTTGACTGTCCCTTAAACAGAGTGTCCCTTATTTAGAGGCAAATACATGGAAGTTCCTATTCAAAGGGACTGGGACCAGAAAAAGTGTCCCTTAAATGGAGGTGTCCCTATTTGGAGGTGTCCCTTAATGGAGGTTCTACTGTAAAAGAGATTTTTTTATCCTTAATATGTATTGGACTCTGCAGGGACCGAGAAATAAAACGTATATATTATAAAAACGTATAAAAGAGAAACGTATAAACGGTGCTTCACTGTATTTTATCAGCATTTACTGGGAAAGTTTGAGCTAGTATTTTTGAAGGAAAAGGAATCACAGCTCAGGTATTTTTTATTATTTTTTTAAATTTTCAGTTGAAGAAAAACCAAAAGAAAAATTTATTTAGAAAAGAATTTTGAAGTGTGTTCTTGCAACACCAAATGTATGCCAGAATTTCAGGTGATGTGTACTACATTCAGGAATTCCTTTATCCTTTTATCATTGCCAGTGCTGAAGTTGGTTTGGAAGACCTGGGTAATGTTGTCTCCCAAAGTGTTTGTTTTATTATCTAAAAACAATACAAGTTCAATGTAAATTGGTTTCAAACCACCTATTGTTTTAGTGAGTCCATCAAAACCTTAAAATGAGTTCTCCTCCAAATATTTTTTTTTTCAACTGCAGCGCTGATCTGAACTAACTACAGCTTTGGTGAGGTATGAATTGTGATTGATAATTACTATTTTTAACCCCTGACACACAAAGGAAGGGGGTTATAAGTTTGACGTGTTTGTGTATCTGTCTGGGGCACTCTAGCGCCTTTATGGATAGACTGATTTTGAAAAACTTCGAAAGAAGAGTTTATCAAGAATGTTCTTAGCTAGGTTGCATCTTCGGATGACCCTAATTAACGAGGATATTAATTAAAAACCTCTAAAAGGTTTTTTGTGATTTTTGCAGTAAAAATATGTTTAAATTTTTTTTAATTTGGTACCAAAATAAAGAGGATTTGAATTATAATGCTTTTTAAAGCAGATTTTAAATACAGCTAAGCCTTTATTCAGCTATTAGTAACCAAGTTCATTGTTGGTCGACAAGGAAATTAAAAGCAATGATCTTAAAATATGTATCTGTTGCCAGTTTATATTTGTTAACAAATAAAATATTTATAATTGATTCTAATAATATAAGACTTTTAAAAGTATTTTCAATTTTCCCTCTTGATTCTTACATTTGCAACCCAATCGAGGGGTTTTAAAATTTTTAATTTTAATTACTTGTAAGTAATCGCTTTATTCATTATTTTTTTAATTTTGCAGCCATTGAGTGACTTGTGTTCATTCCTCATCTCATTTGATTAATCATTAACTGGTTCCCAGGTATTTGATGTTTTGTCAGGTAAATTACAATGAAAAAAACCTTTATCATCTTCTTTCAGGTACCTTGCACCCATGAGTTCACAGTTCACATATATGTGTGTGTGTGCAGGCATGGGGGGGGGGGATTTCTTTTATACTTTTTCATGTTTCTAAAAATATTGCCCAGCTTATCACGTGGCATGAATTAATATTATGAATAAAGGGTAATCAATGCACTATTTATATTAAATTGAAGTTATGCAATTATCTGCATAAAAATAATATATACTATCTATGTAATTTAATCAAATGTTAAAGCATACGTTTGCACTATCCCTAACAGCAGTGAGTTGGGTTTTATCAGCATCTGATGAGCACTGACTAATTACATTATCCAAATCCTGAAAAAAAAAAGGAGTATGCTGCATTACAATTTAAGCAAATCTTCATCACAAACTGTATAATTTATTGCATTATGAAAAGCATGTTAAATGTTTAATTTCATGTGTGGTTGGTTCACAACACGAATGAAAATTATGACATTTTAAAACATTTGAGTCATCTAACTACTTCAAAACTGAAATTTACTGCTTTTACATTGCCACTTTTGTAGGTAAATAACTATTTTATACCAGTTAAATTCACCTTGATTGGTGTTTTCTTGTAAACATGTTCCGAAATACAAGTGCAACTCTAATTACTTAGAAAAGGAAGCTAATTTTGCATTCAGATATGAGAATTTTTTCATTTTTTACGTGTTTAAAAATGTTTACAAATGTCCTTATAATTCTTAAATAATCAATTTAAGATTGAGCTGGAAAAAATTAATAAATTATGATTTTTAGCAATGGGTAAACATTTTTATACAAGTACATTAATACCTTGATTCACGATACCTTGTGAACATGCTCTGAAATACAAGTGCGACTTTAACTACTTAGAAAAGGAAGTTGATTTTGTGTTCAGATATGAGAATTTTTTAATTTTTTACGTGTTTAAAAATGTTTACAAATGTGCTTACAATTCTTAAATAATCAATTTAGGGTCAAGCTGGTAAAAATTAATAAAATCTGATTTTTAACAATGGGTAAACATTTTTATAAATGAATATGTGAAGGGAATTCTTTTGGTACCATTTTCTCCTCTGTATATCAACTGATTTTCTTCGTTCTTTTTTTGTTCAGTAGCTATTGCTGAGTTTAGTGTTATCAATAACTTTTTTTGAAAACAAACGCTAATTAACAGAGACATTAAACCCACTAAATAATAATTAATATAAACATGGCATCATTCTAAAAGGTTTAATATATATATATATATATATATATATATATATATATACATACTAGGGTTGGGGGACATAGGAATTTCTACATCGCGATGCATCGCCAACCTTACATAGCAATGTTATGATACATCATGATGTTTTTTTTTTCAAGAGCTTTACTTATAAGTGCTTGTTTAAATTTTACAAAAAATATTCAAGATGAAAAAATATAAATACATCAGCAAAAAGTTGTCAAGAGAAGGAAAAAAAAAATTAGCGTTGAAAGTGCAAGATAAATTGAAAGTGCAATAAATATTACAGACAAGTGTTTTAAGATTACAATGAACCTATTTTTCAATCCAAAAATATGTGAGCTTATGAAAGCAATATCATTTTCTTGCAATTAAAAAGGAGTAACGCGAAACACTAAAATTCCTGTATGCAATCTTTGTTTGTTATTTTGCATGTTTAAGCATTGCTTTTTTTTTTTCTCCTTTTTTGTTTTGGTGAATGGTTATACGATAAACATTGTTCATCAATAACAATATATTTCCGTTAGGAACTTTAAAACAAAATTGCATTTCCTGCAAGTTTTGGGAAAAGTGAAGGTTTTTGTTTGCTTATGATACTTTCACACAGACACAGAGACGCCTTGAACTTAAATGTTTGGGAGGGGGTGGTTTTTTAATTTGCCGAATGATAGTCCTAATTTTGCTGAATGATAAAATACGAGCATGAACACAAACATGTATCTAACGAGACATCCTCAGTTTTTAAAAAGGTAATTTCACATAGTCTCCAAATTTACCAAATTGTCAGAAAAAAAATTGTGGAATTAGTTCTTTTTTGGTAGGTTAGTGACCTCCATTGGGGTGCCACCACTTCCACACAGCATTTTGAAACAATAAAAAGGTTAAAACAGCAACGATCTTGGACCAATGTCTGAACATTAGTGGATTTGTAGTCGGTATGGTATCAATGCATCAGTTTAGAGAAAAATTCTAAACTGGTTTAATTGTGTAAGATGTACACCGTCTTTTTGCAAAGCATTGATTCATTGATCAGCCCAAATACATACATATTTTTTAAGTACACAAACTGTGTCAGAGATAATTTAGTTATTTATAAGCATGAATGCAATATTTAAAACGTATTTAAAAAATTGTGAACCCACCACTTATGAATGGGCCATGATGAAACATGTGTGATTAATGTTCAGAATTTTTAGTCAAAGCTAAAAATTTTTACAATGGAAGAAAAATTAATGAAAAATAGAGTTGACATGTGAGTTAAAGTTGTAACTTACAAATTTATGAAACATAGAGATTCTCATGATCGGTCTTTTGACAAAACTGAAGAATGTCAAGGATTTTAGTAACTCTGTCATATTGTGTTCATATAGATCAAGAAATTTATCACTGCATTCAAAAAATGCTTGATGAGATACGTATGTAACATTAACATCATTTGAATAAATTAAATAGTTCTGAAATTGAAGGGATAACTGTCGGTACAAAATAGTTTTAAGCAAAATTACCATAAATCAATTTTGGTTCAGTTTCTGAAAAAGATTTTTTGTTCTCCAACTCAAGTCATTCTATAAAACAACAGATGGGAAAAATGAAAAAAAAAAAAGAAATTAATAATAAATAAAATAGCAATAAATAAAAAGTGGGAGCTCAACCGAGATTTTCTATACAAATTTGAATAAGATCTAAAAATGATAAATATCAAAAGAAATTACTTTTATAACACAAAAAGTGCAAGAAAAAACTTAGGAATCAATTTTAAAACAGAGGAAATGAAAGAAAATCACTCTTACCTTTATTTGATCAATCAGCAGTTGAAGATAGGCATCCGCCTCTGTTAACTTTTTATCAAAATCAAGAAGTGAACTTGAAACAGAGTGTAAGTCATTCCATCTCTAAAATATAAGCAGCAAATTTTGTAAAAGATAATTAAACAATGGACAAAATATAAATTTGCCAAAAAGAAAAAAGAATAAGAGATTGTACAATTACTTTTTACATTTAAGCACAATGATATTTATTTATTCATTAGCAAATTAAGTTTTTAATAAAAGTATTTACTTGATAAACTTACAAGGAAAAGTTCTTAAGCCGAATTCATATAATTCCATAAACCTTTTACAAATTTTAATAGATCTATCAAATAAAAAATTGATAAAAATGCTTAATTAGAAAACTAAAATTGAATTCAAGTTAAAATGATTCCCAGAGAATGCAACTGTATGTACGAAGGCATCAATTTTTTAAGTAAATTGTATATGTTTGAACTGTATCATTTCAAATAGGCTGAAATATATATAGCTAAACTCCGATTTTACTGTATATTCCATAACTTATCCTAGTTTCGAAGGCATTTTGGCTCGTCCATGAAAATTGTTGTACCGATAATGTTTAAATTCAATTCAGTCAATTTTCTAAAATGTAAAGTTGCTAGTCACTACTAACTGTAAACTTTAGGCAAATTAGACTGATTGTTAAACAAGACTGATTGACAACTTTGACTTATTTCACACAAAACTTATTGAAATACAGGAGTTAATTTGGGCACTAATCTAAAAAATCATTTCAGCACACAAAACAGTTTTAAGATGTCATTTAAACAAATCACATTTCTTAAAAAACCAACAGTACCTTAAAAAACCATTAGAATCCAATATTCAACTAACAAAACAACATTCAAAACATAGATTACTTTTTTTGATATGATGATGTTTCAAGGGTTAGTACAGAAAATAATAATTGAAACTTTAAGCAGTTTTAAATGTATTGCTCACCGTTTGACCAGAAAAACACTGAGTATGTCGCAAAATTGTATCTTGCAAAGCATGAATCCATTTATCTCTTTCGTCAGTATCTCTAGCTGAAAGAAAATTGATTAATGAAAAGTGAATAATAATATTATTACTTTTTAAATGCTAACATTTTTCAATTTACCTTGAAAATGAAATGTTTTCTCATCAACAGTAATAGTAAAAGTACTGTCATCTTCGTCATCTATACCAATGATTGCCCCCTAGACGTTAAAAAAAATGACAAAAATATTACACAAGATCTTAATGAAAATGTAGAGACACTTCAATGCAAATCAAGATTACTTTTCACTTTTAATCAAGAGTATAAAAAATAGATTGTAAATAGTGATTTAGTACCAATTTGAACTTGTCTAAACCAACTGGGGAAGAGAAAGAAATAGCAAGAATCTATCTGTTAACCAATACTGCAAAAGGAATTAAGACAAAAAAAGTCTAGACAGCAGGGCCGGGTAGAAATTTCTTAATCTATCTTTTTTTGCAAATGAAACCTAAGCATTTTAAATAAAGGTGCAAAATTTCTCTCTACAGTTTCAAAAACTTATGATGCCTTAATTTTTGAAAAGAAAACAAAAGTGAAACTTCACTGGTTCCATAGACCACTAAAATTTATGTACTGCTCACCCAATGGATGTTGTTGTGGTCGCCGGACCAGAGAGCGGACCACTGTTAATTTTGAGTCCTGGCCAGTATTTGTTTTTTTTTTTTTTTTTTTTTTTCTTTTTTTTTTTAAGAATTGCAATAAAATCAGGGAGATTAAAAAAAGTTTATCATAAATTCTGCATCAGCGGAAAGGTTGTACTTTGGAAAATGTAACTATTAAAAACGTAAATGCAGCAGAGTTTCTTCTGGAAATCTTCCTTATCTTTTGCATATAAAATTGAATTTAAAGTCTAAGTTACTTTCAATGAGTAAGAAAGCTAAAATACAAAATTCATTTCATATTTATCATCCATTTTATCTGTTATAATTCAAAAAAAAAAAGAGTATTCAATACATTCATATTCATTTATTCATGAAATGATTAATTTATGAATTTATGAATTTATTCATGATCATACTTGCCAACCTTCGAAGAAAAAAAAACAGGAGATTTTACTAGAGGTATACAGGTGATTCACCATCGACATATCCTCGCTACAGAATTATTAAATTATGCTTTTAAATAACATGAATACTAAATTTAAAGTGAAATGGGGATTTTTGCAGATGTAAGCAAATTGGTAGCAGCAAGAAAAATATACTGCAAAGGAAAAACTAAATATTAAAGGTGTGAATTTGCTTAAAGTTTCGTACATTCTCCAGTCTCTACTAGAAAAGTAGCTACAAAAATTTAATTACTAAAATCCAAAAAAAAAAAGGAAATCAATGTATAATGAAAATACAATATAAAATAAGTAGGTATAGGGTAGCACACACATGTTAAAATAACTTCAAACATTAAAAATAATTGAAATAATTTGAAGATGAAAAGGATTGAAATCTGCTGCAATTTTCGGCAAAGCACGTGCTTCGTTGAACATGCAATGTGGAAAGCTTCTAAAAAATTAATTTTTACTAAATGAGTTATTAATTGGAAAAATTCTTATTCCCTGACATTGGTAGACTAGAAAAGGGCGCCATCTATTGAGAAGAAAGTGAAACTTTTTGATGATTGACTGAAAAAACTGCAAAAACGGAGAAAATTGTAAAAAAACGGGAAATTGGGAGATGGAAGCAAAAAAAGGGAGTCTCCCGTTAAAAACAGTAGAGTTGGCAAGTATGCATGATGCATATTGGAACATCACAAATGCAATGGTTAAGAAACTTAATTATAAACTGAGCTCAAAGTTGAAAATAAAAGAAAAATTTGCTCACCTTTAAACGAACACAACCTCTTCGAGCTCCTCGAACCATTTTTTCTTTGGACTGAAAAAAAAAAATATGGAGTTAAATATATCAATAATTAGTAATATAATAATGCTGTCTGTAAAGGAAGGAAAAAGAAGGTAACCCTTTAAAAATAAAAGGCACTAGAGACAAATAACTTTTTGATTGAGTTGGACTACTGTTGTCAGGCAGGGTTGGCCGAATTGAACCCAATTGGGTTGGACCCAATGGGTTTTTTTGAAAAAACCCATTTAAAAAAACCCATTATTTAGCCCACTTTTGGGTTTTTTAAAATTTTCTAAGAATTTTTTTTAAAAAAAATAATTTAAATACTTTCACAATTTAAACTTCTTTCTTATTTGTTCTTTATCGCAGACAATGAACATAAAAAATGAATTTGGAACTTAAATAGTATTTCTTAACTCTTAACGGCATTAAAAAAATACTTTAAAGATTTGAAATAAATGTATTTAACTTTTTTCTTGAACTGGTCAATAAATAACTCAAATTATCTCGACCAAGTCCTGTCACGTCTGATTTTCTCAATATGTGTACAGAGGAAACTAATCTAGTTAAAAGGCTTTCATGTGAATTATTTTCTGCTAACCAACACATCACAAATCTCGAATAAACACAAGGTATATTTTTTAGAAATAAACAGATTTTTCAAACGGTCGACAGAACAGATACAGTATATTCATTATCTTACGAAAAAGTTGAATATTTCTTACTCTGTACACAGAAATAGAAAAACAGGCAGCATAAAATTCAAAGAAATGTCTTGATTATGCTGGAATTCAGTAAAAAGGGATTTAAACTACTTGAGGTTCTACAGTAGTTTTGCATAACAAAATAAATACAATAAAGTAAAATGCAAAAAAAAAAACGTAGTAATTAAAAACGAACAATAGATTTTATCACTCGAGAAGTAACTTTGCCATAACTGTTGGTAATAATGAAAATTTAAAAACCCGGAACTTCACCATACTTAGGTTTTTTCGTCTTTCATACTTTTCATCAGAAAATGCTGAATTTTAACTTGGTTTCCAGCTTTTTTTCCCCGAAGACAATTTTTGCACTTTGTCCATATACTTACGCTACAATATGCTACAAGTACCCCACATTTTCCCTAAAAAAAGACAAAAAAACCCACATTTCTTTTAAAAAACCCAACTTCAGTTGGGTTTTTTTGGGTTTTATTTAAAAAAACCCAAAAAACCCTGGGTCCATGGGCTTTTTTAAAAAAACCCGGGTTTTTGCCAACCCTGTTGTCAGGGGCACTCTGATAGGAGTTCATGAGAAGTCACTGTGATCGCCCAAAAATTTCCCATTCGGCAAATTTTGACTGACAATCTGGAGAGTATATCGCAATGTTAAATGTTTATCCCTTTTTGAAATGGAACTTAATATCTCTTTTAATCAGATGTAGGAATGCATATTTACATGCACATATATATATTTTTTTATACAGTGAAACTTCTGTGAGTAACCACCTACATTATTGACCTATTTCCTAAGATACTGATTTTATTCCCTATCTACTCAATGTCAAAAATCCTCTTGGAGAGACCATCAAAATCTCTCAAAACGACCGGCAAACAGCAAAAAGCACCAACAAATGAAGAAATTTTTGGTTAGAAAAACCGAATGAGAGATAAGGAAAGAAAAGCAATAGAACATATATTCAGTAAATTACCGCCCAATAGCAAGGGCAAAAGCAGCTCTTCCAGCTTTCTGAGCTTTCCAGCTCAGTCACTTTCCTATGCCGGGCTGATGAGTGCTAATAAGCACGAAACTGCAGTCCTCGGCTGGAAATGACTGAGCTGGCGGTGTATTTCAATAAAACATATAGTTTGAGCATACATCTTGGTCTTTTCTTGCTTTCGAAAATAGAAAGAAGCTAGAATAAGAGGGTAAAATCTACTCCTCTACCGGCTTCAAAGGGATTTAAATAAAGATGGTAAACAGGTTGCAAAAAAAGGGCGTATTTTTTTTGCACCCCTGGAGAGCTAAGGTGACACATGTTATATTAAGGTAGGTCAGGCATCCATCCATCATTGTGGGATTAAGATTTAATCCTACTTAATCATTAAGTATAATAGTTTTACAAAAGGTCGTTTTTGGAAATTTATTTGTTGCTTATGAATGGAATGGGGGCATACCTAGGTCATTTGAGTGGTCAGAATCCATCTTTAGCGCATTTGAACAATTAAGAAATAGTCTCAAAACTCTACTCATACCCTTTTAATGATTAGTAGGACATTAATTATGCATCTTTGAAGATTAAGGTTAAATTAGAAGCAGAAGTTGATAAAACTAAAAATCTCAGACTGACAAATCTCCTCATGTTTCAAAGTCAATTAGTTCTTAAATGCAAAAATAGTGCAAGGATAATTTGTAATCAAAATGAAAATTCTTCTATTGGTGCAACAATTGTTTCTGGCATGTTCAAAAACAACCTCTAAGAGCGACCAACCTCCATTAGTGATCACTTTTTCTATACACAGACGGTGGTCACTCCAGAAGTTTTATTGTCAATATTTCTTAAATCATTTGGCAAAATTTGAAGTCTCATTCGGAAATTGAGAATTTTTCTGTCGCTAAAATTTAGGTCCCTGAATGTTGTCAATATATAATGTTCATGAGATAAACTTTTTCTATGTGAACTTTTTTTTCTATGTAATATCAGCATGTACAGCAAACTCCCGATTATCTGCGAGTCAATCAACAATCAGGAACATGTACTTTTGAAGTAAAAAACAAATACCAATCGCTGTTTTTTATCAAAATTCTCTAAATTTTAACTCAGTTGTTTTTGTTTTATTTATTTATTATGCTTTCTTCATTGTACATACACTTTTCCCTGATTGATATTAAATTGTGTTGTACAAAAACAAACATTTTCACTGCACTGATTTTCACTGTTTGAAGAAAGTATATGCATCAATACAGCTAAGTTTTTGAGGAAGGACAATATTTACCTTATTTGTCCTTCATTTTTGCCTTTTTGCGATTTATTCGCGATTTTTATTATCCACGGCACTTGAGCCACCCAATTTTGAGGATAATCGGGAGTTTACTGCATGTAGATGTCCAAGAGAAAAGCATTTTTTTAGAAAACGAAAATAATAGATTTCCATTCATTTTTTAGTTTAGTTAGTTTAGATGGACTCCCTGAACTGTTTTCTGTGGTTACAGGGGTATTTTAATAAAAATAGTTAAACCTATAAAAACACAAAATAATTTAACTAAAATCACCACTACTCGGTCATAAACATTTTTTTTTTTTAAAGAAAGATTTAAATTGTAATTCATTTTCAAAAACTAGTCTGGAAAAATTTAAATGAATGGGTATCCCTGAAATCAGGGGTACCCATTCATTTATATTATCAAAAATAAATAAAAATAATTATGCATTGCTGCCACTCGTAAAAAAATTGTAATGGTCAGGCCAGGATCCAAATGGAGAAGGGTGGGTAACAGGTTTGATAACACCCTCTTTAATCAACCAAATACAGCTTAAAGTTACATTTTGGGGACTTTAATCTCGGGAAAATTTGCCCTATTATGCGCTCGGAAATTGAATTCTACCCTTCTCTTTGGATTTCACTGCTGAACATCTTTAATTAACACTCAGGCAATATAAAACAACATCTGGGTGTCAGTACTTATTTCTTTCATGTTTTCAGGTCAAAAGGTTTGATGTGATATTGGAAAAGTGTATCGACTTTCGAAGTTGGGGAAAATATTTTGGTACTTTGCTGTATATGAATAAGTAAATTTTTCAGCTTAAACTTGACTTACTCACATGTGGAAAAGTTTATGAACTTTCTAAGATGCACCTAAAAGCAATTGTTTCAGGGCTGTGGAGTCGGACTGATTTTGAGGTAAAGGAGTCCGAGTCTGGAGTTGAAGGTTTAAATTTTCTAGAGTCAAAGTCGATCCTTTTTGTCACTCAACAGTTGACACTAACAAGACACAAGCTATTATACAGCTTGAGGATTTTGTATTTTCCAGGGAGGAGGTTTTATTTCATTTGAAAAAGATTAAAGCAACTAAAGCTCCGGGACCAGATAATATCTATCCAAAAATTTTAGTTGAATGTGCAGAGGAATTAGTAGATGTTATTCTGAATATTTTCAATGCTTCTTATAACTCGGGGACGGTGCCAGAGGACTAGAAGCTGGCTAACATAACGCCACTTTTCAAGAAGGGGTCTAAAGGTATTGCTGGGAATTATAGACCTGTAAGTTTGACTTCGGTGATTTGTAAGATTTTCAAAACTTTGATCAAAATTAAGATCATGATGTTCTTAGAGACTAATAGTCTGTTGACTAGTTTGCAGTATGGTTTCAGGAAAGGTAAATCCTGTACTATTAATTTATTGCATTTCTACGACAATGTTACCTCAGTTTTAGATAACAAAAAATGTGTGGATGTTGTTTATATTGATTTTCAAAAAGCTTTTGACAAGGTACCGCATGTTGCTCTTCTCAGCAAGTTAGCTGACATTGGAATAGGAGGAAAAACTTTACTTTGAGTTAGAAATTGGCTTACTGGTAGGAAGCAAAGAGTAGTTGTGAGAGGAAATCATTCTAATTGGAGTGATGTTTTAAGTGGGGTTCCTCAGGGATCAGTTTTAGGGCCTCTTTTGTTTATTATATTTATGAATGACATCAATGAAAATATTTCTGGAAGCATGAATTGTTTTGCTGACAATGTAAAAGTTATGGGGATTGTCGAAAATGAAGAACAAGTAAAACAGCTGCAAGAGGATTTAGATCATATTACTAAGTGGGCAGATAAATGGGGTATGGCAGTTAATGTAGGGAAATGTCAAGTGCTACACTTAGGTCATGGAAATAAGCGTATGAGATATCGTTTACAGGGTTCAGTCATAAATCAGGCAGAAAATGTTATGGATCTGGGTGTCTTTATAAATCAGGACTTCAAGTTTAGTCAACAGTGCTGTATTGCTAGTAACAAAGCCAACAAAATGCTTGGGTTCATCAATAGATCTATTTCAAACAAATCTAAGAAAGTTCTTCTGCCTTTATATAGGAGTTTAGTAAGACCTCATTTGCAGTATGCTGTTCAGTTTTGGTCGCCTTATCTGAAGAAAGATATTTTTGTATTGGAAAGGGTTCAAAGAAGGGTAACTAAATTAGTAAGGGGACTCTCAGATTTAGATTATGATACCAGACTTAATAGGCTTAACATGTTTAGCCTGGAGCAAAGGAGAGTCAGAGGGGACATGATTCAGTTATTTAAATTTATCAAAATGAAAGATGTAAATGGATTAAATTTTTGCGGGGAAAGCAGGACAAGGGGTCATTGTTTTAAGCTATTTAAATCTCAGGCTAACTTGGAAATCAGGAAAAACTACTACTTTAGCAGGGTCGCGGGCAATTGGAATAGCTTACCGGAAGAGGTGGTAATGAGCAAGGGAGTGGATAGCTTTAAGAGGGCCATTGATCTTCATTGGGGACTAATTAATTGACTAGGACCAGCCTAGCTGGGCCCAGAGCCTGTTGCTGGTCGTCACATTTGTATTTGTATTTGTATTTTCCCACGAAGTTCACACAACTCTGCCAGTGCTTCCAGAGTCGGACTGATTTTGGCGTAAAAGAGTCGGAGTCTCATTTTTCCTCTGACTCTGCAGCCGTGGTTTTTACTATCGACTAATTCCAATATTCCCAATGTACTAGCCCTGTGGTTACTGAATTAGGGACACTATAGTAAAATAATGATTGTAAGCAAATTCAATTGAAAGGTACGAACAAAACAGAAACTGAGGAAAAGTGCAACATTCTGTTTTTGGACTTTAGAAACCACACGTCTAGTGTAATAATGAAAAGAGTTGAAATAGGTTTTAACCAAAAAAGTTACAGACCTCCAGAACAGTTATCAAATGAGCATATTATTTTTTTTTTCTGGGAAAAAGTATTTGCCCTCGTGATTGAGATAAAACACCTTAAAGTTTCCCAATTTTTTAAGAAAAGCACCAAATTAAAGACTTGGTGAAAATTTGAGAATATCAATTTCTCACCAACGATTTCACCATCTATATGTAATAGGAAATTCATATGTAAACAATGTGAAAGATGTCTCCCATTACTCATCATAGTACAATAAAAATATAAAGTATATGGGCACATAGCTCAAAACTATCTGCAGGAATGAAAATCAACAAGCAGCAGGTAGGTAAAATTTTCAGTAAGAAAATGCCCTTTGCTTTCAATCATGTATTTGTGAAAGCAATAATAAAAATTTTTCATTAATTTATTTTCAAATTTTGAAGGTAATCAGTGTTATATGGATATTATTAACAATTTTCAGCCAATGCACATAACTGCAGCAAATGTATGTGCATAGCATGAAATGTATCCGCGCACGGCGTGCGTCTATATATTATATAGCTATACTCGCCAAAACTCGCTAATTTTGGCAACTTCTTTCCAAATTTCACCAGACTTTAAGATTTTATATTCTGATAACAGTAACACAAGGGCAAATAATTTAATGCTTCCACAATCATGTTTAGTTAACCTCTTTCAAGTGCTACAAATTTAAACTTTTTCAGGGTGAATATAATAGGGTCAATTCACATCAATTCAACACAATTTGAAACAATTTTAGGACGGACCGTCACAGATCTGGATGAAATTTAGTACATGAAGAGATTTAACCTAGTGTCAATGAAAATGCTGAAAAAAATTTTTTCTTTCACCTCATTCAAAAGTTATTCGTTATCAATTATTCAAATTTTCATTAAATAATGCTACACTTTGAGATGGTTAATCCTTATTTTCTCAGAAACTATAAAAGATACAACCTTAAAATTGATCTTGTTTTAAAGCTCTTTTAATCTGCTTTAATTTAATGTGCAACTCAATAAAATTGAAAAATATTTATTTCAAAATTTAATTTTATCTTAAACTTAAATTTTTTAAAAATGAACAATTTTAAACTTTTGAAAAAATTCAAAATTACTTTGTGTTATCCTCTCATATCTCACTAAGTTTCATAGTGGGATCAGTTGATACAGGGAGAACAAGTTACACATATCTGAGAATATCTGGGTTATTTTGCTGAATAGTTAATGTTTTATCTACAAAAAAAAAAAGGTTGAAAGAATTTAAAGTGTTAGAATATTATAATTAAATCTGCTTCATACATGTTCACTATTTCATACAATTTTTTTCCGAGAAATGAAGTTTCTTCTTACAAAGAGACGGCACGACCGTGGGGTCGGAGATTTGCGTCGATTTTTTTTGTGGCGAAAGAGGAACCCTAGTTATTTACGTGGTTAAAGTAATACGATGCAATACTCAGAAAATTATGAGAAAAATCGATTTAAAGTCGCCATGGAGTCTCCTAGGTGCCCTATGAATTTAAAATGTCAGTTTCTTAACAAGCCGCGGCTAGCTTAGTTGGTTAAGGCGCAATCTTGTGCTCCAGAGATAGCACGATCGAATCCCACTCTGAACTTTTTTTTTTGCTACTACAACAATTAGCGGTAACGAAGTCGTGGTAGAATGAAAAATATAAATTGTTTTGCTGGAAGAAAAAGAAAATAATTTATAAAAAAATGATGTAAATAACTTCTTAAAAATTATGTAGGGAAGAGAAACTATTTCAATTCCTGCTGTGATAGCAAAAAAAAATCAGAATGTCCTATGAGCAGCTGTCCCTTATAACCGTAAGGGGACCACAGGTCAAAAACCTTTACTAGGCAAATCACACCGTACAGAATAACGAGCAAGAATGTTTTTCAGTGAATGAAAAAGTTTGCGATCTTTGGCAAAAATAAATTTCAGAAAGTAATTAATGTATGGGTGAAAACCGTTACCACTAATTGTTGTGACAGCAAAAAAAAGAAGAGAAAAGAAAAAGGTCCAGAGTGGGATTCGATCGTGCTATCTCTGGAGAACAAGATTGCGCCGTAACCAACTAGGCTAGCGGCGGCTCGTCAAGAGACTGACATTTTAAACTCATAAGGCGCCTAGGAGACTCCATGGCAACTTTAAATCAATTTTTCTGATAATTTTCTGAGTATTGCGTCGTATTACTTCAACCACGTAAGGTACTAGGAGTCATCTTTCACCACAAAAAAAATTGAAGTAAATCTCCGACTCTACGGTCATGCCGTCTCCTTATCAGTCTGATTTTTTCCTGAGAAATAACTAATTAATAAAAATATTAATCATCTAAATCTCATTTTATTGGAAAAAAAAAGAAAGAAAACTTTAAAAAGGGAAGAAATAAAAAATCAGAAAAGGGAACTCAAACAGTTAGCTACACTCATTTCACCCCCTTTGCTAACAAAGTGCAGGAGTGCTCACCTAGGGGGGAGAGGGGGTCATAGCGCAGACTGAAATTATTGGTGAGGATTAAGGGATATTTTTCTCTCTTTTGGGGAGCACTCTATCTTGTTTTGCAGTGGGGGAGGGTCTTTTGCAATATTTAGGGGGGGGCATTGCACCCTTGCTCTTAGGGGGGACACCCTTACAAAATGAAACACGCTAGGGTTGGTACTGAGAATGAGATGCTTTGATCCTTCCAATGGTTTGTTCTAGGATCCCCTGGGTTTGTTCACCTATGTTATTAGCTGTTCACCTATTTTAAGAAAAGCTAATAATTTCATTTTTAAATCAAAATTGGAGAATGGGTTGGACAATTATTTTTATTTCTCCGATAGATCAGCTGAACAGTACAAAAATTAAAATAACTTTTTAAATCTATGCTGTCATGAAAAAGATTTTGGTATTAAGGCAGAGTGGTATTTTTCTTTCACTCAAAAGAGAAGCAGCTAGGGCAAGTCTTCAAATTCCATACGAAACCAAATTATGACACATATGCAACTGTACCAAAGTGCAAAATCTGACCTTCCAATGACCATTAACTTCAGTTTCGCCACCCAAAATGAAAATATTGAAAATGCAGAACTGCTCTCTCATCGTTTCAAGCAAACAGTGCCAATACCAGATACACAAAAGCTGCCTACTTTTATTCCCTCCAGCTGTGAACAAGGGTGGGTGCCGAAGCATTTTCATTTTTTCCATCATCAACCGAACATTCTGTCATCTCATATGGAAAAAGGGT
The DNA here is from genome assembly GCF_026930045.1 of Uloborus diversus. Classification (NCBI taxonomy): domain Eukaryota; kingdom Metazoa; phylum Arthropoda; class Arachnida; order Araneae; family Uloboridae; genus Uloborus; species Uloborus diversus. Next base: position 188,612,485 of record NC_072732.1, on the reverse strand, counting down.
TATTTTAATGATGAAAGATCTAAATAGATATGTCATTTCCATATGATAAAAAATGGTGGTTAAGTTATGTTTTGGCCAAAAATAAAGATTATGAAGTAAAAGTTACTTTTCTCCACCCACCAGGACCTTCTCTTTCATATTCATCAGTACCAGACATTCTTTGGATACCTTGTTCGGACATTATTTGCAAATGCAAAGTAAATCCCATCACGCCAACAGGCCGGACATATACTCTACAGCCGAAGAAAAGAACAAAATTGTAAAGATTTTACAGCTTTGAGACAAGAAAACTCTAATAAACGTAGGACAATGCTGATGTTCTGCAATGATGATGATTGATGTTAAAAAATGAGTTAATAATTGTTTTTTATATTTATTTATTTCATTTTTTTTTACAATTATTATATTTCATTCAATTTTTATATAAGTGTAAGTCACCAGAAGATTTTACATTGCTATTAGCAGTTTATAGTTTGCTGGGCTGATTTTTATAACTTTGATATTTGATCAATCTATCAGAAAGCCATTTGTCTGAAATGTAGAAATTTGGGTATATATGTGAAACTTGTCCTCTCTGTATCATATGATCCCCGTTATGAAACTTAGTGTGATGTAAGAAGATAACACAAAAAGTAATTTTGTGATTTTCTCAGCATTTTAAAAAATTTAAATTTTAAAATTTTATTAAATAACATTTTAAAATATTTTTTTTTTTTTGATTGCATTAAGTTTTACATCAAATTAAAGCAGATTAAAGGAGCTTTAAAACAAGACCAATTTTAAGCTTGTATTTTTTATAGTTTCTGACAAAATGAGGATTAACTGTCTCTGAGTGTAGCATTTTTTAATGAAAATTTGAATAATTGATAATTAATAACTTTTAAATGAGGTGAAAGAAAAAAAAATTTTTTTTTCATCATTTTCAGTAGTAACTAGTTTAAATCTCTTCATGTACCAAGTTTCATCCAGTTCTGTGAGTCCGTCCTTCCTAAACCGTATGATGATTCAACATGGAATGATGCAATAGTAATTTATCTTGGTTTGATTTTTTATCAAATGTTCAAATATGTACTAATTTTATTTTCAAAAACTAAAAGTCTCAAGTGAGATTGAACATTTTAAGATGCTTTTATTTCTTATTTCCTATCCGATTAAACCAACTAATAAAAATCTGTATTTTATAACACAACTTTTTTTTTTAATTCAAGAAAATCATTTTCACACATTTCGAAATCCCAGCAGTTTGAATTTGCAGCACTTCCAATTTTAGGAGTATAACATTGAGTTGGCGTGGTTTTGACAAAGGAAAACGGGAATCTAAACATTCTTGGGAAAAAAAAATATTAAACGCATTTATTCATCTTGAAAAATGTGAATTTGAAACTATCTTACTGTTATTTGCATGTTTTTGATGAAACAAAAAAAAAAAAAAAAAATCGACAATAATAATTCGTAAAAACGAAATTGTGCAGTGCAAGTCTTGAAGTTTTATTATCAATCGCTTCATCACCAATCAAATTTCTACGTTAGCTCCTAATAGAAAATGACTAAGATGTGATAAACCATTATTCACTTTCATTTTTTTTAGAAATAACTTTGATTTCAAACTTAAAAGAAATTTCCCTATGAAAAGACAAAATTAAAATTCGAATACAAAAGCTTTGACAAATTCTTATTTATTTTTCAAGAATTGCGGCATCAACTGGATTTTATTCAGAGGAAATAGATCTTTTGGACAATATTTTAAGGACACAAATTATTGTTAACCAAAGCGTGAAACCTACTGTATAATATGACAGCAATCCTGCGTTATCATCCAAAACAAACCACCTATACTGCCAACCTTTCATGACATTTGTCCATTTACTTAATGGTCCTTCCATTATAGCCATCACAAATCTAGATTTCGGTTAATTTCATGTGCAATTCGCAAAGTCGACAGATTTAAGGCTGACTAATTAAGCTACATTTCGTAAACATTGATTTATATCATTCGAATCACCGTATCAACATTTTCCTCTCACGCAGCAGCACGAGATTCGAGATTTATGTAATAAATGTTGCCATTAGTAAAAATGAGATTCCTTTATTATGCATCATTTTAAAGTGTCCTATAATATGAAAATAACAGTAATGTGATCGATGTCCAAAAATGATTCGGTATTTTAATTTTTTTAATGCATAATTATGGGGGAAATTTTTTTATTTCAAAAATAGCAAACATAAAATCGATTTAAAAATCAAACTAATCGATTATTTCCATTTCTGCCGGAAGGATCGTAAACAAAGTGTTTGAAAGATTTAAATCTTTATAAAATTGAATAAATTATAACAAATACGATGGAGGATGAATGATAAATTCATTTTCTTTGAAAGTTTTTGTTTTCTTCGGACTTTTTCTGTAATCTTGTTCTGATGATGCAAAGAAAAAAGAAAGAAACTTCGTTTTAATCATTTGTAAGTCTCTTTGCTTTTTTAGTTCTGGAACGACTTTCTTTTGTTATATTTTACTAGCAAAAACACCCGCTGTTGCCTGGGTCAGTAATAATTATGAGAAACAATCCCTACTTTCATTCGTTTTCTGTTTTAAATGAAAGAGCTTAAAACACACCGCTTTGACGTGATGAAAAATCGAGCTTGTTCCTTACCGATATAAGTAAAAAAGCAATTCATAAAGAGAACAAAACAGTATTCACTTCGAAACGAAGGCACGACATTTAAGCATGTACGAATTTGAAGAATGTCTAAAGTATGAAATTCAATTTCACTTTTTTAAAAACATTTATAACTTGGAATTTCTTTGCACCTAGGGTATAAAACCTTCTCCATATGGCTATTGAAATTCAAACTGTTTAAAAAAATGTAGCCTCCCGTAATCCCCCTATACTTGCTTTAGTTATTTTGGGAAATTTCAATTATTTGCTTTTGGTGACCATTCAAGCCCAGGGCCGGATTTAGACTTAATGGAGCCCTAAGCTATTTTAGGTATAGGGCCCTTTTTGTAGTTAGAACAGCGTTTCTCTGGGTGGTGCAAGAAGCATTTTTCTTATTTTTGCTCCCCTTTACTAAGTTAGTCTCTTTCCTCTATTATCATACAGCAATACTTTTACTTTTTTATAGTGTTTTAATGTGTTTTCCCTGATGTTCTTTTTGTATTGTTCTTAAGAGGGGGAATGGTATCAAGAGAGTGACTCAGGACTCCCCTTTAAGCGGAGTATAGAAGATCCCCAATGGTAGGGGTCCGGGGAAAATTTTGAAAAATAGATACGAAATTCTGCATTTTGAAGCCATATAAAATGTAGTTGGAACTACAAAAATATCAGGACAGAAATAGGCAAATAAAGCTTTTTAAAAGCTATATACTCTTTGGCAAATTAAGATAATACACAGTACAAGTCAGTGACAGCAGTTGGCAGAGAGAAAGAATGCGGGAAAAGAAAAGATAATGCATTGTTGCTTGCTCACATTGACTTTCGGTACAACTAGTTTTTAACCACCCCTCCAACCCGCAGACAAATACAACAATGAAATAAATATAAAATGACCAATGGTAAAAACTGCTTTAAAAGAAGGGGTGTACAGATTTAGAAAATAGGTAACAAGAGAGTAACATAGGGTCAGGTGGGGTGAAATGGGGTGGATTTTGTCTATTTTTTACAATGATGCCATTTGCAAACCCATAAACTTTTTTTTGTACTTTTTTTAAAATTTCTTCTTTACATCTGATTCTTCCCCTTTAATTTAAGCTGCTCCTCATTGAATCTTGTTGTCATTGACAATCTGAAAATTGCAATTAAAGTATCTGACCCATTCCACCCCACGGTGGGGTGAAATGGGTCATTGCAATAGAAACGTACAATAACTAAGAAATTATTACCAAAACACGTACAATAGCTGAGAGAAATTGTTTCCAAAGAACCATTTATTTATTTTAACATATTCAACACCAAAATATTTTGAACTAAGACTCAAAAATATAATGTCCGCAACAATCGAATTCTGCTCATTCAATGTCTTCAGAATTTGACTTCTAGAAACAATGTATCTCCCTACTCAGAAAAGATGTAGTATTTGCCTGAGATGGCTTTTCTAAGAAAATTTACGCTGTTGTAATCTTGATCACTGACTTTATGTCAAGTGATCAACAAATTCTTTTGATGATTTCTTGCCCATGTATTAGACAAGAACCCACTTACCAGGTGTTGGTTCTTGCATAAGTAACTCAGACATTTCTTCATCCAAGAGTTGGGTTTCATTCGGTTGCTGCTTTTTAGAAGATGTCCAGGCTCTTGCTTTCGTGAGCAATTCTTGCTTTCTCTTACATAAGTGGAATGCCGATCTTTTTTCAAAATTCCTGACTCACTCTATGCCAAGAGTGCCACAATTGCATTTTTCAGAATTAGTCTTTATAAATACCTTAGCAACAATGATTGTATCTTTCTATCAAATGGGGAATCGCACTTTGTAGAGCTGAAGCAATACATTTTTCTTCTTCATTTAGCGTTGTACGTCTAACCAACCTTTTCGACTTTGTGCGCCGGAGACCCATCTCCTCGATGTTTCTCTTGGCATATTATATTTCCTTGCAGCTGCAGGAATTGCTAAATCACCTACAACTTAAAATTAGTGCAGCCTCAAAATCATAGTGTGAATTTCCCCCCCCCCCCTTTTTCTTACATACACCCCAGGCATTTTCATTGAATAAATAAAAAATTTGAATTAGGAAATAGTAGGTAGGTAATAGGTTGTAAATATGGATGACAAGTTTAGCTTTTGAACTCTACACATTGATAATACATACTTTATTTTTGTTACATGTAAAAATCTTCTAAATTTCCGTTTAAGACCTATGTATGGATTTTAAAAGTCAATTTACTCTCATTATGAATGAAAATTCGCTAAGCCTAACTATGCCCCATTTCACCCCACCACATGAAAATAGCAACAAAAAAAGAAAGAATTGATACTTTTTCTACCTGTTTTTTGCAAATTGTAGATGAAAGTCTGTTCTAACTGGTAACACTTGAGAATTTCAATTGAAAAAAAATTTATAGCAAGATTTTAAGAAGTTTGTCAGGCTTTCTAAAAATTCACATGTGACTTGAGAAACAAAATGTCAGTGTAGTGCTCCCAGCAATTTACACAGAAACTTTTAAAAAATCAGAACTGTAGCCAAAAAGCCCCTCATAACTTGTGTAAAGTTTGAGAAAAATTCAGCCAGACCAAAAAATTTTATTAATAAAAATACACAGCATGACCCATTTCACCCCACCTGACCCTACTGCCCATTTGAGCAAGTCATAATTTATACACTTGATAAGAAATAAAATTAGGGTTCACTTTTCTTAGGATTTTCAAAGACTTATCTAATTGCTTTCAAGGACTCTAGAACAATTAAAATTATTTAACGCGCTTCATTTGTACTGTCTTGTCTGATATTTTAGTACTTGATAGTAAGTTTTTACTGTCCTGTTCTAACTTTGTAAGAAACAGCTATTTTAAATTTAAAAGAAAAAGGAAACTATAGATTTCTCATAAGACAACAACTTTTCTTTAGTTGCAAGTGGGGTAGAAAATGAGAAGGAATAGAGGTAGTGTTTTTTTTTTCCCACCGTACTAAACAGATTGACAATATGCAGAAGAAGTAAGATAAAAGCGAGCAATAACTAAATAATTTCCAAAATACTGCATTCGGAATTATATAAATAGCAAGATATGAAACATGTGAGTTTCAAAAATTTGTAATATGTTTCAGAAACGTGAGAACAATGGTTTTTACATTTTTGCGGCAGGATGTAGCAAGGAGCTGAACTTGACATGTATTGGCATTCCTTCTCCCTATCCCTTCCCATTTGTGGTTTGTAGCCTCATTTTTCCACAAGGTTTGCAAGCACTAAGAAAATAAAATTTATTTTTCTAAGTACTTTTCTTCTTCTTTTTAGAACGAATCATGCTAATTTATGGGCCCTAAGCTATAGCTTGCTTAGCTTGTACGTAAATCCAGGGCTGATCAAGTACCCTCTTAGAAATTAGAACTTCCTTGCTTTTACTTTATTCTTTGCAAAAATGTAAAAACATTTCTTTTCCAGCCATTAATGAATGGTTGTTAAAAATGTCAAATTTTACTAACTCTAATCTGTACCGAAATTGGTTTTCATGGAGAAAATATCCTGCTAAACCATGGGGAAAATATCTGAGCCCCTCCTTAAAAGTTTGCATATGGGCCCTGTATTTCTGCTTTCTGGCTAATGGGCGGTAATTTACTGAATATACCATGCTTTGCCTTCAATCTTTGAGTTGAACCAAACCATTGCTTCGGAAGAACTCATTTGGTTTGTGCTAATTCTGTATTAGCTACCAGTTTGTTTGGCGCTCTTGGCTTCCTTAAGAGGTTTTCCATCACCAGCTCAGTCACTTTCTTATGCCGCATGGGTGCAAGACCTTCCGTCTCAGGACGGATTTCCGTCTTGACAAAATTTCCGAGACGGAGGTCGGGACGGAAAGAAATTCAATGACTTTCTTTTAGTTTTTAATGAAAAAAGAAAAATTGAGTGTTTGAAAAATATGCTTTAATATTACTGAACCGTTCCATAACCACGAATTTACATTGACATTCTTTCGGTTTTCCGCCATGTGCTTGTTTTGTTTGCAACGTGCTTTTGGAGGAGTATCTTTTTGACTCGCGCCGTTTGACTTTTTTTTAGGTATAGCTTTGTTATACCCAACTCACTGCATTGCAGACCGAGGAATTGCTCGCTATTCTCCCTGATTTTTCGAGGCAATCGGCTCTAATTGAAAATTTAGCCTTTTCTCATGCTATTTAAAATCATTCTTTCGTTTTTTTCATTTGCTTTTTTTTTTTTTTTTTTGCAAACTTTACACGCATAAATGAAAATTATGTACGCTCTTAAAATGTCTTAAGAGTTGAATCTGCATCACCGAATGAGAGTGATTGACAAAAATAAATGAAATATTTTCGCCAAAGCAAAGGGCGTCCACATACCAGGTAAAACAGAAACTATCAAGGATTTTGAAGATTTTAATGAAAATGAGAATTTTGGAAATAATCGGGGGGGGGGGGGGATTTCAAGCTGGTTGGAAATACCAATGGACAACCGTTCCTGCATTTTTGACAATGACTTGAGGAATCACTAAATTCTAATGTCATTGAATCAAACACTCGCTAGAATGGAAATATGGGATGGGGGGGGAGAGAAAGGAAAGGGGAGAAAAATGACGGCAGCACGAGTTTGCGAAAAAACGCTGCTCTTGCAAAGTGGGTAATCTGTCCGCAAATTAACCCACGATACTGGGGTCTTAAAACGTTGATATCTTGAACAATCTGGGGGGGGGGGGTTACTCACGGGTTACAGTATAAAATATCGAAAAACTGAATTGAAAATATTTTTGATGCTAGGAGTGATTCGATATTTCTCCTCTGCAACCTCTTAAAAATTTAAAAGTCAAAAAGTTTTAAGCTGTCTCTAATGATGTAAAAGTGTGTTTTAAAAAAATCGAAGACTGGAGTCTTAAAAACACTAACTTAGGCAATCTTTGGTGAATTTATGCGAGATGGTTTTGGTGTTCTAACATGAAAATGTTTTGTAGCTGACGTATTAAAAACTATTTGAGGCTATACTGAAATGACTTAAGTTAAAGGGCATTTGCGACCCTCTCCCGAGAAGTGTTTGTAACTGAAGTCTTAAATCTTTTAGGCTGTCTTTGTCAATGTCAAAAGGGAGGGAGGGGGATCTCTTTAGGCGAAATTCCGAAACTGGAGTCTTAAAAGCGCAACTTTGGACCGTCTTGGGGTTCGGGGTTCTCCTTTCCCGAAAAATATTCCAAGCTAAAGTATTCAGAACTCAGCTTTAGGTAATCTTTGGAAGATTTAAGAAGAGGGAATGCGAAGGCTTTCTCTCAATACGTTTTAGAATTTAAATTCTTAAATCTTCGGTGATGAAAAGGGGAAACCGCAAATTTAAATAAAATTTAGTGACCTTAGAGGAAAGAGTTCGGGGGGAAGGGGTCTCTGTCCCCGAAGCATTGAAATTGAAGTCTTAAAACTTTGGGTTGTCTTTGGCGATGTGTGGAAGGGAGTTGCTCTCTCAATAGAAAAATAAATCTTAAACAAAAACTTACACTGCGTTTAGTAAACACAATGAGAGGAGGGGGGTATTCCGCACCCCCAGCCCGAAATATTTTAGTTTCTGAAATTTTAAGAGCTTTGTTTTGGGCTATCTTTGGATGACTCAAGGGGGAAGGGTGTAGGAAGATTTTTTCAAAAAGTTTCCAAAATTAAAGTATTAAAATTTTTAGGCGATCATAAGTCATGTTTATAGGTAAGAGGGGAACTATTCCTACAAAACAATTTAGAAACTGAAACTTCAAAATTGAAATTTAGGAAATTTGTGGTGAGGAAGGGGTTTGGGAGTTCTCTTCCGAAAATTCTTTGATGCTGAAATATTTAAAGCGCCACTTCAGGCTATATTTGAGTGCCTTAAAAGGGATGTGATTCGGGAACCCTGCCTGGGGTTAGGATTCAGTTCCCCTATTTCTTTTTTTAATTAATGAATGTTGGAAAGGGTATCTTGTTTAAAAAATATATCTACTTCCCTGAAGCGATTTTTTATTGCTAATTTCACCACCTGCTATCTTATAAAAGAATTCTTTTTCAAATGAAGACTGTGGGGAATGGTGACAGTTCATTATCATTAGTCGGCCTTACCCTTCCCCCACCTTTCCTTCTTTTCTAGTTTATTGGCGCTACCTTGGGTAGGCTTTCGAATCAGAACTGATTTATGTTGCAAAAGTGAAAATCTTATGTCCTAAGCGATTTTATTGCTACAATAAAAATGTTTACGATCGGCAAAAAACTAATGGTGGGATGCTGCAAACGCTTTTACCCCTTACATTATCCAACATCGTCTAAAATTGCGTTTTTGAAACTTCAATTTCGAAATATTGCCAAAGGAGGGTTCCTGAACTCTATCCCTTAAGTAGTGCATTCAAAAAGCGTATAAACGTTGTGAAATTTAAATTACAATTTCGTTTTTAAATCTTCAATTTCGGGGAAATCCCATAGCGTCCCCTCCCCTTCCCCTCTTTCTTTAATATTTTTTGAAGGTTGCCCAATATTGTGATTTTGGGACTATCAGTTTGAAATAATTGATGTAAAAGTCCCTGAACCCCTCCTTTCTCTGATCTTTACCAAAATGGCCTACCACAGCGTTTTTTGGACTTAAATTTGAAAAAATTTCTGGGGGAGAGCCCCCAGACCCCCCCCCCCCCCCACACACCTTTTTTTTTTGTCGGATTTTAGATTTTTTGGAATTATGATGACAAAACACTTAAATATTACAATTTTAAAGGCTTAAAATTTAAATCAAACATTCTAAAACTGGCATTGTTAAAATCTGCAACATTTATGCATACAAATTTTTTCTTAAGCCCGCATGCGGGGGGGGGGGGGGGAGAGACTGAAAATATTTTCCGTCTTGAACACATCACTAAACTTGCACCCATGTTATGCCGGGCTGATGAGTGCTAATAAGCGCGAAACCACAGTCCTCGGCTGGAAATGATTGAGCTGGCGGTGTATTTCATGTACAGTAGAACCTCCATTAAGGGACACCTGTATTTAAGGGACATTTTTTCTGGTCCCAGTCCCTTTGAATAGGGACTTCCATGTATTTACTTTCAATTAAGGGACACTCTGTTTAAGAGACAGTTACAAAAAAATGCGAGAAATAATGTATAAATATATAAGAAATAGTGAATTTACTAGAATTCAAGTTTCACTTTTCCTTTAAAAATTAATTGAGGTAAGTTTGACATAAATATATGTGAAGGAAACAAGTAATGTATTGTAAAAAAAACTTGCTGAAATTAACATGCATAATTTGCCCTCTCAACAATTTAGTCAAGTAGGTTCAGGGTCAACGAAAAGTGCACAGCAACTAATTAGCTTTGTATATGAAACTTAAAAAATTTGAACATTAATTGTAATTCACATAGTATTACATTGTAAATTCCATAACATAAAGCAAATACATGTTATAAATTATTTCAAAATTATTTCTGTATGCTACAAAACTTTGCCATTGCAAATTTTTTTATTAAATTTTAATTAATAAAATATAAATTTAGAAATTTGAATAATTATGACCATTTTTTTAACATAATGAGACATTTTCAGTATTTAATCTTAAGTGTTAATAGTTAATGTTTATTGTGATATTATACTACCAAGTACACAGCATGCATCAATTCATCCACCTCCGAATAAGGGACACCTCTATTTAAGGGACAAAATGTCTGGTCCCCTTAGTATCCCTTATTGAGAGGTTCTACTGTATTTCTGCTTTAGCCCTGGCTAATGGGCGGTAATTTACTGAATACAGCATAAAATGTTTTAGGACTTATAAATTTTGGTATCCATCTTTTCTTTAAAAGCAGGGTTCACGATTTTTTCGATTTTTTTTTTAGAAAAGCAAAAAAGTCGGATTTTTTTAAAATTTAAATAGGATTTTTTTTTTATTTGATTCAGATTTTTTTTAACATGTTCAAAAATTTGTAGATATTAATTACTTTTTATATTTATAAACATACTAGTGGTACCCGAACCGCTTTGCCCGTAGTAGAAAATTAAAAGGTCCTTTGGTCGCCTGTATATTTACAAATAATGGATGATGAATTTCTCGCCAATTTGCTATGGTAAATGGCTTGCCCATGTTATGGTTCCATGTTATAGTAATTTCATAATTTACTATTCCACATTGCGATAATTTGCTCAGTAAAATTTTCTTAAAATTGGAATAGAAAAAGAACAAAATCGAATTTTTGAAAAATCGCTTCGAGGTGCACACCCCCATGCTACAAACTAGTTTTGTACCAAATTTCATGAAAATCAGCCAAACGGTTTAGGTGCTATGTGCGTCACAGACATCCAGACAGACAGACTTTCAGCTTTATTTTTAGTAAAATCAAAAAAATCGGATTTTTTTATTTAAATCGGATAAATTTTATTTAAATCGGATTTTTTTTATTTTTTTTTAACCTGTTCAAAAATTTGTAGATATTAATTACTTTACATTTATAAGCATAATATATTTCATACAATAGATGAATCCATTCAACTTACTTTTAAAATTAAGATAAGTTCTCTAACTATTCAATAATATTTTAAGAATTATAAATACGTTATAATGCTTAGATAAGATGTGATTTTGTTTTATGCTTTGCTCAAAGATAAGGTTTCCATTATCATGTGCGTTTTTGGTGTAAAATAATATGCTGAACAATTACTTTTCTGAACTAGATTATTCATGGTGTATTAGTAAAACTCCAAATTTTTATTTTCTTCAAAACTAATTTTGGAGTAAAGCAATATAGAGTGAAAATCTGTTACACACACAGAAAGAGGGACCTATGTAGTTTAGCCTGTTGAACTTAAGATATTATGATGCAGTGTAGCAAAATTTAGAGCAATACATTCTAAAAATGCAAAATTAATTTATAAAAGTAAAATTAACTGATTTTAATCACGATTTAAATCAACGAACCCTGTTCAAAAGCAAATATATTTTATGAATTCACTCATTTCTTTTGTAAAATATCTAAACTTTATTATTGGAAATTAAAGCAAGACAGATAAGGGTGGCAGAATCAAGTTATTGCCTGGCCTCGAAATCTGGCACTAGGCGAAGGGGCAATTAAGAACCACTATTTTGTTGTACCTTGGCTTGCCCGTCCCTGACATGAATCCTGGCTACATTCATACCACTGAGCGCTTTAAGAAAAAAATAATAATAAAACGTGGGTGATAGGGGTGAGGGTGGAGGGAATGGAGCTGGTGTTAACTAAATCATCTGAATTGAAATACTGTTGAATTGTTGACCCACTTAGCCTCCAAAAATTTACAATGTGGCCTTTGAGAAAAAAAAATGGGGAAATTTCATTGGTAACGTTTTTTGAAAACTGCAAAAAAGTTGCTAAGTACATAAATTCAGGATTTTTTTCAATATTTTTTGGTCCATCCTAAAATTTTGACAGTCATATCTGGTAAATTAATTATTTGGTAAGTATAAATTACAGAGTATCTTAACTGAGTGTAAACTAACTTTTCACTTTTTGATACTAATGTATTAAATATTTTAAACACTGAACAAGACAGATATTTTTTTTCATTAAGGCATTACATAAACCGATCCAAATAAAAGGTTTCAATGGTTTTTATCCACTTTAATTTTCCTGAATTTCTTGAGCTCATAAAATAACTATTTTTATGAGTGACACATAAAAGAAGTAAAAGTCTCAAAGCAAACTAAACTGAAAATTACAACCATAAAACATTTCTGTTAAGTGCTTATGTTTATGTATTCAAAATGTAATTATATTTCCTGTATATTTTAATTTTGCTGTTTTCTTTCAGTTAATCTACAATGGAGCGTGAAAAAAAACAAATGAAAAGAGCTGCTAATAAAGTGAAGCCGTTACATGTATCTGATTTCATTGCATTGGGGTCAAAATCATCTCGTCCACAAAATGAATCAAATGAGCAAAAAATAAAAACCAAAGCATCTTTGATGCCTGGAAGTTCTGTAGAGCGGAAAACCGATTCATCTGCACCAAGCTCTGCAATACCTCCAAAAAAACCCAAAATTGCGTCATCTGGTTCAACTTCTCATGTCAAGCGCATAGGCTCTATTGGTAAAAAAGATAGTGTGAAAAGTGATGAATGGGACAGTGTAGCAGTTGAGGTTGAGAATACAGATCTAGTAAACAAAGTTTTAGAAGCAGAAGATTTAGGCGATGATGAAAAAGTTGAAGCATTACTTTGTGGTGCCGTGAAGAAATTGAAATCTTGCCGTTCAAAGTTTGATGCACTTTTATATTTAAGTCTTCAATATTTGGCTAAAACTAGACCATTTTTGTTTTGCTCTGAGCTCATTGCGGAAGCATTTTGTACTTTATTAAAACGTGACTTGAATGTTAATTTTAAGACAAAAGGAAACAATATGGTTTCTATTTTGTCTGCTAATATTCTTATGGCAGCATATAAAGAAGAAAGTAGTTGGCCTGAAGTGTTTGTTAAAGCTTACATTGAAGACTCACTGGGAGAACGAGTTTGGGTTGACCATGATTATTGCAAGGGCTTTGTTGAAAATATTTTAACTGCTTTTAGTACCAAGACTATTCCCAAAAATATGCTGATTCCTGAACGTTTATTTAAACCAGAAGCCTGTCCAAGCCCCCCTAACCTTGGAACAGATGATGACGAATCATGTTCTAGTATTAATATTGAAGTTCAGGAAAACATCGATTCAGTTGCTGTATTTTCTAGGTATGTTTACAGTGAAGAAAGCTTAACTCAACATGTTCTTGATGTTATTAGAGAGCAAATGACTAGGCGTCAACCAACAGAGATATCTCGTAACACTTTAAGGTTTCTTGCTTCTACTTGTGGCATAAGTGAAGTGAGGTTAATAGTGTCACAAAAACTAGAAATGTGGTTACAAAATCCGAAGCTCACCAAACCAGCTCAAGATCTTTTGTTAGCACTTTGTTTAAATTGCAATGTACATAACCAAAACGATGTTGAAGTTATTAGCCAATTGGTAAAAATAAGAATAAAGGCAAAACCAATAATAAATCATTTTCTCTCCTGCGTGAAAGAGTTAATGAATCAGCATCATGAAAATTTAAGTACTCTACTAAAACATGCCATTTATAATGAACTTTCAAATTCTAGAAATCCTAACAACATGCAGTTAATTTCAATAATTTTCCAACACTCCCCGGATAGAGCTGCTAATGTATTGGCAGAAGTATTTTTAGACCTTTTATGCAACAGAGAAGATTACCTCAGAGCATTACGTGCTCTTTTAAGGGAAATAGTTCGAACCATCAGACATGAATTAAACTTTTCAGTCTTTTGTGTTGGACTTCTGCAGGAAAGAAAAGATGCTGCTTTCTTAGAGTTGGAGATGCCATTAAAAGAAAGAATATTTTTATCAATAACAGACTTGATAGTTTTGGCAATATTTTTGGGAGTCAGCCCTGCTGTTAAAGAACAATTTTCCGCCTGCTCTAGAGGTGAAAAAAAAGATTTTACTCAATTACGGCATTATCAATTACAAGTATCTAACATACAGCGAGATGCAGTTTTGTGGCTTAGATCCCTAGTTCCAAAAATTTTTAAACCAGGAAGAAATGAATTTATTCATAGCATGCATAAACTTTTGTTTATGGAACAAATAGAACATTATTACAATAAAGATAATTGGCCTACAGAAAGTGAGAGAATGGTGCTTCTTCGTTTAGCATCGGAAGTTCCTTTACTAGAGGAAACACTAATGCATGTCTTGATTATTGGGCATTCACGTGATCATCCTCTTACAGCATCTGATGCTTTAGAGTTAGCCAATCAGCTGATAAAAAGAGCAGCTATGACTTATTGTGAAGGTTTCCCTGTGCTGGAATTTGAAAATACAGAGCTTTGTGATATTATTTTTAATTTATGTGCTTATCATCATCCTGAAAACATAACATTACCTCAAGGATATCACCCTCCTAAGTTAGCAATATTTGAGCTGTATTGGAAAGCATGGACAATGTTAGTAATTATAATTTGTCACAATCCCAGTACATTTGGTGATATGGCTTGGAAAACCTACCCTACACTAAGAAATCTAATGGAAATGTGCATCACCAACCAGTTTGTGTTCCCACCACCAACTTTGGCACTTGGTGAGAAAGCAGATGAAATTAGAAATCGAGAACTGCATTTGACTCAAATGGACATAGATCAGATATTGCTGTTTGAAAGTCACCTTGCTGCTGCATCTACTAAGGTAACTATTACAGAAGCAAATAGTCTACTTCTTTCTAAGCTTATATCTATGGATCCACATGGTCCGGCTAGAAAACCGCCTGCTGTTTTACTAGATCAACTTAAATCGATGAACTTAAAACTAAAGTTAGGAGATTTGTTGTGTCGAAGTCGCAATCCAGATTTTCTATTAGATGTAATACAAAGGCAAGGTACTACCCAGTCAATGTCATGGTTAAGTGAATTAGTTGAATCAAGTGCAAGTTCTTTTAATATGTTGCCTGTGCAATGTTTGTGTGAATTTCTGATTAGTGATTGCACAGCCGTGACTGACACAAATGATGAAGGTGAGAAAAGTTTTCTGAAAAGAAAACAAAAGCAGGAGCAACTTTTGTTTCATTTACAAAAGTTAATACATGAACCAGATAGTGAGCCCCATGACACGATAGAAGTCATTAGTTACTTTATGAAAAGATTAAGCTCACAGCAGACAAGTGCTCGTTCTTTATCCTTAAAAGGATTAAATATGCTTTTATCTCGTCCAAACAGATCTCCTGCTTCAGATGATGAAGATATGTTACAAAAACATGAACCAAATGAATATAGCTTTCTTGTAAAATACATGCCTACATTGCCGCATTTTGAACTAATTAGATCACAAATCAGTTTGTTTTTGCGTCAAGCATGTCAAATAGAAAATGATCCATTAACAATAGCTTCTTATATTTTGTTTTTGTCCATACATACACCTGATCATAGTCTCCAAGAATTTGCTGATTTGGCTCTTGATATGGCTCAAATGATTGTAGAAAGGCCTACCATTATAAATACAATTTTGCCTGTTGAAAGTGCTTCGAGTGAATACAGTAATAATTTTCTGTCATCAGTTTCAGAAATTTTTTATAAATATTTAAGTGCTGCAAAAATTCCTTCTAAAGAAGTGTATTCTTGGTCAGAATCACAAGATCAAATTTTAATTCAATGGGCATCCGGTGAATCAGCCACAATGCATATTTTAGTGGTTCATGCAATGATAATAGTTTTAACTTATGGTCCTCCTCCTTCTAATGGTAGATCTTATTTTGATGCTTTATTAGAAACATGGTTTCCATCAAATTCAGAACAGCCAAAAGCATTTCTTGTTGACACATCTGAAGAAGCTCTTCTTCTTCCAGATTGGCTAAAATTGCGCATGATTAGGTCATCTGTCGGGGTATTAGTTGATGCAGCTTTAAAAGATTTGGATCCATCACAATTAGTGTTATTTATTCAATCTTTTGGAATACCTGTTTCAAGCATGAGTAAGTTACTAAAAACATTAGATTTGGCTGTAGAGTACGATAGTTTTTCTGTAGAGCAAGCAGTTCTGGATAAGACTTACATGTCTCAGCTAGTTGAAGTTCAACATAGGAGGGGAGCTTCTGGGGGTCATAGCTTTGCAAAACTTTTGTTGGATCCTGATACTGCAGAAATGAATGTAGATTCTGATAACATTCCCAATCAAACACCTGTTATACAGCGTGCACCTCCTAAGCTTCCAACAGCAATAAGCCTTCAATCGATATCAATATCTCTAGTTAATCTTCTAGGATTTAATATTAGTTGTGGTGTTTTGAGTGCTAAACAGGAACAAGATCTTTTTAAAGGCCTTCAAAAAGCACTATCTAAGGATATTTTAAATAAAACATCTGAAAATAATGCAGTTAGTATTTTTATTGGGACTTGTGAAAAGATTTTAAGAACTGACTCAAAAATGGCCTTTTTACAGGCTTTGCATAAAAAATCTTATTACTCTTCTGTTTTATTTAGGCTTGCTACTGCATCTCAGGTTAATGCCGATATTAATAAAAGTGAGTTGGCACAGAAACTTAAGTGGATTTGTCAACAAATAATATATGCTCTATCCACAACTAAATCTTCTCTGCTTACAGTTGCAACTCAGTTTTATAATAAACACAAACCGCCTGAGACAAAAAAACCTGCACCTTGGAAAGTTTTTATGCAAAAGTATAATTTAGAAACGCTTGACAGTGATACCATTGCAAAGATAGTTCAAATAACTGAAACTGATGATTCTTTACGTCTGGAAGAGGTAATGCAGTTCTTAGTAAAGCATGCTATTACTAAAATTGATACAAGATCTCTCATGAATGCCATGACTAGCATAACTTTAAAACGCTTAACAGACAATATCAATCCAGGCATAAAAGTTTTTAACCGCTCCAAATTTTGCTTCTTTGTCGATTGGCTTGAATGTTTAGAGCCAAAAATTATTAATTCATTTCCTCAGTCTCAGTGTCACTTATTATTTTCACTGATTACATTACAACAAGAACCAATTACGGTGCCTTTTAGACCATATCTGCTCGCATTATTAATTCATCAATCAAGCTGGAAAATTTTGCATTATTACATAGAAACTGTATTGAATTCTAGAATTAAAGAAGTAAAATTTGACCCTACATCTGTGCTTGATTTTTTGCATGCATGTATCTATATACCAAAAATATGGCAAGGACGCTACAAGAAAAAGAATAAGCGAGGAAATGAGGAGGATATTCTTGCATTGACAGACCATCAGATAAATTCCGTTGTGGACTATATTTTGGAGGAAGCCTTTATGAGTTTGGATAGTCATCATGACCAGACTAATTTGTCTTCCGGCTATGTCTTCATTGAACAAAGATTAAAACTATTCATGAAATGTCTTGCTCATCGCAGGTCCTTAATTAATACATTTCTCCAACATTTGCTAGAAATTATTAAAAATGATAAACAGAAGGGCAAGTTAGCTCAAGAGTTATTATTTCAAGCATATCACCAAATTCCATCTATTCTTACTTTTATTTCTGATTCAACTTTCTTATCCGACTGTTCATCCGTACTTAGAAGTGGACATTGTAAATTAGATACCATTTCCCATACATTATTGATATCTCTTGCAAGGACAGAATCTACAAAAATGGCAAAAAAAGGAGTAGGGAAAATGACCCGTCTTGAATTTGTCTGCAGGAAAATGGCGAGTACTCACCCTGTATTACTTTTGAGACAGTTACCAATGATGACTACATTGTTAAGAGGAAGAGTTCATTTAGACTACCATCTATTTAGACAGCAAAACCATATTGCATTGTTTGGGTGCTTTCTTAGCATTTTAGAACTTCTGCCTCCTTATTTATTTAAAAATGAATATTGTAGTGATCTGAATAACATTTTGTCCTTGTATATGGATGTTTTTCAAACTTACGGTTCTCCAAAAGAAATTGTGCACTTGTTAAATAGATTTTTTGCTTTTTTCTTACAATATCTTGCTGCAAAGCCAAGTCAGGCACGTCATTTCATCCATCAATATCTTGAAGTATTACAGGATTTAGCCTCTCAGCATCAAGATTTAGTGAGCCTACGCTCTATACTTACTGGTACGTGCATGCATTTTTGGAATGTGCCTGATACATCGAGTTCTAAAGATAAAGCTGAAACATCACTGCATGATGTTGTAGCAGGGTTACAGTTTCAGGCTCAAGCTGCAGCCCAATCTCATATTCCTTCTGTTGCTAGCAGACTTTCTCAAGGAAGCTCTGAGGACATTTTAACTGCTCTGCAAGAGCTGGAAAGCATATCTTATAAAAAGCCTATAGTGTTAGAACATGTATTGGACCATTTGAAAGGTTTCATGCAAGACAGCAACCCTCAGTTTCGATACAGTGCTTTCAATCTTGTCATGCATTATATCAAGAATAACCCTAACAAAGGTATTTTGTTTATATCTAGTTTTCTTCAATGCTTAGAAAGTGAGCAAGTGGATATTGTTGAAAGTGCTGTGGGCCATCTTCCGGAATTTGCAGTGTTGGTTCAGGAGTATGCTACTGTTTTACTTCAAAAAGCCTTTAGTGTTGGTATGATGAAAAATATCAATACAGTTGATAAAATTAGGGACACTATTGCATATTTGACTGCTCAGAGTGGTTGCTAAAAATACTTTAAAAAGATGTTTTATTCTGCTATATCTGGTATAATTGTAAAATAAGTTAGAAAACTTTGCTAATAATTTGTTACGATTTTACAGTTGTTGAAAATGTATATTATAAAAGCCTAATTGCTCTTTTATGTATAATAAATATTGTACAAAAAAGTTTTATACGTTCATTATATTTGCAAGTTTGAACAGGGAAAAGTATTGTTCTAAATAAATTAAAATAAGTGCCACTGTGCACATTTTTATAAACTCACATGGACAGCTAAAATAGTTGATCAGAAGCAAATATAAATTTGATAGTTTTATAGTTACAGTACAGTCTTGGAAATCTGAGGCTCCATATTTTAATTTTTTGGCTTAGCATCTTTCTGCAAAGATTTGAAAGCTGTTTTAAAAAGACTTTGTGTTGAGAATAAGAATTAAAAGTTTAAAACAGTGAAATGTATAATTTCAATCATATGGAACCATTATTATTATTAATCAGGCTAAATAAGGGTATGTGTTTATTGTTACCATTAACATCTCGTCACAAAATTGATGGATGTTTCTCAGGTCATTTGCACAAGTCATCTCCACGTTTAATTTCTGTAACTGTACACTCCTTTGCTAAGTGCCTTCATTTTGTCTGTACACACCATAGGAAGATTTAAGCAGAATTCTAGAGGTTTAACAATACCAAGGTTCTGCTGGCCTTCTTTCTGAAAATTTCGGAAATATGTCTTTAAAATGCTAATTTCAGAAAAACATTATAGCAGTTTCCTAGAATGAAAAGCAAAAACTTGCAACAATTTATATTGTTTTGATAAAGTAGAATGTAAAAAAAATTTCAATAACCATGTTTTTTGACTTATTCTCAATGGTTGTTTCAACATAAAAGAAATCGTTATGATATACCAGTAAATAATTTAAGAAATGTGTTTATTTTATGTTGTTTTTTTTTTTCTCCAAATCGACAAAACTCTTATTCTTAAGACCTAACACAATTTCTTTTGCATTGGGGATGTGTAGTACACATGGGTCACACAATTAACTGTATATTATTGTATTTTTAGGTTTGCTTTCAAGTTAAAGAATTTGCATTGCAGCTGTGAAAAAATATAAGTTATTTAAAACTGTTTCCTGATGAAATACATTAAATTAAAAAATTTTTGCAAAATCCAGTTAAATATGTTAAGGGTGCCCCTCCCCCCTCTTAAATCCGCCTACAATACAAACATGATAATAAGCAGTGTTCAAAAGTCTAGAAGATTGCCAAAGCATCTTAACTCAGGTGCACATGCCCCCATCTAAGTTTTTTTTTTAATCTAAAATTATACCCCTCCCCCCTCCCTTTAAAAATTTCAATGCAACAGCCTGCTGCCCTTTTATGGAAACCTTTACCTAACATTCACACAAAAAACAATTTTGCTTCCTCTTTCTCTATAGCTTGACAAAAAAGGTCCCACAATCAGATTACCTGCATTTCTCATTAAACCCATTAAACAGGCAAAAGTACAGTCAAAGCTGCATTACAGCTACATTTATTTTTTTTTTCTCCTGAAGGAAATATAAGTTCAAAATATAAACGGCAAGATCAGACTATAGAAGCATCATAGATATTGTGAAACTTAAAGATTTCAAATGGGAAAAAAACTTGAAATCTGGATTTTCTTCAAAATATCTTCCTATCTGTAACTAAAACGGAGGTGATTGTAATATGTCTGTGCAGAATTAAGTCCAGTTTATGTGTGTGTGAAATTATGTATCCATAAAAACAAACTTTTTAGTATTGAAAATTATTTGTTTTTTACTTGATCGTTTCATTATGAATTCACTTGAAAATACAGTAAAACCTGTAAAGTTGACCACCTGTCTAAGTTGACCGCTATTTTCAGGCACAGAATTAG
Organism: Uloborus diversus; assembly: GCF_026930045.1. Lineage (NCBI taxonomy): Eukaryota > Metazoa > Arthropoda > Arachnida > Araneae > Uloboridae > Uloborus > Uloborus diversus. The sequence goes on along the minus strand of NC_072732.1, from coordinate 188,591,793 downwards.
ATCGTATCATGTTTTCAACCTCTATAAGTTGACCACCTGCTTAAGTTGACCACAAAAGTAGTGCACCGCAAGTGGTCAGCTTACACAGGTTTTACTGTATTATCTTTTCAGTATGAGACACATAGTAGTTTTTACTCATAAAATCAAAAGTATGCATGCAGTATTTTGTGCAAGATCAACATTATTTAACCCGATTTAATAAAAAATATTATGTATAAAACTTGTTCTAAATATGACATGCACCTGAGAATAATTTTTATAAGATTCTACTTTGTTTTTAGCCTACTTTCCCAGTAAAAGTCAGAAAAAGGAGAGAAAAGCATGAAAGAAGACTGAATGCATCATAAATATATCACAGAAAAACAAGAGAAGTCAAAAATAAATAAAATAGTTTAATTCATAATTAAAAATTGGAAAGTAGGGTATTGTGATGGGGGAAAATATCTGTAGGTCTGTCTGTACCTCCCCCCTTTAATAACTTTTGAATAAATAGTCCAATTCGGACCAACTTTTCTTCGTTCGAAAGATCTGGTCGAGGACACCTCATTCACATATTTCACTTTTTGATTTGAACAATTTTTTGTTCACTTTTGAAAAGTTCATAAAAACTTAACATTAGCAGCTATGGGGAAGTTCAAGGCGAATATGAATCTTGCACTTGTGTGGAGGCAAATTTGCTTCAGACAAACTTTGTGGGAAAAAGCTCTTGCTGAAGAATATGTATAGAAAATATCTTTTTGATTTGAACAATTTTTCATTCAATTTTGAACAGTTCAAATCCCTTAACATTAGTACCTACAGGGAAACTAAAAGTCAATACAGATCCTGAACTTAAAGGCGGATTTGCTTCAAACAAACTTTGTTTCAAATAGGTCTTGATAACAAACCCCAGACTCAGACAAAATTTGGACAAGGAAGGAAAATGACCGACTCCGACTCTTGGAATATTGATGTCTTCGACTCTAATTCCGATTCCGCTAACATTGGAAGAGTTTCAATCTTGGAGGGAAAGTAACTGGTTTTGACGCTGAGTCCTGGAATTAAAAATCTTTGACCCCCGCCTCTGACTCCTTAATCACAAAATAAGATAGACTCAGACTCCGCAATTTTTGTTGATATAATTTGCTTTTATTTTCATTCTAAAGTTTTAATTTATGTATTTAGTTTTTGGCAGAGTAAGTCGCAGTCCTTAATGTTTTAACAAAAAGATAAGCGCAGGCAATTTAAAAAAAAAAAATTTATACTGAAAATTATTTTTTTAAGTTGGCATTTTATTGTTATATATTTATTTTTGAAAGTACATTTATTCTTTTTTTTAATCATTTTTTAGAAACAAGGGAAAAACATTTTTTTTTTTTTTTGATATAATGAATTTATATAAATAAGCTTTTTATTTTTAATTTTTTTGGAAGCAATTTGGATTTTTGTAATGGAAAAAATGTAGGTATTGGCTGCTTTTTTTAAATAGTGTTACTACTTTATTTGTTTATTTACTTATTTTTTATGAATCTATTTCTTTAGATAAGCAAGACATATCTTATTTCTAGAAATCAGCATAAAAGGTTATGGTTGAAATAATTTGCAATTTTAGCTAATTTTGAGAATATTGATCAGATACTGTTGGTTCCTAGAAATATTATTCGATTAAGCTGGGATTTTTAACATTGCATCTATGGCATAGGAAATATTTGGTTCCGTGATATTTTATTCGTTTAAGCGGTTATAGTTCTAGAAAGTCGTTACGTATATGGGGAAGTAGGCTCGTTTAGTTCTAGGCGGAACTTCTTGTTTAATTAATTTGATTAAAACAGGGATAGAAGTGACCGACTTGTCACATATAGGACATTTTCCACAAAAAATATAGGACACATTATATGAATAATTTTGCTATGAAAAAAGAAATACATATCATATATTATTTAGTTATTCTTATCAATGATTTAGTTTTAAAAAAATTTTAAACAAAATTATAACTTACATCTGAAATGACTTTCCTGTAGTTGAAAGAAATATTTTTGTAAAAAGTGTACTTTACAGACTAAATAACTAAACAAAATTTGAACAAAGATAAATTTTTATTTTTTCTTTCCCACTTATGACCCAAGTACTAATTCCACTGCTCTTTGATTTTATATCTAAACTGAACCCTTTACCACTTGTATTAGGAACAAACAGAGCTAGAGAAGGATCCTTCTGACGTTTTTTAGAGTTTTCTTTATGCCTAAATGTTTTAGCATGCAGCCTCAATTGCGAAAATCCACTATTGCTTATGGGCACTGAACAGTTGCAAAAATGGCAAAAAGCGGTAAAATCATCTTTTCCTTTAGTGAACCATGCACCAAAATTTGTACAATTAATGTCCTCCTGATTCAACCATCCACACGAAATTTTGTTGAGCGATGCAATTTCGCCATTATAATTCCACTTATTACCACAAACTATGTTTTAACATCATAAGGAACTAACATTCCACAATCCCAAAATTCCACAAAAAAAAAAAAAAAGATTAGAACATTCCGATCAAAAAATGCACTGAACACAACACATACCAATATACCAACGAAAACCATGATGGAAAACAAAACAAATGGCTGTTGCCCCCCCCCCCCCAAACGCAAAATTCTAAAACCAACTTCAGATTTAGTTATCGAAACTCCACCCACTATAGAGTGACGTCACATTGCTGTAGCCAATGAGTGAAGATGCCTGTCGTAGGATTCAGTCAGTTGAGTTTTTTAATTTAAAATTCGTTTGGACACATATTTTCAACGAAAAATCCGATGTCAGAAAGTTTATTTACTGTTCCTTTTAAAAGATATATTGGGTAAAAAACGGGAATATAGGAAATATAAGACATTTTTGAAAAATATAGGAAATATAGGACGTGTTTGATGCTTTTTTTTGAAAATATAGGATATATATAGGACTATTTTGACCCCTGTTAAAAGCAAACTAAGAAACCATTTCAAAAGAATTTTTTAAAAACTGCAGTGGTTGCCTTTTAGTAAGTTCTTATTTCAAATGGCAGAGAACTTGACAATTGGCAAAATACAAACAGAACTAAAATGAAGAACAAGGGGGGAAAAAGTTATTGTCTCATTCGACTTCTTGCCTCCCAGAAAAGAATTAGTGAACAGAGAAACATTTAAACTTGATTTTTATTTATTTATTTTGTTGAATTTTGAAAGTTAATATTTTTTATAAGCAATTAATGAAGCTAAAACTTATTATTTTTATAAAAAAGCGAGTAGTTCTCTAAAATATGCGACTAGCTATAATTTAGTAATAAAAAAAATTAAGTTTACAATAAAATATTCAGAAGAAAATAAAATATCTAAGTACTTAATAATTAACTTACCGGACATTGCTAGTCAAAATTTTAGGATAGACTAAAAATTGAAAAAAAAAAAAAATCCTGAATTTGATTTTTGCAACATTTTTGAAAAAGTTTACCCTTGAAAATTCCAAGATTTCTGTATTTTATCGATTTTTTACACATCCTCAATAGACCAATTTTATTTTCAAAAATCTTCATTAACTTAAGACACTGCTGAAAATTTATGGTAATTTTTATGAGTCTTTTGAATCAACACAGATGCAAATGGTTTAAAAATTTCAAGTCTATATTAGAGTGGCAAAATTAGAAGTTTACAAGTCCTCAACTACACAATTACACATATAAGGAGAGTTAAAAATAATGCTAAACACATAATTATAAATGTTTAAATGGAAGACATATATTCTGATATTAGAATACCATGGTAAAGAGAAACAAGTGAATATTATTAAAACAGATGCAATCGAATTTCAAAATGTGAAAAATTGGGACTGATCAGGGATGTGCTAGCTGAAACCCACTTTTGGAATAATCTCAGGCACAGGAAAATAGTGACTTTGGAGCAGTTTGGCTCACCAAAAAGTTTGTTTTCTAGAATCTTGGAGCACCAATAGTGTAATTGGAGCTGCAAAAAGTATGTTTTGAAGTAAGGAACTACTACACACACACATGAATATCAGGGATGTGCCGACCAAAACTTGCTTTTGGAGCAATCTTGGGAGCAGGAAAATGGCGAGGTTGGAGCAGTAAAACGCTGAATTTAGAGCAGTAAAATTGCAAATTTGGAGTCGCTTGCAGCAGCAAAAATTTAAATTTTGGATCTATTTAGAGCAACTATTTATATTTCATACACAAAAACACGTGACATGATAAAATAATAAAAAAGGAGATTAAGTATGCAAAAACACCATAACTGCAACTATAAATTGAAGCTCTCTTACTTTTTTTTTTTCTTTTTGTCTAATAATTTTCACGAAAGACAAGTCCTGTCCTGCTCTACTTTTTTCTTACACTTCTTTTGATTTAAATTTAGTTCACACATTTACTTTGCTTAATACATCACTGCTTTAGTGCACATTTAAGTTAGAGTGTTTTGATACCTATTTTTAAAATTTGTTTGCTTTTATGTAACATATTCAAAAAGGCTTTTAAAAAAAGCACAAAAGAATGGTTGAATTTAAAAACTTTACCTCAACAAGTTACAAGTGAGTTTTAAAGAACTATTAGATTTTTTTTTTTTTTTTTGTATGTTTAAGTTATTTACTTATATTTGACCTTATTATTATTAATTTTTTTGGCATATATGTTTATATACTGAACTACTTTATTAACAAATTTGAAAATCAAGCAAAGGCAACATTAAAATCTTTTATTTTTAATTGTTTGATATTTAATCACAAAATTAATAATGAAATTACAATGAATAAAAACTGATTTTGAGGAATGGTGTCACAGAAAAGGAATTTTTAAATACATGTGAAAAAAAATTATGAAAAATTTTAAAAAAAGAAAAAATAAATAAAAATTTTAAGACAGACTAAGAATATGGAAAAAATGCCTGAATCTGAGAAACTTGAAATGTTTGCATATTCATTAGCAAAGCATTAGAATTCCCAGATTTTTTGCTATCTTAAGTGTCTCAAACCAAAACTAGAGATCAATTTTCTGTCCTAAAATTAAAGAAGAAACCCAAGATTAAAAACTGGTGAACAATATTAATTTTTACAAATGGCATTCGCTTAAATCAATTTGGATGCAACTGGATTGACATTTTCGAGTGGGCGTGGCAAGAAGACGAATTTACAAATCCTTATACTGAAAACAAAAGCTGAAAATAATGATAAGTGCAAAATTTTTCTAGTCAGAAGAACAGAATCACATAAAAAATGAAAACGATCTAGCTTTTCAAAAGCGGATGGAATCGGATTTTGAAATGAACAAAAAATCGGGACTAAGCCAAAAAAAAAAATGTAAAAATAAGCTTCAAATGCATAAACTTGATGATATTCTGCCAAATATACTAAAGGAACTGCAACATTAAGTACAAAATTGCAGTTTTGGCGCAAGTTTGTCCGATTTTGATGCAGAAAAGTCCATTTCGCGGTCTTTTGGAGCAGTTTGGCACAGGAACGCCGACTGGCACAACCCTTACTGATGCATAAAAGCCTAAGAAACCAACTAAGATTTTGCACCTAATCTCTACAATTCGATAAATATGCATATTCTTGAATTCAAAATCCATGACCAGTTGTCAGTTTCCATGACTTTTGAGCATGTTTTGCTGAAAATCATGACTTTCCATGACCATTTTTGATCATAGTCGAAATCCACTACTTTCCAGGCGCACAGACAATCTGTATTGGACACTATAACCCCCTCCGAAAACCCATACACTATCACATTGGCTCTTTAAATTCTCCAAGGAGGTTTCAGAGAACATGAGATAAGTTGGCATTACGTAACTTTCAACATAAGACACACTGATCAGACAAGAATCAAGTGATTTTGTTTTGAGAAAGCAGTTATCCTTCTTCTGATTGTACTCCTACAATCCCCTCTTTATTAAGGCACTAGCTTTCACCCGCAGCTTCGCTGATGTTAATATAGATTTTGTCAATTACTTCGATTATAAATAGTTACAAAAACAAAGGTGCATAATATAAATCCAGAATATGTATAGGAAGTGAAAAGAAAGAAAATTTTTAAGATTTCCCATGCAAAATAAGATCTACGTTTCTTAAATAAAGTTAACATTTCTTGCAAAATCCCTATGTCCATCAGAATGAGCCTGGCGCTAGAACTGTACTAAAATTTTAAATTTTTTGCTTTTATAGCACATAAAGTGTGTGCAAACTTTATTAAACGACCCTTCCTTAATGATCGATCTTTGCAGCAACCATAGGTAGTCGTTTGAAAGAGTTTTTCCCAGTAAAAAGATTAGAAATTATCCCGGGTCACTCTAGTTTCTTTAGGGAGATTACTCTGTACATATATGATAGCAAAAAAATAATAATTTTGACTTGATACTTCATTTATTAGAGGTTCGTGGTATCAATACTTTACTTTCAATATTACCTCAATATGAAATAGATACTATGGATCAACACAACATTGAGAAGTTCCTACTTAGTTTTAGACATATCCTTTTATCACATATGATGAGATCAAATACAATTTAAGAATTTTACTTTGAAACTAAATACTATGAAAAGTACAGAGGTTATGGCATTAAGGGAGTATTCTAGTCTACAGGCTCCATTTTGAGGCGATTTTGCAGGCATAATAAAAAAAAAACTAACCATTTTTAGCTTCAATTTTTTATCAGTATTTTTATTGATACTTAAGTATAGAAATGTATAATAGTGGGGGGGGGGGGAGGGGGAATTCAAAATTGAAATCAATAGAGGCCGGCAAAGTGGGGACTGGTCGACAAGATTCCGATCCTCCTGGCGATCTGAAACATGAAATTACGGTTTATTCTTGTTAAACAAAGATGTAGAAAAGTCTGGACATAGCTGATTTGGAAAAAAAAAAATGCACAAAATGGCGTCTCTTTGAAAAAAAAGGGGGTCATTTTTGGTTCTTTTCTCCAACTTACGTAATTTTTTTAAAATAGTAAAAAAAATACAGAAACCCCCACATGTAAACAATTTTGTTAGTATTAAGAAAATCTGTACCAAATTTCAAATAAATCCGTGCATTAGAACTTAAGATATCTTGTCAACCTAATTGGAAAAAGTAGTTTCAAGAAAAAAAGTGTTTAAAGTTTGCAATCGCATTTCGGGCAGTCTGAATGTTTTAATGGTATGCTATACTTGCTTGTACCTCAGAGCATTTTTTACGCTGTTGATCTCGTTTGCTGGCTTTTTCTTTGTCTATATAAATGCAAATAACTTTCTCTTTGACTTTTATTAATCCTTTTTATACTTAAAATTTGAATTCAACACTGAAAAAATACAGTACAGGGAGAACATACTAAAACGTGGTTTGATGGTTGTTTGTCAGGTATACATTCAGAAAAAAGAATTTATCATAACAAAATTAACCCAGTCGAAATTCCATAAATCCTCTTAGAGGCTTATTCTTAAAGGTCTAAACTTTAAAAATATGAAAAGAAAAAAAAAACTTTTTTGAAATTCTAGACTAGAATACCCCCTTCAGACATTGAAAATAGAAAATCCAAAATTTACCCATGCAATTTATAAAAAGCCCCACTGAGGTTTAAAATATGAATTAAACAAATATTCCAGATTATGTTTTGTCAATATTATATAGCTAAACATATTTGATTACTAAGTACAAAGTTGAAAATTATAATTGAAATTCGGATAAAAATTAGAAGAATCGTTCCTGTATCAATGATACTTATCATGAATAATTTTAAAAATAATTTTAACACAAAAAAATAAGTACAAATCAGTAGGTTTTAAAACAATTTTATTTGTTAGAAAGTTTAAATGACATAATGTACATGAATCTTGATCCCAAGCAAGATGAATTTCAAGATGATGTTGATAAAAATATTTTTTTGCCTAAAAAATTAAAAAAAATAAAGTTATGCTTACAATACTCACAAAAAAATGCATATTATATATTTATGTAACTGAATAAGAATAAAACCTGTGAATGCCGACATTTGCTGGTGAATGTCAACATTCACATAGCAAAGAGATTGGAGAAAGACTGAACAATTCTAGTGAGTGTTGACATTTTCCAATTTGGGTATTTCACATTAATACATATAAAAATATATATCAGGGGTGAATTCGTTATTGTGTTCTCAAATGGTTAAAGGGTAAAAATCCACCGTTCATCACATGGGAACATGAAGTTTTTCTTGCTCTTCTTACCGATATACAAGGAAGGTAATTCAAAATGCAGATGATGCTTGTGAAAATATTAGTTTTATAAGCGGTAAAACGTATTTTTGCTCTAAATCCCATGGGATTAATCCTGCTAAAAAATATCATGCAGGATTGGGATTTTGGGATTGAAAACCATAGTTGAACAACTATGTTAATGACCACAGCAGAATCTCTTTTAAAAGTCCCTATTTATTGAAATTTTCTAGCTATTCATGCAAAAGTTTACTTCCTCATCACTAAAATGATCACAACGCTAAATTTTATGAAAGTTAAGATATTTTCTTTCATTTATTCCACAGAACTTTAGAAATAATGTGTTGAACTGATATTTTATTTGTGCATACAGTTAAGCACAATGTACAATACCAAATCCTGAATACTACTCTCATTTTTTTTTCTCCTTGAGGATTAAATATGTGTTACCATATTATTATCCCTATCATCCATCAGTAGAGCCATAGCAAGATTTATTTGATTTCCGCCAATTACTCCAGAGCCCCAACAAGTTTGGCAAAGGAACTCCGGATATTTAATTGAGACACACCCACAGAGAATAAGAATTTAGCTTGACATTTTTTCCCTCTACTTTTTCCTTTCCAATAATGTTAGACCCTAAAATATCAGGGTGAATTTTAACAACCAGCAATGAGAACAATGAAAGATGACATATAGGAGCCAACAGAATAAAATTCTAAGAAGTGGCCACGGCTCTGCGACAGAACATTAGATGTAGTAGCCAACTTAAGAGAACTTTAGCTCCTCTCACACAAACACAATTTTCAAACAGAGTAGTATTATCCATTACCAGTCTTTGATAAAGTGTAAGGAAAATTGTGCATATACATATCTTATATCTTTAAACGAGCAATTCTTGTGGGTATGTATATATATATTTATATTTTGTATCTCAAAAACAGCTCTAACGATTTGGATGAAATTTTGGATTTAATTGTAGTTTAGCTATATAAGTTCATCTACATCAGTGTTTTTTCTGTAAAAACACGATTTTTTTTTTAAAGTTTTTTTAATACGAAGTTTAATTGAGTTAAGCCTTGAAAAAAATTGTGAATTGACACATAAGGCAGACGATTTGCAACCATAACAATAAAAATTTGTCTCTTCTCGTTTAAAAATTTTAAAGTTGCCAGGCTTGCTGATATTAGCCAGTTCGGTTCATTTCAATCACACTTATCTAAAAACAAATTTAAAAGCACTATGTGAGTAGATATAAGGCTTTTTTTTTACATGGCGAAACTATTGCTTGACCGTCTTATTTAACTTTTTTTATTTCTTTTTTACATTTCAAATAGTTTTATATGCATTTTAAATCACTCATCTAAATTTTATTTCGAAAAAACACATGTTTTGAGATTGTTTAAAAATTGTCGGAGTGGTTTGTGGATCATCAATTTTTATGGATAGCATGCTGTATATGTAGCATCTTCTGGCATAAAGTGATCAACTACACTAAAAGTACTTATTCTAAATGAAAATCTCGATTGGGATAAAAACATAGTATGGAAGGAAATATTGGGTTAAAATTTCACCATAGTAAAATTGGCTCCAAGTTCAAAATCTTTTAATTAATGACAGGAAACTTGTGTAATGGAAACGAAAATGTAACAGAAATAGTTTAAAGCAAAATGTTGATTTAATTGCATTCAGAATCTTCTTTGTTTATGAGAAGATCGAGGCGCATTTTCAATCCTAGCAATTTTTTCATATTTATTGTCGCCATGTTCGGTCTAAGAAACTACTTTTTTCGCAATACCGTGCGTTAAATATTCATAGGCAACCAGCTCAGAGTTTTCTTAGATGGATGTCTGGGGGGGAGGGTTGCCTATCTTTAATAGTAGGCTTCTTATAGCTGAAATGATTATGATGCTGATGAAGTGTTTACATTTATATCTCTCGTTTCTCGGAAGCACATCCAACGAGTGGCGAGAACATTTATATATCGTTAACGTGATGCATTTCAAGTATATTTGAAAAAATATCGAACCTTAGAAAAACACAAGTTCACAAAAAAATTCTTTAAAAGCCGAGCGAGGCTCGGACATCCAGGTACTCCAACATTATATTAGATAAAACACATCCATCTGAAGTACTTTTAAAAAGTTCTTCCATGAAAAATAAATATTTCAGGCATTTTATTATAGTTTGGAGTCGAGGTCACCAAATACAGTAAAACCCCTCCTAACGGACACCCCTCAAGTGTGGACACCCCTCTTATGCGGACAATTTTCAATTCCCCTATTCCAATGCAAATAACATTATTAAACCCCTTACCTGCGGACACCCCTCTATTGTGGACAAACAATTTTGTCCCGTTAGTGTCCGCATTAGAGGGATTTTACTGTATTATATTTTGTCAAATATCTGGTTAAAATTTTTAAATTGTTTCTTTTTTATTCTATGCCAATTTGAAATTAAAATGTTTATCTGCAGTACTTACATGTCTTTTGTGAACTGCAAGTGCATTTTTGGCGCCATGGACCATAGGTTATACATTCCTGCTACGCTATAATTTTCATGCATTTTGTCAAAAAGTGTTTGTTTACAGAGTGCCTAATATCTAAAATTGTTTACCATTTGGCTGCTGAATACTTAAGTATTTGGTTTGTCTGCCTAATATGCAGTACACCAAATACTAACTAAATAGTCAGTACATCTCTAGTTAGAAGCATCACTCATGTTGCTTGTCTCATTATCTGAACTTCTGCTTTCTGAACTGAGGCTGGTCCCGATAGGTCCAGATAATCTGCTATCTACTGTTTAATAAAATCAAATCGTGAACATTGAACTGTCACTTATTAAACCAAAACAAAATTTCTTACCTTAGTCGAATATTTTCATTTCACTTTTTGCCAGATTTTTTAATTCCACTAACACCTATGAGAATAAAAGAAAATAAATATAAATATTCACATTCTATTTAATGAAATTTTTTTCAAAATGCTTCAGGTTTTAAGTTAGACATTCAAAAATCGTGTTCCAGTTTTATAAGAACTTTTTACGCAGCAAATGGCTTTGCGTATACTTACTAGGGTGTATCAGAAAACCACTTCTTTTGCAAATTAAAAATGCCTAAAAAGTTGCAACTAAACCCACATATTCCTACAAAATTTCATTTAAATAAAAATATATTCTGGTATGCCACTTGAGGCCTAAAATGCATAATTTTCTACAAAAAACCCTTTTTTTCTATGTACAGTAGAACTTCGATCAACCAAGCTTCAATTAAGGGTGGTTTCTGTTAACCGAGTCGATAATGAAGTCTATTTTTTAAAAATATATTGTACATTTAATAAAATGATGAATTTTTAATTTGAAAATAAAAATATTTTCTGGAAATTTGCATTTTTGAAATGCATCTTTTAATGTTTAACTTTGTAGTATTAAATAAATAAAAATTAAAATTAACGACAAGTTTTTTTCCATTTTAGTTTTTTAACTGTAAAACATCACTTTTTATGCGTTCATCTTTTAAAAATATTCTATTGTATTTTTAATTCATACATTTTAATAATTTGCGATCCAGTCAAGCTTTTATACAAAGTTTCTATTAATCAAGATTTCTGACATCCGAGGCACTAGCGGTCCCAATTAGCTCGGATAATCAAGGTTCTACTGCATATATTTTTTTTAATTAACAAATTTTTATTTAAAAATTTCCATCAAGTTGACTAATGTTTACAATGAAGTCAAACATTGTTGTTTAATAAAAAAATAAAATAAACTTTAGCTTATATAATATTAAGTTCTCCTGCATAGTTCTCAAAAACAAAGATTTTTTTTAAGTTAAAATTAACTTTTTCAAAATGGACAAACTAATTACATCGAGAAGCATGAAAAATATTTCTGACACTACTTCTGCTGGTTCTTATACAAAATGATCTCCTGAATCCAAATATGACCACCGTTTTCCCGATCCCCCAATAATTTTTACGAATTAGTGCAGTAGCCAGAGCACAAATAATAAAAAATCAGCCAAATAGGCTGGATACTAGATAGTTGAAGAATATCTTCTACCTACAGAGTTTTCAAAACCATGACTTTCTATGACCTCCGATTGCAATTTTTTTGACCCGCTGGAATGCAATGTTTTCAGAAAAAAAAAAAAACATTTTTCACAAATGTCAAAATCAGTGCATTGTGAAAATAAAATTGTGAACATCTTTGCACATACGAGGGTTGTCTGAAAAGTTTCCGACCTAACGAAGAAAAACAATATTTACCTTCCAAGTTGACTATTATTTTTCAACATAGTCTCCTTGTAAGTCCACACACTTGATCCAGCGATGCTCCCATCCTTTTAACCCATCCAAATAGTACGATGAGTCTTTCTCTTTGAAATAACTGTTCACGAAGTCGATTACCTCTTCATTTGAAGAAAACCTTTGTCCCCCAAGAGCTTCTTTCAGCTTAGGGAACAAGAAAAAGTCACTTGGGGCCAGGTCTGGTGAGTAGGGTGGGTGCTCAATCAGTTCATATTTCAATTCATGGATTTTGGCCATTGAAACTGCTGAGGTGTGTGCTGGAGCATTGTCTTGATGAAAAAGGACTTTTTTCTTTTTCAAATGAGGCCGTTTTTCTTCAATTTCATTGTTTAATTTGTCAAGTAAAGTCGCATAGTATGCTCCTGTAATGGTTTTACCCTCTTCAAGATAGTCTATGAATATAATTCCATGGCTATCCCAAAAAACAGTTGCCATCACTTTCCCAGCAGAAGGAACTGTCTTGGCCTTTTTTGGAGCTGGTTCTCCCTTTGCAGTCCACTGTTTTGACTGCAGTTTTGTTTCAGGGGTGTAGTGGTGAATCCAGGTTTCATCTACAGTGATCAGTCGTCGGAAAAATTCCGTTTTGTTGCGCCGGAATAGCGCCAACAGAGCATTGCAACTGTTCATTCGGACCCGTTTTTGGTCCAAAGTGAGCAAACGCGGCACCCAACGTGCGGCCAGTTTGCGCATGCCCAATTCTTCGTTCAAAATGTGGCAAGCACGTTCCTTGGAGATATTCATAGCTTCTGCTATCTCCCTAACCTTCAATCTACGGTCATCCAGCACCATCTGATGAACTTTGGCGATGTTTTTGTCAATGGTAGCAGTTTTGGGCCGACCCGAACGTTCATCATCACCCAAGCTGGTATGGCCACGTTTAAATTCTGCTACCCAAAATTTGACTGTGGTAGATGATGGAGCAGAGTCCCCATACACAGCGTCCAACTCCTCTTTAATCTGGGCAGGCGTATTCCCCTTCAAAAACAAGTAGCGAATGACAGCTCGATATTCGATTTTTTCCATTTTTACAAAAACTGTAACATCAACTCAAAAAAATGGCTGACAAACAAACAATTTGAGCTCAAATTGGCGCCAATTTCGGTTCCGAGCTACCAAAGAACGCCTAAATAAGGACACCCCACTTTGAACTACTAGTGCTGCCATCTTCATATCAAGGTCGGAAACTTTTCAGACGACCCTTGTATGCTTCATGAAATTTAAATTAATGCAAAAAGAGCATGTAATGTAAAGAGCTGAGCTCTATTATAACTAAAAGACAATTAACATAACATAATGTTATTTTCATATTCTGCAGACATCCTGATTGTCCTTAACTAACGTGTTACAAATATCTTATCGTCTATACGAGAAGGTAGACAGGGGGGGGGGGGGGGATGGTCTGCTAACACCATTGATAAAAAAGCTGCTGGAAGCAAATCTGGCAAATTTTATTTTTTAAAATCTTCATAAATATAAGATGAGCACTGTTAAAAATTGATAATTTTTACAAGTGGTATTAGCTTGAATTAAGACTGATGCAAATTTATTAAAATTTTTGAGTGGTATGACAAAATGAAAAGGGTGCTAAGTTTTCCATTACGCAATATAAATCCAAAAAAAGGTTGAAAATAATGCTAAGCACAAAATTATTAACCTCCATGCCATAGAATCACATAGTAAAAAACAATAAGCAAGTTTTATAGAAGTAGATGCAACCGGATTTTGAAATGCATAAAAAATTATAACTAACAAGTAACAGCATAAAAAACAGCTAAAAGTGCAGAATCGAGAAAGTTTGGCACTTATGTATGTTCTAGGATTCAAAATAAATGATCAATTGTCAGTTTCCTTGATTTTTGAGCATTTTTTGCCGAAAATCACGATTTTGGACCTTCAAACTCTGAATTTCCCAGGTGTGCAGATATGCAGCAGTTATTGGATATCCAATGCAACCCTAAATATTTCACATAATTGAAAACAAGTATTGATTCTGACCAGATAAAGGAAGGGACTCAAGGTGTACAGCAAAATTAAAATATGATCTTCTTTCAGAGTTTCGATAAAATTATGCTGCCCCCCCCCCCCACACGCACAAAAAGTACTGGAACGCAAACCAAAAAGATCTGAACTAAGACCTGCTTAAAAACAACAAGCAAAGCTGATTACCTAATGGACCTTTAGAAGCTTTCTCTCTTGCTTCTTTCAAAGCTTTTTCTTCCTCTCTCTTCTTCTGTTTTAATGCAGCATCATCCTCCTGAAAAATTCTGATAATGAAACAAAAGCTAGCTTGACTAAAATTGTTACAACTAGAGGTAGGGGTAGTAGCAGAAGAATACCATATATACTTAAGTCGAAGTCGAGAAATTTATTACAAAAAATGATGTTTAAAGTTTGGGGGTCAACTTATACGTGAGACAGAATTTTGAAAATTTCCCGATTTTTTCTTAGAAAAAAACACTCGAAAACGTCAACATTTTCTCGATTTTAATCCGTCCCTTTTAAGAAGAAGCTAAAGAAGTAGATTACAGTAAACAGCCGACTACGCGAAAAGTGCGGGGATCACCGTATTCGCAAATCTTCAATCATGAATTATTGCTCATTTTTTAAAAAAATATAGTATGGCCTCAGCACTAAATTTTAATGATATAAAATCAAAATAAAAGCAACCAGTAAAGTGTAACAGCGAAATCGAACTACGAAAATCGCAATCGTAAAAGTGAACCATTTTGGTGCGATAGAATAAAAATCGGACGTATTTTAACACAAAAATGCTCATTACATTTCATTTTTCTCCTTTTTATAACACTTAAATTCAAAATTAACGGCAAAATGCTCCTATTTTTTCTAAAAGTAGAGATTTGACTTATATGCGGGTTTTCGATTTTTCTCCTAAAAGTAGGAGGGAGGGGGAACGTATTATATGCGAGTATATACGGTAAATATATACACTGGTGTGCAAAAATTAAGGACGAAGTCGAAAAATTAGCATATCAGCTGAACGAAGAGGCAGAGCGGACAGAAAGACCAATCAGGAGATTAAGTAAGGTGATGTACGGTAGCACATGCGCAGATATGCAGGCAGACGTAATGGGGGAGTGTCTGAGTAGTATAAAGCATGTTGTTGGTGTAAAATCAGTATTTCTGGCAAAGAGATTGCACGCTGTATAGTAATTAAAATCTCACCGAGTTGCTGCCTCAGCGAGAAATGGCGGATAATTAATCTGTTAGACGACATCTGGATGCTTTTACCAGAGGTCGAATCATTGGGAAGTTGGAGGAAGGCCGCAGTGTGACAAGTGTGGCTACAGAGTTCGGAATTGCTCACAGCATCGTTTCACGACTTTGGAGACAATTTCAAACTACAGGAACAGCTATCCGGGGGTTCAGTAGTGGTCGTCCACGAGGAAACACTCCCGCAGATGACCGGTATATTGTCTTACAGGCCAGAAGAAACAGGCGGGAGAAATCGCTAGACACACGACACAGGCGACTGGACGACCGATATCGCGTTTTACCATGGCCAGAAGACTGCACGGTGGTGGTCTGTTTGCACGACGCCCTATACGGTGTGTAACTCTAACGCCTGTCCATCGGAGAAGGTGTTCTCTGTGGTGCCGGGAACACCGGAATTGGAGAGACAATGAATGGGAACGAGTACTCTTTACAGATGAGAGCAGATTCAGTCTGAGTAGCGATTCTCATCGCATACTCATCTGGAGAGAGCGGGGAAGCCGCAATCATCCCTCGAACATCATTGAGAGGGACAGGTATGGAGGTCGCGGTGTTCTCGTTTGGGGAGGCATCATGCTTGGTAGTCGTACAGACCTTCACATCTTCGACGCAGGTTCAGTCAACGGGACCCGTTATTGTAACGAGATTCTTCTTCCATATGTGCGTCTTTTTAGAGGCGCTATGGGTCCGCAGTTCCTATTCATGGACGACAATGCATCATGTCATCGCACAGTAGCTGCCAAACAGTTCTTAGAGAGTGAGGATATTGAACGTATGGATTGGCCGGTACGATCTCCGGATCTCAATCCTATGGAGCATGTATGGGATTTTTTTGCCAGACGCTTGGCAGCTCATACCTTACCACCAGTAACGATTCGGGAGCTTCGATTGGCGCTGCAAGACGAATGGGCAGCAATGCCTCAACAACTCATTGACACCCTCATTCTCAGCATTGGCAGACGCTGTGAAACCTGCCTAGCAGTCGGGGGAGATCATATACCCTATGAAAGACCAGATGCTTCTTGCTGGACCCCGGGATGTTTCGGCCTTCAGTCGCATTGCTCTCCATGCTACTTTTTCAATAAAGCTTCTTTTTATCCCTCTGATTTCTCTTTTAGTAAATGTTGCTTACATTACACATGTCCTTACGTATTGGGGATCTTACGGTATTAAATGTGTTGATTTGGAAAGCTTTTGTACAAAGTTATATTGAAAAAACCGTCTCGTTATTAATTTTTGCACACCAGTGTATGTAGGAATTTTTTTTACAAAACAAAATATATCAAAAAAGTAACAATAAGGCTGCGTTCAGAAATGATCCACCAGTTACATCGTGTGGTTAGCCCGGTGTGGTTATGATGTATTTGGAATTTCTCTAGGAATTCCAATAGAACAACTGTGTTTCCGAACACTCGTGGTTAAACCGCGGTAGTTCTAGTTCAGCAGCAAACAACACTCCAATCAAAGCGTAACTTTTGTGATAGGAAAGTCACATGCGTTACGATCAAAACATGATACACGACCGGATTGGCCAACAGACTTTGTGATCTCGCTAACCGCTTCCAGACAGCGGTGTGACAGGTTGCTATCAAGTCGACCGCCAGAAAACTACCGCAGCGTTTTCGAACGCGGTTAAGTGACGTCACCGGTTCCACCGCAAGCGTTTCCGAACGCTTGCGGTTGCACCGAGGCGACCGATCCTCGTTTCTGAATGCACCCTAAGTATATTGATTTTATTGAAATGTTTGGATTTAAAAAAATATTATATATATCACTATAATAGTAGATAATTTCATAAAACAGAAAGGGGAAAAAATAGTATTGAAATTATTTGCATGCATTCAACTTTTCTTTTGTGCTTCTTATATTTTTGATTTTGGCATTGATAAGAGTTACAGCTTTACTTAATTAAAGAGAGTACAATGACAACATTTAAGTAGCTAACCTCATTTTTTTAAAATTTCTAGTGAAAGTCATAACTTTTGCTAAAGATAAGATAAAATGAGTGTCGGCTTTAACTGCATGGCTGCAAACAATGATTGAAACCTTTTTTAATGAGCCAGATTGAAAAACTTGGTTTTTTTCTTGTAGGTAAAAATGTTCGACTATAGTAAATTATTGCTCCCTACTAATGAATAAATCTTTTGGAACCATGAGAAAAGGTCAGCTATCTTGATGATGTAAATATTTCAACCATTTCCTGTCCGACACTGCAGCCCTACTTGTAACACCAAAATATATGTCTTGATTTTTTGTTGCTATTTTGCTCTTGCTTTTTTTTTTTCAGCAAGAGACTATATGATAAACTTACTAGTTCATCAATATATCTTTCATCAATAACTAGAAACATAATGTGTATTTTACAGATGCTTTGGGAGAAAGGAAGGTCGAACTCTTCGCACCTTCATTGTTAAAAAGCCAGATAAGATTGACACACTGCAAGTTTAACATTAGAGTGAAAAAATTACAAGCTAAAACAGCAGTTGCCCTGGAACGGTGTTTGTACATCTCAGCAGTATCGATGCATCGGTTTAGGTAAAAAAAAAAGGGTAAGGGTTAGTTTAGGCTCTAAACCGGTTTAACGATGGGGAATGCACAAGAGTTGTGGGCGACGCATCGGCCATCCCTAAAAGGTACCTACTATTCTCACACTCTATTCTTCTAATGCAAAGCAGCAGTTATAGCAAATATAAGAGCATCTTGACACTAAGGTTTCTGCCTATTTCGTAAGGAGCAGGAAGAAACTCCAAGTCAATTGATAAATGCTGGGGAAAAAAATACAAACAAAATAAAACAGAATTGATATAAACTCTTACATCCATATCTGCACCACCCTTTTTCGGAGCCTTTAATGGTTTCTTCTTTCCACCTGAAACATCAAAAAATCAGTTCACATTATCAAGTTTTTTTTTTTTTTTTTCAAAATGCATTTATTAATCAGAACACAATAAATTAAATAAAACAAATATGGTGATGCTCCGCATATTGGCCATAATTTCTGAGGCACTAATTCTGTACTTAAAGAATCCGAAATAGCAGCACGTGGCAGAAACATCCAACATTGCAGTGGAATGGGAGAATGTGCAGTAAGATTTTGCAGCTGGAGCAAAAAAACAAAAGGGTAAGGAAAAACTCAGCAGTTGGATCATTCTGCAGAACAATATCAAAGGAACAGTGTTTCGTGGAACAAGGGACACTTAATTTTTATTCTATATATATAATTTGGTAAAATTGGTAGAATGTCTGCAAAATTGCTCAGGAAAGGGTTGACCTGTTCCAGGGGTCTGGCCAGAGGATATTTGGGTCCGTTAACGAACCCTTCACAAAATTCTGATAAACGAGATCAGATCTTTAACTAATTGTTTATTGAAAGAGCAAATCTGAAAGTAAAATAAGACATATTTCCATGTATAATACTGATAATTTTTGGAACCTTTTTTAAAGTCAAATTAGAGGGATCAGCTTATACAAAATCTGCTAATTTTGTTTAAAAAAAATCGGCACTGGCACTCTTGCGATGCTCCTGCAAACGATAAATAATTGCTACTGCCAAATAAATTAAGTTTGGTTTTAAACAATTTTATTTGTTTGTTTTATCACAGCTAATTAGCATCGGTGTTGTTGTAAACTTTTCTGAAAAGGCGTTGGTAAGCAATTTTCTCCCCCCCCCCTGCTCATGATTTAATAAACAATAATAATAATAATAATATATATCTGCGAAATGAACTTAGAACTGCAAAGGGATAGTAAGGGTGGGGAAAAAATATGATCGCTTCAGATAGGGTTGCCAACTTCAAAATTATCACCACTTACCGTTTGGCATTGAACCTTTATAATGACTTGATTAGAAAATATTCTCATCATTTTACCAGCTTGTCAATATTTGCGTTTTTACGTGAGGTGCGATGTTTAACTGTTAATTTGGGAGAAAATTATATGAGTTTGATTTTTCGATACTAACAAGGAAGATTAACATTAAATAAACTCTTTTAATTACCGTTTTTTTTTTCTTTAGATGTCTACATTTTGAAAAACGCAATCTTTTAACATCCGATATAGAATCATATTTGTCCGAATTTTATTTATTTATTTTCTTTCTTTCTTTATTTATTTTTTTTTTTACAATTATTTTAAATACTGTACAGAAATATTTCTAGTATAATTTAGCATAATGTAGAATGGTAGATAAATATTGATACTTGAGAGAGCGATACCGCCCCACCCACGCCAAATACTAGAAAAACTCTCCAGAATGATATTCTCGACATAGAAGAGGAAAATACTCAACTTTAAGTTTAAATGATACAGTTTTGTGCCATCTCTAAATTCCAAAATTTCGTTTTAACAATTTTTTTAACGAAATTATTTGATTTTTCACAAAATTAATTCATTTTTCACAAAATTAATTCATTTTTCACAAAATTATTTGATTTTTCACAAAAAACGGACCCTGTGAAAAATCCTGGACAGACCCCTGCCTGTTCTATCTCAAAAAAATTTCAAAGCTGAAATAAAAATGTTACTTCAAGCTATCTTCAAATAACTTCGGGAGAACTGTTTCCTATCCCTCAGAAAAAAAAAATCTATAATAGTCATGAAATGCTTCGACTATTTTTAGTAGCCCAAATAGGAAAGTACATTAAAAAATAGGGCGTTTATATGGTCTTTTTCCGGTTCATTTTTAACTATATAAGGTCACTTCATGCCAGTTGCGCACCAAGAAATATTTTAAGGTGGAAAGAATTTCACTTACAAACACATTTAATACAGATATATATTTGGACCTTATTATAAGGTCACTCTTTAGCAGGGTTGTTTGGTTTAAACCACGTTGGTTTAAACAATGGTTTAAACCAATTGGTTTTTTTTTTAAAAACCATGCGGTTTTTTAAAAGTATGGTTTTTTTTTAAAAAAAGCCAAAAAAATATCCATTTTACAGGTTTACATTGATTTCTCCACACATATTGAATAAAAAACAAATTAGGATTGGAAAAAGCTTCAAAGCTAGTCTTTTTGTTCAAGGCTTTCAACTAAATGAATTTTTTCTAAAGACTGTTGGAGAAAACAACGGTTCTTTTGGTTTAAAGCAAAATATTTTTAATCTGTTACAAACAAAAACTGTAAAATTACATTTATAAATAAATATACAGGGTGTCCGAAAAGTCCTTGACACATTTAACCTAAAATACCATTGTTATGTGTCGAGGACTTTTCGAACACCCTGTATGTAATGTATTCAACTCATTTCAGAAATATGTGTATAAATCTTTTTACAATTACATAAAATCAACTTAACACCCCAATAACATATGCATAAATACATAGCAACTTTTACGTTATAAATTAATATTATTTTTATGTTATTTAGTACTTTGAACAAAAAGCAAGTTTTGAAGCTTTTCCAGAGCCTAGTCAATTTTTGAGTTATGAATGATATCCAAATGACGAAAATATATGCACTGTACTTTTCTGAAGCTGGTTTTAGTAATGTTGAAGAATTTTAAAGACGGTTGCATTGCATTTTCCAAATTCTTTTTTGTGGCTTTTCCACCACTCAGTCACTGTTGCAGAAGATATAACGTTTTTGGCGTAATTTCTTGAACGTAATTTCTTGAAATAGAATTTGCTACACATTTATTTGTTCTAAAGAGTTTGCATTTAATATTTTTTAAACTTCAATGCTGGATGCAACATGTATGCCAGTAAATAAGTCATGTTACACCAATTTTTGTATTTTTGATTTGGTTCTTTGTTTTAGCGATAGTCGATATCTTTTCCAAGTCTTTCCAAAATAAGAACGAAGTCGAATATAGCGCAGCACCTTTTTTTAAAACTTTGTCAGTACAACAGCAATCGATTTTTTGACTGTTCAATCATGTACTGTTGTACATTTTGCTTTACTTCAATATTTGCGACATTGTGTATATAAAAATCAGCGTTATGTAAGATCAGAAATTCAGATTCTTCTTTTGAAAAGATTATGCTTAAAAATATAACTTTTACCTTTATTCGATAATTATTCATATTATGTTGGTTTTATAAAGTTTTTTTCTTGGATCTTCATTACATTTTATCTTAACCCGCATCACAACCACTTCTTGAAGTATTTCGTAGCATAAAGAGTCTATATATACATGCATACTAATATGTTAATCAAGTCAAACATTTCAATCAATATTTCCCCGCAGAAAGCTGTTTCAATTATTTAATTTAGTTACAAGATTTTGTTCTTATCTCTTTAATTAATCAAGAAATTAGGTATAATCTGACTATTGAATAACTGTTAATTACATGGAACTTTAATTACCTTCCGAAAATTAATTGTTTTTCTCGCAAATAGTATTTAAACCAAAAAAAAAAAATCAATTTAAACCAAAAAAAACTGGTTTAAACCAAAAAAAGTTTAAAAAAAAAAAAACGTTTTTTTTTACCAACCCTGTTCTTTGGGACTTCGTAAAAGTGACCTAATAAGCGGGATGTTCTTATAAGCAATTCATGTGCATTTGTAAATAAAAAACGTATAAATAGCAAAATTCTTCGTTAAATCTAATATGTTCCAAATTATCTGTTAATTAGGTTTTAGCATTTTAGCAAATGTTTTTTTCCAACTATTAAATGCCGAAAGGTTGTCAAATACTTAAAAATAGGGCCTGTGATTATTTTTTAGCGTTTTTGACTACTAAATATGGCATTTAGAGGGTCCCCTACAAACAATACTTGAAAATAGGGCCTTTTGAGAGCCAATGGGAACCCTGAAGCATTGAGGCCTCAAAATTTTTTCTAAGCTAAAGCACTGAAAACGCTATTTTAAGCTATATTTTATGTGACTGAAGAAGACAGGATTCGACTTCCCTGAAATTTTTTGTAAACAGAAACAACAAAAAAGTTTTTAACGAATCTTTGAGCAGTTAAGGGGAAGAGAATCATTTTAGTTACACACATGGACATGAAGCAGGGAAGGCGGGAATTGCGCCTTATGTTTGCCGAAAATTTAAAAACCGACTTGAAAATTTCATGTTATGGTTTTTTTCTTTTAAAGAGATCTAAAATGCAGAAAATTTCAAGAGATCCCTAAAATTGTTCCATACTTTAAAATTAGTTCAGGGTGGCGACAGGAACTGGAAAAAAAGTTCCCTGACTTTTCCCTGATTAAGTGCACCAAATTTCCCTGATTTACGTTATCAATGATAATGGTTTCCTTTCTTTGCCCTACCTGAAAAGCATTGCATATTAAATAAAATACAGTGTTTAGAACGGTTTAAGCTGTCAATTAAAAATATATTTTGAAAAGATGCTCTTTTTTTTTGGTAGTGTATTAAATTATCGACAAAGAAATATTATAGGAAATCTAAAACAAATACTTTACTTCCAGGAACCAGTTAACATAAGAACTCTCTAAGAAATTCTTAAAACCACTGTTAAAGAAATATCTAATTATGATATAACTAAAACATATAAATGGAAATGATCTTGAACTGAATTTTCAAGCAGTAGTTGCTGCAAGACTAACAAGTGATAATTTAAATATAGAAGTAGTGTAGTTATACTTACGTAAATAATACTGTCGTGTGCAGGTAAACGGCAGTATCTGCAGAAATTAGTTTTCGAGATCTTTGAAAAAATGTGTGGTGGATTCAATACTGACGATAGGAAAATGTTGGAATTAGACTTTTTTTCGCGCCTCTTTTTCAGCGGAAACCAAATAAGCGAGTATGAACAATAAAGATAACGAACAATAGATGACAAAAATGCAAAAAAAAAATGTGCAGTTACTGCCTTTTACTTGCACACGGCAGAATAGACATAATTATGTAAAACAAATTGAAATCTTTCAACAACCAGTCATATTGAGCTATTCTCTAATCAAGAACTTAGGTTCTAATGAATGAATACAGTATTTTAACTTTTAAAAATATTTACTTTTGTACACAACTCAATTTCAAATGATTTCATTAGTTGTCGAAAAAAACTTTAAACTACTTTTTAGTAACAAACAACATTGAAATTTAAAAACAATTATTAATTTCAAAATGTATGTGGTTTTAAAATAAAAGAGTTTTAAAGTCTGAAAGAAATAAAAGCCTTCGTGTAATCTGAAGTGACAGCAAATAATAAAATGGCAAAAAAAAAAAGATTTTCAGTCAAAATTCCATTTTAGCGATTAAATAAAAACGCCAAGTGAAAACTTTTAAGATTTTTCAGCATTAATTTAAAAACAAAGATTTTTTTTGAAATTGTGATAACAGTATACTAATTACTTCAAGACAATGAGTAAAGGCAAGGGAGCCAAGTCATTAATGACGGCTTCCTCTTTGCCTGTAGCGTTGTTTACTTTACGTAGCTTGGAATGCTTGGAAGAAAAATTCAAGCAAGGTAAAATAAACAACTTTACAGACACAGAAGCAATCTTAGGAAACTCAAATTAAGATTGAATACTTTGACCAGGAGGAAAAAAGATGCATAAATATGTGGCACTGTATAAACGCAAGTCATTAATTTTAACTTTAAAATAAACTTTAAAATAAATGTGTTAATTACTTTTTTAAAACAAATAATTGGCAGAAAATTCGTAGGGAATCAAAGTACTTCATTTTGCAAGGAAAAAAATTTTTTTTTTCTTCATTTGATCAATTTTCCCTGAATTTTTGTTATTTTTTCAAAATTCCCTGATTTCCTTGAGTGATAAAGTTCCCTGACTTTTCCCTGATCTGTCGCCACCCTGTAGCTGATTACAATATGTTTTTGAATTTCCCCAAAAAGACTCCGTGAGAAATCCACCAGACCCCTGAGAAACGTTGATGTTAAAATCATTCAGTCTATTTTCCTTACCTTGCCGACCAGACATAATTTAAAAGGGATAAAATGCCGCAGAGATAAACAGTACACGCAACAAAAGATTTTCCTGGCGAAAAAATCTAACAATTTTCAGTCTTAATACAAATTAAATATTCAGAAATCAGAAAGTGCCATGCGATCTCTGAGAAAATAAAACTGCAATTTTGCATTTGCAAATTTGCTTGTTGCCGTTTGGCCGATCGAAATGATTTTTATAAAATATTTTCCTCTTGGAAAAAAGTATTTAAGCCATCTCAGAGCATGTCAAACCAATATCATGCTTAAAAAATTTAATTATTTTAAACTTATTTTCAAAAAGGAACTATGTCCGTTCGCAAATACAAAGGAGGTACGTTACGAAGCGAGGTCTTGTAAATATCTTAAAACTTATGGTGGCAACTTTCCACTTGCCTTGCAGTTCTGAAGTTTCTCGAACGTACTATTTCGGAAGATTTCATTACTGAGTTACAAATAATTCAAGTTAGTCCCCCTTTTTTCTCTGTGTTTTTAAGAGTAATTTTGTTTTACAACAGCAGTGTTTTGCAATTAAATTTTGCTTTTCTGCCCTAGCGCCCCAAAAACCTTTTGTCATCATCCATGGCCCCACTATCAAGTGGAGCCATGCATCATCAAAATTTATACGTATATAATGCACTGCCATTGAAAGTACATTTGTTGTATAAATCATTACATTCAAATCCCGATACGTGGGAAATTCGGTCTTAGCGAAGATTCAATTATACTCATAGTAATGTAAACATTTTGCATTATCGGTATGCAAACGAAATTTTCTTTCCGCGGCGGAATGATTTCAATGGTCCTTTGAACTTTAAAAAAACAGATTTGAATGAACGTCTGACAATGAATCAATTACATAAAAATGATAATGCTAAAATTAAAAAAGATTACATCAAACCAGACTCATCAGTTGTTGGAATTATTTTATTTTCACTATTTACTGGGCTTTTTAGCTGCTTGTGGGGAAAAAGGGATTCTTGGTTTGATCGTTTTTAAGTTTTTAATGTGTTAATAATAAGTTAACCTGAACAATGTAAGAGATATAATAGGATAGGTGTGGGAACAACTAGTATGAGCCTTGTTTTGAAATGGATATTTTTTAACCAGGGACCTTAAAGTAGCAGTTAAGCTAGCTGGGTAGGAACATGAACTATTTCTAGCTCTCCTGATAGGCTGACCTGTCATTTTAAGAGTCTGGGAGGGGAATAGTTGACCCCCCCCCCCCTCGCGGCTATGGGAAATGTATTTACATGAAAGTAGATGTGGTTTGACTTTTTTTTGGTTTGATTTGCGTTGAATATACACCCTTTGACCCCCCCTGGAAAATGTAGAAATGATGGGCCTACTTACTTGGAACAGCTGACGGAAGAGATGGTAACAGCCTAGCTTTGCCCAGAGCCTGTAGCTAGTCGTCACATTTGTAATTGTATAGGCAATACAAAACTTGTACTTTCGAATTGATTGAAATAAGTGTTTCAAGTAATTAGAGTTAATGGAAACACAATTTCTAATAAGCATTTGTAATTGGATATCTCAACCTTAAATATATTTTATTAATTAAATAGTTTCTTTAAGTATGACACACCCTGTTATCTGTTTTTCTAAATAAATTCAACCCTTGATGTTTTTTTAATAAAGTAACCGTAAATAATTATGTTTCATGTACTGTTTATTATTAAACACAGATGAAATAAAAGTCAAACCCTTTCATATTTTTTTATTGTAAGTAGTATTTTATGCTTGTGTCTATGTTTTGGAAACAGGGTGTGGGGGTTGTTTATTAAATTTCAGTAACTTTTGTCTTCTTAATTTAGATTTAATGAACTCTTAATTAATTTTTTATCACTAATTACAAATTTTCCTATTGTAATTAATATTTAATGTTTTTTTTAGGTGTAATTAAAAGTTAAAATGCTGAAGTCCTACATGAATCGATCCAAAGGACTTGAGCAAAGCTCCTATCGAGATCAGCAATTTAAGGTAATCTAGCATGTATTTTTAATAATTTGTACAGTTCAGTGATCTATAATGTTTTGTTGTATGTTTTTTTGGTGGTTAATACTAGGACTGGGAGATAACAAGTTTAATACCGCGATATTTCGCTCTCGAAATATCGATATAATCTTGCGGGAGGGGGAGGTTATAATTTAGAGCGTAATATATCGAAAGACAAAAAAAAACAATTCCAAATATAATAAATACAATTAATTCTCTAATTCAAAACTTTCTTGAAGGGGGGGGGGGGCGTGCAAATGGTATAGCTCAATGCATGATAAAAGTGCTTCGCAACGAAAAAGTTCTAAATATTCAATTTAATATTTTGTTTTAATCTTTCAACTTGAGCCGTCTCAATACTGTACTTTGAACTATATTTCGTATTGACGTCTTAAATAGTTTATTTTTAGTCATTTAATAGCTCTTGCTTTAAGATTTTTTATTTCTTAGTTCAGTACCTAACATTAAGTAAAATACTAATTAGAGACGCACCGAGTACTCGGTAACTACTCGGTACTCGGCCTACTCGGCCAATTTGCCGAGTACTTAGTACTCGGCCAAATTCTGATCAGATACTCGGCCAATACCAAGTAGTTGCAAAAAATTGAATATTGTCCAAGACAGATACTAAAATTTATAATAAAATAAAAAAAAAGAGCAAGCATTATATTCTGCAATCATTTACAATTAAAATTTATAAGTTAAATTTAAATTTTGAGAATAATGAAGTTTGTAATGCTTCAATGGAATAAATCTTTATTTTAATGTCCCCAAAGTTAATAAAACTTGTTTATTAAAAATTATGCAAAAAATGCAAGTATAGAAAATATGGAATTTTTATATTAAAAATGGATTTTTGCAACAAACAAAAATGAGTTATAAAAAATATAAAAATACCTTTGCTTAAAAAATTAAAGGAAATAAAACAACGTTAAAAGTACAGTGCAGGAACACTGCAGACACATGTTTTGGCGTTACAAAGAATTCCTTTTTCAATGCACAAAATGGGAGCTCGTAGATTTAAAGGTCTGACAAAAGTCGGATTTTTTTTGTCGAATGTCTTTATATTCTTTAGCTCACATGTTATGCACTGAAAAAGACGTTCCTTGTAATGGGGGGGGGGGGGGGCAGAAACACGTGTCTGCAGTGTTCCTGCATATTTGTTTTATCTGCTTTTAAAAAATATTTATGTTTGGCGGACTAGAACTACAATGGATTGGTATACAGTGAAACTGTTGGCATAATTAAAGTTAAGTTTAAAAATCCAAAGTTTAAGAGATTTAAACTAAGCCAACATTAACTGGCCGTGTAATGTCAAGTTGGAGACAAGCAAAAAACATGTTTCAGAAAAATTCATTTATTAAATATGACTAGAACTGTAATACAATATCCCCATAAAAGAACATCCCCAAAAAATATCACAACAAAAGTGGTTCCAATAAGTAAAAGAAAAATGTCACCAATCAGTCGATGAAGTCAGTGGCCAGTCCGAAGGATTGACATCTAGGAGCACAAAAAGTCTTCCGGATCACACTTCAGGAACGCCCTTAGCAGGTAGGCAACGTTAGACAGTTCTAAGATTTGGCGAACATATTCGGTAGAATTCTCAGAACACACTTCCCCGGCAATATCAATTGGCCGGACACAACACAAGTGTTTCTTCACCTGGACTCATTCTAATTCCAGGACTTGGAAAATTTCAATACTTGAAAAGCAAGGTGAATATTCATCACCGGTTATACGCCACTAAAAACCCCGCTAGCACCGTGGGGAAAAAACCCCCACACGTGAGCCGAACTAGGCTTCACGATCAAAACAAAACTGGGGATCATCGAGAAGAGAGAGAGAGAGTGCTGCCACTCGCAGACATGCCAACTGCTCCGCTTTGAGCGGAGTTTCTCCGCTTTACAGTTCAAACTCCGCTGATCCGCGCAAGTTCACAAAAACTCCGTTTTCGAAACTTAATTGTCAACAATCGGTAAGACCTGCAAGGGGAGAAGCGAGAGACGATTACCGTAGGCTACGGAGCTCCCGCTGTCACGGAATATGCCAATCATCCGACGCCGGGGGGGGGGGGGGGGGTTACTGAACTTTCGCTATCTTGATGCGCGAGCGTGTCCTCGATAGGTTTTGATGGCGTCATGAAACGAAGGGTTTGCCGTTTGAGTCTCCTCGCGCTTGCAGATTAATTTTCTGTGCTACAGACTTTCGTGTTTGGCAACGGGTGCAATTATTGGTGTTCTCAACTTTGAATGTTGTGGTTTGGTGTTGATAGTGAACTTGTGCTTGCTGAATTTTTCTTACCGATTTTTTGATTGTGATTAATAATCATGCCCCCAAAGAGGCCGCATAGCCAAGTTTTCAAAGAAGATTACACAAAACTGTTTCCAATTTTAAAAAAATCGCGAAAGTCAGAAAAACATGCTTATTATATGACGTGCGATTTTGATTTCAGTATTGCACATGGTGGACAATCGGACTGCAAGCGCCATGTTGATAGTCAACGCCATAAAGAAAAAGTGCAGTTATTAAAAACTAATAAAACTTTGAGTTCTTCGTTTGCTGTATCATCAAATGATGATAATACAATTAGGGCAGAACTTTTATTTACTAATTTCCTTTTGGAGCACAACTTGCCTATAGCCGCATCCGATCATGCAAAACCTTTATTTAGAAAAATGTTCCCGGATTCGGAAGTGGCAAAAAAATACGGATGTGCCAGAACTAAAACAACTGCTATCATCAAGTGCTTAGCAAGCAACACTTCTCAGGAACTATCAGACTCTCTAAAACATTGCAAGTTTGCATTAGGAACTGATGCAAGCAATTCTGCATCTTTAGAGAAAATATTTCCAGTTGTGGTGATTTTCAACGATAATGGAACTATCTCTACACGTTTGTTAAGCCTTCCAAAGTTAGAGGGGGATTCAACAGGTAAAAATATGTTCAATTTACTGGACGAAGAACTCTCAAAGCGATCAATACCGTGGTCGAATTGTGTTGCATTTTCATGTGATAATGCTAATGCAATGATTGGTAAAAATAAAGGCTTTACAAAATTTTTGTTGGAGAAAAATCCTAAAATATTTGTCAGTAGGTGCTCTTGCCACCTCCTACATTTAGCTGCTAAAACAAGTGCCAAAGCATTGAGCATGAATGTTGAAGACTTTTTAGTTGATACATCTTACTACTTCAAAAAAAGTGCAAAGCGGATCGAATTCTTCAAATTGTGCCAACAATTATGTGAGCTTGAAGAACATAAAATTTTAAAGTATGTTTCGACAAGATGGTTGTCCATGTTGGATGTGATCACAAGATTTTTGGAGCAATGGGAATCGCTTACTCTTTTTTGAGAGTGAAGGTGAAAATCCATCTGAAAAGTGTAAAAAAATAAGAAAAATGTTCAGAAATTCTGCAACAAAGTTGTATTTGCTATTTCTGCAGAATACTTTACCTGTGTTTACAGGTCCAAATGTTCTGCTGCAGACCGAGGCACCACTCATCCACCGATTACGTCGGGAGTTACTTGCTTTCTTGACAAAGCTTATAGCAAATTTTATTTCCCCAGTTGCTGTTAAGGAGGCCGACTCAATCCTTAAATTGAAGTTCTCGAGCAAAAAACGACAGAAGTGTGATGAAGATCTAGTAATTGGCAGTAAAACTAGACAACATCTAACTGATCAGACTTTATCTCTAAATGATAAATCAGAGTTCTACCAAAATGTTAGAGACTTTTACGCCGTAGCCTGTCAGTACATAGTTGATAAATTTCCTTTAGAGGACAATACATTACTGCATGCTGAAGTTGCTGATGTCAACATGAGATTAGAAAAGTCTTTCTGTTCAGTGGACTATTTTATTCAACTGTTTTGTGAGGATTTTACCGATGCTCAAAAGGGTAAAATTGAAAGTGAATTTTCGCTCTATCAAATTGATGAATTTTCAAATGATATTCTCAATTGTGACAGGACGGATCAGGCTTGGTTTCTAATTAGCCAGCTCAAAGATCATCGAGGCTGTGTCAAATATGAAGTGTTAACCACTTTGATGCGAAGAATTTTGTTAATTCCTCATAGCAATGCAGCTTGTGAGCGTGTGTTCAGCTTAGTTAGGAAGAATCAAAATGAATTTCGGGCTAATTTAAGTGTGTCAACCTTAGAATCGATAGTTATCGAAAAGTCAAAATTAATGTCTAAAAGAACACTTTGTTATCAAAAAGAATTTACTAAAGAGGAACTCGTTAAAGCAAAGAAAGCAACTGTAATGTTGCTGCAAAAAGCCTAATCTAGGTACTGTCATTTTAACTTCTGTTACTCATTTGATGTTCTTTTCCCATGACATTTTAAATTAATTTTTATTTGAGTTTGACTGTATTTGAGTAATAACTAATTTCAATAGTCATTTATTGTTTGTATATTGTATTTGCTAAATGTAACAGAAGTGCTGGTAATAAAAAATAGATGGAAATAATTTTTTAATAATATGTTTCATTTAAAATCCACAATAACACTTAGTGTTGCCATTACAAATTATTAGTTGATCACAAAGTCGCTGATATGCAATTTTCTCGCTCGCAATACTCGAATCTTGGATCTGCGGAAAAGTGCTCCTCTTGAGCCTGTCTGAAAGTTGGCAACCCTGCACTCGCCTCAATATATATGTTTCATCAGCCAATGAGATTGCATGCCTCGATGACGTCACCACACTAACTTCTACTTCAACCATCACTCATTTGTTTATTCCACTGCCGCGAATATTCGTACTCCTCTCCATAGCACGTGCGGACAAGTGGAATTAATTCGAATCAATCAGGTGACAACTCAACTTTTTCTGAATCGACACATCGAGACATGCAATCTTCAATGGTTTTAGTTAACGGTCGCCATTAATTATGGCGTGGGGGAATTGTCGATTGAAGTGTCAGCACCAACTAGTTGAATTTTACTTTTACCAGACTGGGCTTAACCCCTTGAGGACCAGCTCTCGGAAAACGAAGCGCAGCTACGGGACCGAGCGTTCTGAAATGGAACGCCGCCATCGGCCCGAGCATTTACAGCAGTCAAGCCTAACTGAACAAAATATTCATATAAAATCAGCATCTCAAAATAATGACTTGAAATTTTAATTTTGATTAAACAATGTATTACTGATTACTATAATTATTAATATAAAGACTATTACATTATTAGAAGGAAGTGAAATAAGTAGAATACTAAAACTTTAACCATGTGCACAAGATTAAATGATATGTGCACAAAAACAAAGTTAGAGTTTGACATCGTGAGTGTGGAATCAAAGAAAAAGAAATGTAGCAAAAAAATATGTTCCTTATGTAATTTTGATTAAAATAACTTAGGTCAACGAATTTTAACTAGTTATATTTCCCACGCGACAAGTCTCAAAACCGCTTCATAATTCACTTGAAAACATTCCCTTTCACTTACTTCGCTAACCATTTTTATTGCAGTTTTCCATTCTCCAAATGAAAAAGAATAAATACAGAAGAACAATATCAGAAAGGATTCAAAAATAATCATAAACTTCAGGCCTCTTGAAATCATTCCTGTACTCTCATTGAACGGGGAAACCCAAAAGTCTCCAACACATACGCAAAAATATTTTGACCTTCCTTCCCTCCCCCATAATTTATTCAGCTAGATGTATATCTCTTTCAATTACTCGTGAAAAAAAAAGAGAAGCAAAGATATAAACGAGCAATTGAGACCTCATAAATCAGATGCGCAGAGCAGTGATTCACTGTTGTTTACATTAAAAAAATCTATCCCATTGAGAGGCCCAAATAAGAAACTAAAGCGTGTACATGAAGGTCAAATACCACGTTACTCGAATATGATCAAAGTTATAGCCATTTAGCGCCATCTATTATCGTTTAAATATTCAATTCAATCTTTCCATTTCGAGAAAGCATATATGTGACGCTGGGACGTCAGCGTCAATCAGAGCGCGTGGCAGAGAAGTGACGCTGGGCTGATAGGAGAGGAATCGTTGCGTAGTGTCCGCGTGACGCTGGGTGCGAACGGGTTAAAGTAGGTAACAGTTAACTTTAAAATATTTTCTTATCGGCTGTGGACCGAGAATAAAAATAAAATAATATTTTATGCCAACAGAAACCCCTCCTAACGGACACCCCTCTTATGCAGACAATTTTTAATTCCCCAGTTCCAATGCAAATAACATTATTAAACCTCTGTCCTTCGGACACCTCTCTATTGCGGACAAAAAAAATTGTCCTGTTAGTGTCCACATTAGAGGGATTTTACTGTAATTTGTTTTAATTCCAACTTGATTAATCATACCTTTTATTTATTTTTAATTTTAAGAATAATTTTTTGGTAAAATTTTTGACACAAACAAAATTGTTTATATAATGCGTAATTAAACTTCAGCAGGAATTTAGTTTTAAAAACTATTATATGGACAGGGAGGTCTATACTACTATTCCAATAAGTTCAAAATTCATCACATGTGTGTCGGTGGTTCTTCATAAAACATATTTGGTACTGTTGGGCTAAATGCCTTTATTTTTGTTTCTTGAAGGATTTCACCAATATTGTTTAAAAAAAAAAAAAAAGTAACTTACCTTTTGCCATTCCGGGAAAAATCTTGCACGGGAAATCCCTGCCACCGACACTCAAATGTTTGAGTTTGAATCGGAAGTGTTTGGAAAAATATGTGGCACGCTATGATTGGTTGCTGTCATTCGGCAGAAGTCGGTAAACTTCCAACAAAGCACATGTCGATCACATGAGATAACCATGTTGAGGTGTTGGGTGCTGAATGTCGAATTAAATAAGAGTTGTGCAACCTGCAAGCTGTGTTTTCCTGGGTTGAGCTGTTCTTGCAATATGCAAATAAGGTAATGTCACATTGTTACGAGCACGGTCGGATCTGGCAATAAATACTCGGACCGGCCGTAGCTCGATCTCACTACTCGCTCTCACTTGTCTTCTTGTTTTGTGTTGTTTGTGTATGTGTTCGTCCATGTCCTCATAAGTTTTTGCTACTGGCCTCTTAGGTGAGGTCTGATTTTTTCTGAATGATTCATCATTGATGTCCTCAGTTTTGGAAGCGCGTACTGTTATGACGTTCATAAAAGTGAAAAGTTATAGTCTAATTTAAGTGGGTTGTTTGGTCTTCAAAGCAAAGAAAAGGATAGAGTCCATCTTCGATATTTTCCTGGATATGGTGAATTTGACTCCTGAGGTATGAACTGACCTGCGTGCAATTATGGGGAAATTGCGATGCCGTCCTTCTACCTGTGGGGAATTCACTGTGGAACGTCGACAGGACTTTTGACATCTGCATGGACTTATTGTAAGATCTTTTTGACCTAGCATAATTTAATATTCTTTGGAGGACTAAACTATTGTAATGCAACTATTTTATAATACATGTTAAATAAATGTTTTTCAGTGTTAAAAAATGATTCATGTTTTATTTTCTTCGGGCAGACCACTCCCTCAAAATTCAGTTGGAAATGAGTTGCCTAATTTTCAGCTTAGCTGTAGGCTATCAACTCTATAACATCTAATTATATCCAACAAGTGGTAGCAGAGTCGTGTGGTTGACCTGCCCGGAGAAAATTGAATCATTTTTAATTATGGAGAAAGATTATAGAAATGTTGAGATGTTGGGCTCCCATAATTGGGCTACCTGGTCCAAAGATATAAAAATGGTGCTCATAGAAAGGGATTTATGGGAGATTACCCAAAAGAAACAAGAAGGGGAATTAACTAGTGCTGACAGGAAAAGATGTGGCCAAGCTTTAGCCATCATCTATTTAAATTTAGAAAAAGACATAAAAAGGTTAATTGATAATTTGGAAGATCCTAGTGAAGCTTGGAAAGTGCAAGAAGGTGAAACGGTGGGATTATTCGCTGCAAGGTTGGGGGGAATTTTTAACCAATTAGTCGAAAATGGATATATTATGGAAGAAAAACTCGGAACTTTTCAATTGATACGGCATTTACCTCCAAGTTTCAGCAGTATTGTTCAAGCCATCTACAGATGGGAAAAAGAGAGATTTACTTTCTCTAAAGTAAAAAACGAACTACTGGCTGAGGAAGGCAGGATTAGGTATTTGACCGAAGAGCCTAATGTAGAAAATTCGGCAATGTTTTCAAAACCCGGAAACTCCGGAATGGCAAATGGTAGGAGTAAATTTCTTGCTAAAAATAAAGTTCGTTACATTTGTAAAAAGAAAGGGCATATTGCATCGAGGTGTTGGAGCCGTAACAAAGTAAAACAGGATAAGAATTTTAAATTCAAAACCAAAGAAGACCCTCAGGCAGGAATGTTTTGTTCAGTAAATGAAAACGAAATTTCTGCAAACACTACCTACCCAAAATGTGAAGATACATGGCTATTGGATAGCGGCAGTACATCTCATTTTTGTCGAGATAAGTCATTGTTTTCCGAACTAGAGCCTGTACAAAACACACAAATGGAGGTAGCTGTAGGAAACGTGAAGAGCCAAGTAGAGGGCATTGGGAAAGTAATTTTAAAAATTGAATCAGATGGAAAATTAGTTACCATCA
The DNA here is from genome assembly GCF_026930045.1 of Uloborus diversus. NCBI lineage: Eukaryota > Metazoa > Arthropoda > Arachnida > Araneae > Uloboridae > Uloborus > Uloborus diversus. Next base: position 188,556,673 of record NC_072732.1, on the reverse strand, counting down.
CCCTCAATAATGTTTTCTATGCTCCAACACTACGACGCAACCTAATTTCTGGTTCTTGTATAGACAGACAGGGCTATAAGCTTAAATGGTTGCCCGGAAAGATCTGTGTTTTTAATCAAGAAAATGTTAAACTATTTACAGCAAATTTAATAAATAAACTTTATCATGTTAAACCAAATTTTTATATTGATTGTGAAAATGTTAATTATACAAAAGTTTTTAAGACCAAGGACCCGTCTGAAGGGGCCAATATGGTCAGTGTTGATATGGAAAAATGGCATAGGAGGTTTTGCCATATAAATATGGAAAGCATCACCAATACGAGTAAACTTGGTGCAGTCCAGGGACTAGAGATTAAGAAGGGGCAAAAACCCAATTGTGACCCTTGTCAATTGGGAAAAATGAGGAAGTGCTCGTTTAAATCTATGCCAGAAAGACGTACTAACTCTGCACTTCAATTGCTCTACATGGACCTGATGGGACCCCTTCAGACCGAGTCCTTGGGGGGAAAGAAATATATTTTTATAATTATAGATGACTTCTCAAGAAAATCATTTGTTTTCTTTTTAAGAGCAAAAAGTGAGGCCTTTAATGTTTTTGTCAACTTTCAAAAAAAGGACTGAAAGATTCCTGAACTCAAAAATTTTGGCTATCCGTTCCGATGACGGAACAGAATTTGTTAACATAGATTTTGAGAACTATCTCACCAATCAGGGAATAAAGATAGAGCGGACCAACTCCTACACCCCACAAATGAACGGGGTAGTAGAAAGATACAATTTAACCATAATGAATGGTGTGAGGTCTATGCTCAATGTTTCTGGATTGGGGGATGAGTTTTGGGCTGAAGCCGCTCTTTGTTTTAATTATGTAAGGAATCGGACAGTAATAGGAACTATGGACAAAACCCCTTTTGAACTGTTTTCTGGGCGTAAACCTTCAGTGAGACACCTACGTATTTTTAGGTGTTCTGCCTATGTAGGTCAGCCTAAGTCTAAACTAAAAAAGTTAGATATGAGGGCTACCAAGGGGATTATGGTCGGATACGCCTTATGTACCAAAGGGTACAGAATCTGGGATCCTGAAACCAGAACAGTCACAGAGACTATTAACGTAAAGTTCAATGAAAATGAAAAATGGGGGGAATTAAAAGTCCAAAATAAAAATGAGAGAAAATTTAACTTTATCTCATTCTATAAGTAAAGTTCAACTTGAACAGGAAATCCTGGAGAGCGTTGAGCAGACTCCCTGTGAAAAAATTAAATGGGTTAGAGAAGCCAAAAAAAGAAAGACCGGGGATAGGACTGATATTTATTATACAATTGCCGGTAAAAATAAAGTAAGATTAAATTCACTAAAACAGGTTTTAAAATATTGTAGTAAAAATAAAATAGAATATAAACCAAAACTTTTTGACTTTTCAACTAAAAATTCAACAGTAGGGGAAATCTGTGACGAGAGTGAAAGTTCGGGAAGAGGTGAAGAAGCAAGTTTAGTGGAAATTTCTATACCGAATTCGTATAGGCAATGTATCGCTACCCCCGAGGTGGACAACTGGAAACTGGCCATGGAGTCTGAATTAGATGTCATTAAGCAAAGAGAGGTGTGGGACCTTGTACCTCCACCAGAGGGGAAACCAATTTTGGGAAATAGGTGGGTCTACGACCTCAAGGTAAATGACAGGGGTGAAATTATAAGATACAAGGCCAGATTGGTTGTGAGGGGGGACCGTCAGTCAATTGAATCATATTCTGAAGTTTTTAGCCCAGTAATTGAGTTTTCACTTGTGAGAGTTTTCTTTTCTATTTTTATATGTCTTTTAAAATGGTGTCACTCACAAATTGATGTAAAAAATGCTTACCTATATGCTGACTTAGAGGAACAAATCTACATGAGACAACCAGAGGGTTTTGTCAGTAAAAGCCACCCTAATTTTGTCTGTAAATTGAAGTCTCTCTATGGACTACACCAGTCCGGAAGAAACTGGTTCTTAGAAATAGACAGTGTTCTTTGTGGTTTTCGTTTTCAAAAATTAAAAGGATGTAATTGTGTATATCACAGAGACAAAGACACTTTTCTTCTTATTTATGTAGATGATATACTAATTCTAGCAAAAAATGAAAATTTAATTAAAAAGGTAATCAATGAAATTAAAAGTATGTACAATATTAAAGAAATGGGGAAAACCAGAAAGCTACTGGGGATTGAATTTGTGGAAGATAAAAATAATCTTTTTATTCACCAAAGCTCTTACATTTCGAAGGTCTTGGGGTTATTCTCCGATTACTATGTGCCAAATTCTACCCTCCCAATCTCAAAGGGTACAGTTTTGTCGAAAGAGGACTGCCCAAAAACTGAGGAAGAAAAAAGGGAAGCAGAAAAGCTCCCATACAGAAATTTGTTGGGTTGTATGGCATACATAGCGGGAAAGACCCGGCCTGACATCTCTTATGCGGTGAATATTTTCTCCCAATTTCAAGCAAATCCCGGAAGGAAGCATTGGGATTTTTTATTAAGATTGCTAGGATATTTAAAGTATACAATATCATACAAACTAAATTTAAGCTCAATCAGTAGTGTAGATCTACGGGGATTTTCCGACTCCGATTACGCCGCTAATCGAGAAGATAGTCTCAATGGGGGGATCAATTTTGTGTATTGATCGGGTCCCAATTAATTGGAGGACATTTAAACATAAATGTGTTGCGTTATCCACAATGGAAGCAGAATATATTTCAATTGGTGAAACTGCAAAAGAAATGGTCTGGCTGAAGAGGATAATTGCAGAAATAAGTGAATTAAATATTGAAAACCTCCAGCTTAGGGATACAGTCATTTATTGTGATAACACTGCAACAATTGATTTTTCTAAGTCTCCCATTGAGAATTCCCGTACAAAACACATTGATGTAAGGTACCATTTTTTAAGAAATTTAATTGAACAAAAGATTTTTTTGATTAAATATGTGAGGACGAATGTAAACATCGCGGACATTTTCACTAAACCCCTATCTAAGAATTGTTTAAATAAGCTTTGTAAAATTATATTTAATTGGGATTAACTTAAAAGAGGGGGGCGTATCAAATTTTTGAACTATTTTTTAAATGTATCTTTTGTAAATATAATATGAATGTAGTTAAGTGTTTTTTAATGTATATAATGTGGTTTTTGATGAAATTCCTTCAAGAGGGGGGAACTTGTTGGGCTAAATTGGGGAGATTGGCCACTAGAGAGCGCCTGTGATGCAGGGAGTGTTATTGCTGCTAATTTGATAAGTGTTTTTTTACTATAATTTTTCATTATTACTGTCTAGTTTTAAGTTTTTTTACTTCACTTTATCATGTAATTTAGTTTTATTGTGTTTTGGGGGTTCATTTTTGCTGTTATTGTATTCTTGAAGTGTTTTTGCATTTTTTGGAGCTAAGCCTAACATGTGGTGATCTCCTGGTTTTTGATTTTGTGTGCTTTATTGGGTGTAGCAACTCTGTTTATTTACTGCTGTTTTTAATATTTATTCTGTGTTTTTTTGCATTTTTATCTTTCTGTTTTGCCTTTTGGAACATATTCACTGAGTAGAAATGGGTGTTATATGCATTATGAAAGAAGTAAAGAGTGGGAAGGGGGACAGGTGGATCTCTTGTGATTTATGTCATATGTTCTGCCTGTATAAGGGGGAAAATGAGTGTTTTTGAGGAGGATTATATTTGCACTAAATGTGCTGAACTCTCAGACTTAAGACTTAAGATGCTAGTTTTGGAAGCCCAGTTAGCATTAGGGTGTAGCCCAGTTGTAGAGGGTATAAATGTTCCAGAGATTCAGGGGGAAGTTTCAAATGAGGAGTTAGATTGGGAAACTAAGGGTGTAATTTTGGGGGACTCTATGGTAAGGGAGGTGGGTAACACAATTGGGAGAGTAAAGCGTAAGGTGGCTAGGTGTTGTTTACCAGGGGCTCGGGTAAAAGACGTTAATATGGTTGCTGAAAAGAAGGGAGTATTGAATAAGGAGGACATGGTTACTTTGTGGGTAGGAACAAATGATGTAGGCCACAGTAAAAATGAGGAGTTTTCTAGGGAATGGGAATCCCTGTTGGATAAAGCAACCAGCTTTTCGACGAATGTCCAAGTGGTTGGTTTGCTTCCCAGGTATAAAGTGCATAGGAGCTGGCTAAATCAACGTGCGAGGTGTATGAACTTGCTACTGAAGTCAATTTGCGAAAAGCGCAGTATCAGGTTCATTGATGTATGGAGTCATTGTAAACGGGATTGGATTGCTAGGGATGGCCTGCATCTGAGCTCTACAGGGGTCAAAATGGTTGGAATGGGGGGCATGGTTCAAGCATCAGGTATTGAGAAAATGAAATTTTTTTGGGTATTGCTAGAAATGGAAATAAAGTGACGAACAAAAGTAGTAATGTTAACAATTGTAATTTAGGAAATTTCAGGGTGTTAAATAAAAGCAACTTAGGCATGCTTAAAGTTTTCTATACCAATGCTCGCAGTATTAGGAACAAGATGGATGAATTGAAAAGCATAGTTATGGATGAGAAGTTGGATGTTATTGGAATTACAGAGACATGGGCTACCGAATCTGATGCAGAGTTATTACATATTGCTGGGTATAATTTGTTCAGACAGGATAGAGTAGGTAAAAGAGGTGGTGGGGTTTCATTTTATGTTAGAGACAATTTTATTTGTAATGAATTGGTCATAAATGATAAGCCTACTGATATTGATATGGTTTGACTGGAGTTGATGAGCAGTAAGGGCAAAAAGCTACGCTTTGGAAACATTTATAGGTCACCTAATTCAAACCAGGGACAAGATGAACAGATGTACCGTATTATTAGTGACATGTCCAGTAAGGGATCCGTTATCATAATGGGGGATTTCAATTTTCCGGGTATTGATTGGAATAATTTTTATCCTGGTAATGGCAAAGAAGAGGAATTTTTAAAAGTAATTGGTGACTGTTTCTTAGATCAAGTTGTAACTCAGGGAACTCGAGAGGAGGCCATTTTGGATCTAGTTTTTTGTGACATAGGTAGTTTTGTTCAGGGGTTGAGTGTAGGGGAGCATATTGGAGATAGTGATCATAACAGCATTAGGTTCCGGGTTAAATTTGAAGTGTGCAAAGATGATAATTTTAGGTTTGTGCCCAATTTCAGAAACACTGATTTTGTTGCACTTAGGCAGAGCTTGAAAGAGGTTTTTTCGTCAGGGTTGGAAAATAGCGACGTAGATCAGCAGTGGACGGAATTTAAGGATAAACTTGCTAAAACCGTTGGGGACTATGTTCCATTTAGGAGAAAAGGTGTTAGTACCAATATTTGGCCTATGTGGTTCTCCAGGAAGACTAAAGAAGCTCTTAATTATAAGCAAGCCACTTTTCGTAAGTTTAAAGAAACTGGTCAGAGTGCGGAGAGGCTCCAGTATGGTAAGGGAAGGCGAAATTTTAAGTATTTGGTACGGATTCAGAAAAGGGAATTGGAGCAAAGGCTGGCAGATGACATTGATGGGAATCCTAAGAGGTTTTTTGCTTACGCTAATTCTGGGAAAGCTCGAAACAGTCAAATTGGGCCTTTGGTTGCAGGGTTGGCCGAATCGGACCCAATTGGGTTGGACCCAATGGGTTTTTTTGAAAAAACCCATTTAAAAAAACCCATTATTTAGCCCACTTTTGGGTTTTTTAAAATTTTGTGAGAAGTTTTTAAAAAAATTAATTAATTTAAATACTTTTACAATTTAAACTTCTTTTTTATTTGTTCTTCTCCACAGACAATGAACACAAAAAATGAAATTTGAGCTTTAATAGTATTTCTTAACTCTTAACGGCACTAAAAATATACTTCAAAGATTTTAAAGTATTTAACTTTTTTCTTTAACTGGTCAATAAATAACTCAACTTATCTTGATCAAGTCCTGTCACGTCTGATTTTCTCAATATTTGTAGATTGTATAGAGGAAACTAATCTAGTTAAAAGGCTTTCATGTAAATTATTTTCTGCTAACCAACACGTCACAAATCTCGAATAAACACAAGGTAATTTTTTTAGAAATAAACAGATTTTTCAAACGGTCTACAGAAAACAGAACAGGTACAGTATTTTCATTATTTTACAAAAAAGTTTAATATTTCTTACCCTGTACACAGAAATAGAAAAACAGGCAACATAAAATTCAAAGAAATGTCTTGATTAAGCTGGAATTCAGTAAAAAGGGATTTAAACGACTTGAGGCTCTACAGTTGCATAACAAAATGCATATTTGCATAACAAAATGAAATACTATAAAGTAAAATGCAAGAAAAAAAAAATGTAGTAATTAAAAACGAACAATAGATTTTATCACTCGAGAAGTAACTTTGCCTTAACTGTTGGTAATAATGAAAATTAAAAAAATCTGAAACTTTAACATTCTTGGGTTTTTTCGTCTTTTATACTTTTCTTCAGAAAACTCTGAATTTTAACTAGTTTTCGAGCTTTTTACCCGAAGATAATTTTTACACTTTGTCCATATACTTATGCTACAATATGCTACAAGTACCCCACATTTTCCCTAAAAAAGACAAAAAAACCCACATTTCATTTAAAAAAACCCAACTTTAGTTGGTTTTTTTTTGGGTTTTATTTAAAAAAACCCAAAAAACCCTGGGTCCATGGGCTTTTTTAAAAAAACCCGGGTTTTTGCCAACCCTGTTTGGTTGATGAGTATGGAAATTTAATCCAAAACGATAGGGATATTGCAAATGTTCTAAATAACTTTTTTTCCAGTGTGTTTAACGATAACTGTATCTCAACAGTTGACACTAACAAGACACAAGCTATTATACAGCTTGAGGATTTTGTATTTTCCAGGGAGGAGGTTTTATTTCATTTGAAAAAGATTAAAGCAACTAAAGCTCCGGGACCAGATAATATCTATCCAAAAATTTCAGTTGAATGTGCAGAGGAATTAGTGGATGTTATTTTGAATATTTTCAATGCTTCTTATAACTCGGGGACGGTGCCAGAGGACTGAAAGCTGGCTAACATAACGCCACTCTTCAAGAAGGGGTCTAAAGGTATTGCTGGGAATTATAGACCTGTAAGTTTGACTTCGGTGATTTGTAAGATTTTTGAAACTTTGATCAAAATTAAGATCATGATGTTCTTAGAGACTAATAGTCTGTTGACTAGTTTGCAGTATTTTTTCAGGAAAGGTAAATCCTGTACTACTAATTTATTGCATTTCTACGACAAGGTTACTTCAGCTTTAGATAACAAAAAATGTGTGAATGTTGTTTATATTGATTTTCAAAAAGCTTTTGACAAGGTACCGCATGTTGCTCTTCTCAGCAAGCTAGCTGACATTGGAGTCGAAAATGAAGAACAAGTAAAACAGCTGCAAGAGGATTTAGATCATATTACTAAGTGGGCAGATAAATGGGGTATGGCAGTTAATGTAGGGAAATGTCAAGTGCTACACTTAGGTCATGGAAATAAGCGTATGAGATATCGTTTACAGGGTTCAGTCATAAATCAGGCAGAAAATGTTATGGATCTGGGTGTCTTTATAAATCAGAACTTCAAGTTTAGTCAACAGTGCAGTATTGCTAGTAACAAAGCCAACAAAATGCTTGGGTTCATCAATAGATCTATTTCAAACAAATCTAAGAAAGTTCTTCTGCCTTTATATAGGAGTTTAGTAAGACCTCATTTGCAGTATGCTGTTCAGTTTTGGTCGCCTTATCTGAAGAAAGATATTTTTGTATTGGAAAGGGTTCAAAGAAGGGTAACTAAATTAGTAAGGGGACTCTCAGATTTAGATTATGATACCAGACTTAATAGGCTTAACATGTTTAGCCTGGAGCAAAGGAGAGTCAGAGGGGACATGATTCAGTTATTTAAATTTATCAAAATGAAAGATGTAAATGGATTAAATTTTTGCGGGGAAAGCAGGACAAGGGGTCATGGTTTTAAGCTATTTAAATCTCAGGCTAACTTGGAAATCAGGAAAAACTACTACTTTAGCAGGGTCGTGGGCACTTGGAATAGCTTACCGGAAGAGGCGGTAATGAGCAAGGAAGTGGATAGCTTTAAGAGGGCCATTGATCTTCATTGGGGACTAATTAATTGACTAGGACCAGCCTAGCTGGGCCCAGAGCCTGTTGCTGGTCGTCACATTTGTATTTGTGTAAATGCTTTTATTTTTGTTTCTTGAAGGATTTCACCAATATTGTTTTTAAAAAAAATTGTAACTTACCTTTTGCCATTCCGGGAAAAATCTTGCACGGGAGATCCCATCCACCTGCCACCGACACTCAAATGTTTGAGTTTGAATCGGAAGTGTTCGGAAAAATATGTGGCACGCTATGATTGGTTGCCGTCATTCGGCAGAAGTCGGTAAACTTCCGACAAAGCACATGTCGATCACATGAGATAACCATGTTGAGGTGTTGGGTGCTGAATGTCGAATTAAATAAGAGTTGTGCAACCTGCAAGCTGTGTTTTCCTGGGTTGAGCTGTTCTTGCAATATGCAAATAAGGTAACGTCACATTGTTAGGAGCACGGTCGGATCTGGCAATAAATACTCGGACCGGCCGTAGCTCGATCTCACTTCTCGCTCTCACTTGTCTTCTCGTTTTGTGTTGTTTGTGTATGTGTTCGTCTATGTCCTCATAAGTTTTTGCTACTGGCCTCTTAGGTGAGGTCTGATTTTTTCTGAATGATTCGTCATTGATGTCCTCAGTTTTGGAAGCGCGTACTGTTATGACGTTCATAAAAGTGAAAAGTTATAGTCTAATTTAAGTGGGTTGTTTGGTCTTCAAAGCAAAGAAAAGGATAGAGTCCATCTTCGATATTTTCCTGGATATGGTGAATTTGACTCCTGAGGTATGAACTGACCTGCATGCAATTATGGGGAAATTGCGATGCCGTCCTTCTACCTGTGGGGAATTCACTGTGGAACGTCGACAGGACTTTTGACATCTGCATGGACTTATTGTAAGATCTTTTTGACCTAGCATAATTTAATATTCTTTGGAGGACTAAACTATTGTAATGTAACTATTTTATAATACATGTTAAATAAATGTTTTTCAGTGTTAAAAAATGATTCATGTTTTATTTTCTTCGGGCAGACCACTCCCTCAAAATTCAGTTGGAAATGAGTTGCCTAATTTTCAGCTTAGCTGTAAGCTATCAACTCTATAACATCTAATTATATCCAACAGGTACTTGGTAACTCGGCCGAGTCGTGAAAGGCCGAGTACTCGGTACTCGGCTACTCGGCCAAAGTGCTATTCAATACGTCTCTAATACTAATAATAAATCTTTAAGGAATGCAGCTATAAATTTTGGAAACTACCACATTATACACCCATACGCACACAGAACTATGAAATATACCTTTTATTTATGTGTCACTAGCTGCATTACCAGACGTTGCACGGTCTACCTAAATAAAAGTTTCGTCTAGTGACACTTGTTTTAATAATCATGTTTAAAAAAGAAGGGAAAAAATAGCATAAACATTCCCCGTCAATATGTAGAAAGCACAATTTTAGGATTAAAAATTTGAATTTAGGCATCATTAGATTTTTTCGTAATCATTCTGGATTTTCTGGCAAAACCCCCCCAAGTGGTCCCTATAACCCCATTTTGATGAGAAATAACTTATGTGAATTCCTGAGCATTAAAGGATCGCTGTGTCAAATTTGGCAAAGATCCGACCAAAACTGGATTTGTATAAAGAAATTCCCTGTGGGAGGGAGGGCGACCCCCATTGCGAACAAAAACTACCCTAATAGAATTCTTGAGCATTACAGGAGCTGTCTGAAATTTTTTTGAAAAAATCTGACGTAAACTGGATTTGTGTAAGGAAAACCTCCGTGGGGTGTTTTCACACTCCACCCCCTCTCTCATAAGTAGACGAAAAATTCCCTATGAGAATTCCTAAGCATCAAAGAACAGCTGTGCCAAATTTCGCAAAGATCTGACGAAAACTGTTTATTCATAAAAGGAAACCCCCTGTGGGAGGGGTGTTCCGATTGCGAACGAAAACTGCTCAATGTGAATTCTTGAGCATCAAAGAAAAACTCTGCCATATTTGGCGAAAATCTGACGTAAACTGAATTTGCATTAATAAAATTGTTATTTGATTAATTAAAATATATAATATACATTTAAAACTATAGTTTTTTAAATGTTAAACGCATTTTTCAATATTGATTTTATAAATGCAATTAATTTTCTTCAGCAGATCCAATCCAGAATCCACATTATTAGGTGAATTAATTATCTCATCAATGTCAGTATTTCATGAGTAATTTAACCAAAAAACAAATATGAAAATTTCTTCACTTTTTAAATATTGGTATTTGATGACGACTCTTAAACTGAAGTCAAAAAATACGAAACTTAAGGGCTGCAATGAACTCCCGAAGTAACGTAATATGTGGTACTGAAACGGCCACGTACTTACGTGATTTATGCTCGTACTTACATAAAAACCCTATTTTCGCTCACGTAAAGAATCGCTAGAAATTCAGTCAACGGTGTATGTGCAGCTTTCAAATGATTAGGAAGTTCAGTTTTGTTCTATTCGGGGTTGCTAGCAAAGCGAGATTTCGGCAGATCGTTCAATGAAGGGCGTTAGTATTTTTCCTCTTAATTTCAGAATTAAAGTTATTTTTGTTCAGAGCTGAAACAGATGAGTCGCGCTCCATCTAGTGAGATAAATGTGCTACAAAAGTAATCTCATTAGGATTTTTTCGTTTTTCTTTTTTTTTTAAATAAAAATATTTCTGTCCAGTAATTTTCTTAAACCTTTTAATTGCCGCAATATCAATGGTTTATGTTTAATTTGAACTATGAATCATGTTGATACCTCAATTAGTTAATTTTTAATTGTTGCATTAAGATGCTTTCCCCCAAAGCAGAATACTTGACAATGTTCTGCAATGTAAAATCATTTGACCAAATTTGTTCTGCAAGCACTTCAAGCATTGTATACACGAGCAACCGACGTGATCTTTTCCGATCCAAAGAGGAAAATTTCCGAGAGTTTTAGATTTTCTCCTAATTTAAAGAAATCTGCCAGAATTTGTGCGTAGTTTTATCTCAAGTTGTAAGATATTTGTGGAAAATATGCAGTTTCTGTGGAAATTTCACAGAAATCTAGAATTTCTGCAAAAAAATTTGTCAGAGTTTTCCTCTCAAATTGGAAAAGAAATGTTCTGCAGCTCATGTTATCTGTTCTGCGATGTACGTCGCAAATTTAGTAGTATTCTGCTTTGGGGATGCTTTCTTAACCAAAGTATATTCACGTTTAGGGGCCCACGAGAGGTCATGTCAGCTTTGTCAGAAACTAGGAGCACTGTCCTTGGAAGGGCCCCGCTCTGAATCGCAGTGGTATAAGTTTTGAAAACTTTATAAGGGGAGGGGATCTGGAGACCAAACTGACAAAGAAGCCCACATTTACCTTCGGCGACCTTGTGAATTTTTCCCTTTTACTATAATTCAAAATTAAATAACTGTTTGAAAAATGCAGAAAATATCTTGAAATTTCAAACACTCACCCATCACACAGAGCTATGAAAGATTATGTATTTTTAAGTCAGTATTTTAATTTCTTCGTAATTAAGTCTCGTATTTTCAAATGATATATCGGTCGGATAGAAACCTAAATATCATTATTGTCGCGGTAGTAGATATATATCGATATACGACGGTATATTACCCAGCCCTAGTTTTAATACATTACATTGTATGTGGACCTGAATCTCGGAGTTCTGAAATCAGAGGATCCAAAACCAAGAATTTTCTTCATTTAAAAAAGACATTATTTATTTATCTATTTTAATTTACATCAAATGTTCAAAATTGAGAATTAGGGCTATAACTTTATATAACATATTATTATTGTACTCCCTTTCTTAGTATTTCTGCTTCTCAATACTCTCTCTCTCTTTATCTCTATCTAAGAAAAAACATGAAATTTAAAAAAAAAAAATGCAATAAATATCTTGAAAAAAAAAGGTGAGGACTGGTGTTGTGCTTTTCAGTGGTTTATACTTTTTCAATTAAATAATTATTTTAATTAAATTTTCTAAATTTCATCTTTTTTTCCAAAATTGTAGTCAATTTTCGATAAACTCATCTGACTTTAGGGGGTCAAGGGTTCCCACTGGAGATTTTCAAAAATTGAAGCTTTAAAACCTCAATTTTAGGCTGACTTTGATGATGTGGGAATCAGGAAGGTTTGGGAGCTCTCGCCAGAAATTGTTCGCCGCTGAACTTTGAAAAGCGCAATTATAGGTTATGTTTTTTGAAGAAGGTAAGAGGTTTGGAGATATGTTCTGAAAACTAAAAGATCGGTCTTTTTTTATAAGATGGAAGTGGCGATGTTGACGATCTGGTGGCTTAACTCCAGGAATTTTTCCATATTGAACTGTGATTTTACCTAATTTTGGGACTTTGGGCTTTGTTTGGAAATGATAGGGGCAATAGATTCAGTGTTTCCTCCTGAAATCTTTTTCAAAATTAAAATCAATTTTAGGCTATTTTTAGGAAAGAAGATTAAGGGCATGGGGGCAAGACCTTCCGTCTCGGGACAGATTTCC